>NC_143575.1:34624198-34940668 GCF_048544385.1 Mastigoproctus giganteus | reverse complement strand
AGTGTGCTACTGCAACAGGATCTAGATAATTTGGGCAGATGGGCTAAGAAGTGGCAACTGAAGTTTAGCCTTGACAAATGCAAAGTACTGCATATGGGTAGAAGTAACCCGAGAGAAATGTACCAACTGTGTGGTACTACACTTAAGGTGGTAGAAAATGAAAAAGACCTGGGAGTAATTGTGCAGTCAGATATGAAGTTTTCTGAGCAATGCAGACAGGCTGCCAGGGCAGGTCATGGGGTTTTGTCAATGATATATAGGAATTTTTCTAGCAGGGATAAGGAGGTGATTATCTCTCTGTATAAGGTAATGGTCAGGCCACGCCTTGAGTACAGGTCTGGAGGCCTCATTTTAGGAAGGATGTAGATTTACTTAAGCGTGTACAGAGAAGGGCAACAGGGTTGGTGAGAGGAATGAAGGGATCCTCTTACCAAGAGAGGCTTAAGTTCTGGAAATTGCAGTGGCTGGAGACTAGGCACCTGCGCGGTGATCTGATTGAGGTGTATAAAGCCTTGAATGGGTTGAGCACGCTGAATTCTGATGGGATCCTTCCACTTGTTCAGATTACGAACCTAAGGGGGCATAAATTCAAATTAAGAAAAGACAGATGTAGAATAGATGTGCGGAAATTTGCCTTTAGCCAGCGGGTGGTTAATTGCTGGAATAAACTTCCATCTGTCGTTGTGGAAGTTGATAGGTTGAATAAATTTAAGGAGGAACTGAACAGGCATTTGGAGGGAATGGTGCGATTTTTTTTTTTTTTTTTTTTGCTGATGCTGCATAAGCTCATACACTTGCTTTCTTGCATCACATGCCACTACTACTACTACTACTACTACCTTGGAAGGGAAGTGAGGACCCCTGTTCCAGAATTTAAATTTAAAGCAACAGCCTATTGAGGTTCCAAGGTAGATAGAAGTTAAAATTGTATACAAAGTTCCCACAATTGGCTTCAAGATCCCACATGCGTCTTCTTCCAGTCACATAGCTCCCTGAGGAGCTATTGTGGCCACCAACAAATTCCTCCAATTGCATCGATCATGTGCTCTTCGAGCGGTATCGCAAAGTGTACGTAGTTAACCGTAATATATCCTTAAAAAACTTTATATAATATTACAATATATTTATAGGAATATACCGTATATATTTTACTTGGAGCATCAAGAAAAAACGGTTTTTATAGCAAATCTTAACCAATTCAAAAAAAAAAAAAAAAAATGATTATTAATTGATAAATGTAATAAAAAGTAAAGTTTTTCCGTTCTGATTTATTAATTGAATGACATCTTGGAGAAGCTTATTTATGACAGTAATCCCACGTTGTCTCTATGGAAAAATGTGTTTAGTATTAGTATTAGTAACGGCCGCATGGTGCAAGAAAGCCTATGGCTTATGCTGCACCAGCCAAAAAAAAAAAAAAAAAAAAAAAATCCGAACAAAACAATGATAAAAACAAAAAAATAAATAATAAATAAAATAAATAACTAAATAATAATAATTAATAAATAAAAAAATAAATAAAAATAAATATATATAAAAAGGAAATTAAACCTATCATCCTATGCGCTTCCCTTACCCGAAAGTACTATCCAGATGACCTTTGAATTTCCCCAAACTGTCGGCCTCTACCACCCATGAAGGCAACTTATTCCAGTAATTTATAACTCGCTGGCTAAAATTAAACTTCCTGCAGTCCAATCTAAATATCCGCCCCCCCCATTACTTGAATTTATGTCCCCTAGTTCTAGCATCATTTATAATCTTGAAAATTTTGTCCTCATTCATTTTACTGATGCCTCTCAGATCCTTAAACACCTCAATCAAATCTCCTCTAGGGTGTCTAGTTTCCAAACTCTGCAACCCACATATTCGAAGTCTTTCTTCATAAGGACGCCCTTTTGCCGATCTCACCAGGCGAATTACCCTTCTTTGCACCCTTTCAAGAAGCTCGATGTCTTTCTTTAGGTGCGGTCTCCATACTTGAACACAGTATTCCAAGTGTGGTCTAACATAAGCCTTATATAATGGGATTATCACGTCCCTATCTCTACTTGCAAAAGTTCGATAGATCATCGATAGAACACCATGAGCCTTCCTTGCAACCTGTTTACAATGCTCAGAGAATTTCATGTCTGACCGTATCGTAACACCCAAGTCCCTTTCCTCCAGTACTGGGTTTAGTTGAACTCCACCAAGTGAATAAGTTTTTTTGGGATTACTGTTTCCCAGAACCCACAACTACTGGTACAAGAAGCTCACCTGCACACACAAGCACCTAGCAGAGCAGTTTACTCTAATGATAAGGCACCCGGAGACAATCCTGAAGTTTCTCACTGAAGGAGTCACATATCTGAAGTCTAAAGATGAAGACACAAGAAACCCGGTGAAATACAGGCCAATCACCTGCCTCCCAACGATGTACGAGATCCTGACCAGCTGCATAACCAAGACGATATCAGACCACTTAGAAAGTCAGAATATAATGGCCGAACAGCAGAAACGATGCAAGCGGAGGAACAAAGAATGCAAGGAGAAATTAACCATAGCAATCGTAGTTATGGAGCAAGCGTACAAGAAACACTGCAAACTATACAGGGCCTACATCGATTATACCGCAAGGCCTTCGACTCCGTACCTCATAGCTGGCTAATAGAGACCCTGAAGATCTACAAGGTCATTCCGATAGTGACAAACTTCCTAGGAGCAACAATGGCAAAATGGAGTACCACCAGTAAGGTTGAGAACAGCACAACTAGGCCAAACCCCATTAGAAGAGGAATCTTTCAGGGAGATGCTCTGAGCCCACTGTGGTTCTGTCTAGCATTCAAACCGCTATCCACCATGCTTAACGGCAGAAAGTATGGATATAACCTCAAAGAAGGAAGAAAGAACCTGTACACCCTTCACCCACATAATGTACAGGGATGACGTCAAGCTCTATGCGGCAACCAAGAAGCAACTCCAGCAATTACTCCAGATCACCGAAGAATTCAGCAAGGACATCAGGATGGAATTTGGTCTAGACAAATGCAAGACCCACATACTGCATCAAGAAAAATTAGTTGGCCGTAACTGCTAGCTGCTGACTGGTAAAGAGATCGAAGCTATGACAGAAGGAGAGACCTACAAATACCTAGGGATGATGCAGGCTCAGCAGTTAGAGCACAAGGAAATCAAGATATGCCTGACCGAAAAATATCATCAGAGACTCAGAAAGCTGCTGAAAGTAAAATTGAGTGGAGGGAATACGGTTAGTGCCATAAACACCTGTGCAGCTCCTGTACTAACATACACATTCGGGGTCATAGATTAGACTAATACCGAGCTAGAAGATATCATGCAAAAGACAAGGACAATGATGACCAAGAGTCGGCAACACCACCCGCAGTCAGCAGTGGAGAGAATAACATTCAGAGCTTGCACTTGGGCATCGCGTGACACAGAGACAACCCCCAAGGCAGAATGCGCTGGTCCCGAAGGAACTAGTAGTTGTTGGTGACTCTATTGTCAGGGAAACGGGGAACATGCTTTGTAAAAAAGATAGGTGGAACAGGACCAGGGTATGTCTGCCAGGGGCAAAGGTTGATGACGTTGTAGAGCGAATATCATCTTTTAAGGGCACAAAAGGTGATATAGTTGTACACGTTGGCACGAATAATATTAAGAGTAGGAGACCGGCAGAATTACTTAACAAGTACAGGTCACTGTTGAACAAAAGCCGAGAATTAGGGTTGAATTTGAAAGTGTCTGCAGTTCTGCCCAGACACGATAGGAGGGAGTATATGATGAGAGCCTTGTCGATCAATTCGGCCCTGGAAAGACTGTGCAAGGCTCAAGGGGTAGAATTTTTTTCAGCCTGGACTGTACTTGTTAACAGGAGAGATTGCTTCTACAGGGATGGGATACACTTAAATAAAAAGGGTGCAAGAATATTTGCTGATGCTATCGAGGCAGTGTTAGGTGGGTCGGAAAACTGCTAGCCTGGGGGGAGACAAAGACCAATAGATTGACAGTAGCCACTGGCAGAGGTGAAAGAGATTCTTGCACTGCTTCTATTAGAATGAGCAGAAGCCTGGAAAACAAGATGCATGGTATATCAGAGACTGCTGCTTGGAGCCATTGCGGTACAAGTAAACACATGGGTTGTGTTAGGGTAGCTAAGAATAGAAACAGGTGCAGGTATACTTGCGTGTACACCAATGCTAGGAGTTTAGTAAATAAATTTGATGAATTTGAGGTATTGCTCAAAACATCAAAGGCAGATATTGTTGGGATATCAGAGACGTGGTGTCACACAGATATAAGGGATGCAGAACTGCAATTTGGGGAGTACAACGTCTACAGAAAGGATAGACAGGATAGGAAGGGGGGAGGGGTTATGCTATTAGTTAAGAAACACATAAAAACCAAGGAAGTGAAGCCAGTCGACATCGCCGGACAGTGCAGTGTTGAGTCAGTTTGGTGTAACATAAGCATTGGGAGATCAAAATTGAGAGTAGGAGTGTGCTATAGGCCTAATGACTCTGATGAGTATAATAAGGAACTGTACAGGGAAATAGAGTGGGCCAGTAAATCAGAGAGTCTTATAATGGGAGATTTTAATTTCCCAGATATTGACTGGAATTTGGGGGCTGGTTACTCACACACTAGCAGGGCTTTTGTGGATTTATTGGATGATTGTTTTCTACATCAGCATGTTCGGGAGGCAACTAGAGGGAGTAATACTCTTGATTTGATTATCAGCAGTGATTCTTCATGCATTAAGAATCTGCAGATAAACGAACCACTAGGTGGCAGTGATCACAGTGTACTGAAGCGGGATATACTCAAAGAGGTAACTACCATTAGGGGTAAAGGGAAGGGTTATTGCTTCCGTAAAGGCGACTACGATGGACTGAGACAGTATTTAAATTCTATACAGTGGGACCAGCTGATGATGTTACCAACAGCAAATTCAAAATGGGAAGCATTCAAAACTTATCTTGGAAGCTACTAGGCTTTACATACCAACTAAGAAATATTGTTCAAGGTTTAGGCCAAAATGGATGTCGGATGAACTAATGAGGCATATGGCAGAGAAGAAAAATGCATGGGATACTTACAAATTAACACATGACACAGAAGCCTATGATAGATACAAGTTGATATGCAACCAAGTTACAAAGGAGGTTAGGCAGGCAAAGGCAGATTACGAGAAATCCTTGGCAAGGGATGCAGAGAAAAACAGCAAAGATTTCTTTACTTATGTAAACTCTAGAAGGAAGGGGATGAATCAGATTGGTCCACTTGATATTGATGGGTCAACTGTTGATGATCCTGCTCAGGTAGCTAACAAACTAAATGAATATTTTGCATCGACATTCACACATGAGGAGTTATTCAGCAAGGGGAATGCCAGAGGTGTATTCAACTCTAGCAGTAAGCTACAAAACCTTGAAATAACTGGGAGTAAAGTGGAGGAGAAACTGTTGAAGATAAACACAAGAAA
The DNA here is from genome assembly GCF_048544385.1 of Mastigoproctus giganteus. Taxonomy (NCBI): domain Eukaryota; kingdom Metazoa; phylum Arthropoda; class Arachnida; order Uropygi; family Thelyphonidae; genus Mastigoproctus; species Mastigoproctus giganteus. Next base: position 34,935,180 of record NC_143575.1, on the reverse strand, counting down.
GGCACCCGGGGTGGATGGGATCTATCCAGTTATATTAAAGGAGGCAGCAAAGGAAGTAAGCAAACCCTTAGCCATAATTATGAGAGCTTCCTTGGACTCAGGGGAGGTACCCATAGACTGGAAATGTGCAAATGTGACCCCAATTCACAAAGGAGGATCAAAGGCTGACACAAGTAATTATAGACCTGTGAGCTTAACTTCTGTTCCAGGAAAATTAATGGAGGCACTGGTTAAAGAAGCACTGCAGGATCATTTAGACAAGACTTCAGTTATAGCTCAGACACAGCATGGTTTTGTTAAGGGGAACTTGATTGGATATTATGATGCAGTCACAAAAGAACTGGATGCAGGGAATAACTTTGATATTATATACTTGGATCTTAGAAAGGCTTTTGATACTGTTGCACATGGAAGACTGCTACACAAATTGGAGCAGTGTGACATTGGAGGCAAATTGCTGCTATGGATAAAGGGGTGGTTGAGGGGGAGAAGACAGAGAGTGGTAATCAATGGACACTGCTCATCGTGGACTAATGTTATTAGTGGAGTCCCTCAGGGCTCAGTGTTGGGTCCATTATTGTTTTCTGTATTTATAAATGATATTGATGATGGTATATCAAGCTTAATGTCCAAGTTTGCAGATGATACAAAGGATGGCAGGGTTGTCAAGGACACTACTGACACTATGCTGCTGCAACAGGATCTGGAAAGGTTGAGCAGATGGGCTGAGAGGTGGCAAATGAAGTTTAACATTCACAAATGTGAAGTAGTACACATGGGAAACAGCAACCCCAGAGCAACGTATCAACTCTGTGATACTACACTGACAGTGGTAGAGAATGAAAGGGACTTGGGGGTTGTTGTGCAGGCAGATATGAAGTTCTCTGAGCAGTGCAGACGGGCTGCAAGAGTAGCTCATGGAGTATTGTCAATGATATACAGGAATTTTTCCAGCAGGGATAAGGAGGTGATTATTCCATTGTATAAGGCAATGGTCAGGCCACACCTAGACTACTGTATACAGGTCTGGAGGCCTCATTTCAAGAAGGATGTAGAGCTGCTGGAACGAGTACAGAGAAGGGCAACAAGATTAGTGAATGGAACAAAGGGGTGCTCTTACGAAGAAAGGCTTAAGTTTTGCAAATTACAGTGTCTGGAGACTAGGTACCAGCGAGGTGATCTGATAGAGGTGTATAAAGCCTTGAATGGTTTAAGCATGCTCAATGCTGATGGGATTCTTCCTCTAGCTCAGAAAAATCACCTGAGAGGGCATAAATTCAAATTGAGGAAAGACAGATGTAGGATAGACGTGAGGAAATTTGCCTTTAGCCAGCGGGTGGTTGGTTGGTTGGTGGAACAGACTTCCATCCATTGTGGTGGAGGTTGATAGCCTAAATAAGTTTAAGGCTCAGCTGGACAGGTATTTGGAACGAACAGAGGGGTGAAGTGGAAGTGGGTTTTTTTTTTTTTTTTTTTTTGGTTGATGCTGCATAAGCTTGCTTTCTTGCATCAAATGCCTCTACTAATGCTAATGCTAATGCTAACAATACCTCGGAAAGAGGGAGGAAAGGGTCTGATAGACCTGATAGAACAGAAAACAGCGATAGTTAACCTGAAGGATTACTTCGAGAACAACACAGCACTACTCCACCAGGCCAAAAGGAAGATAGATAAGTGGTATACCCCACTCAACCTAAGTGAGGAACCCCCCTCCCACTCTGATGGCACAAGAAACGAAGTTAGAAAGATAGGCAAAGAAGACACTCTAGGGCAGACACTACAATGACCTCCATCAAGATCACATCGATAACATTGCTTCCAATGCATGGCTTACAAGCGGGACGCTCAGCCTCGAGACTGAAGGATACATGCTGGTCATCCAAGACCAGGTAAACACCAGAAACTATAGAAAATACATCGCAAAGGAGCCTGAAATGTCAGATGACACATGTCGACGATGCCACCTGGCCTCAGAAACGATCCAACTCATCACCGCAGGGTGCAAGGTGATCACCCAGACTGAGTATACTCATAGACACGATCGGGTAATCAGGAGAATACATCAGAAGCTAGAAAGGAAATACCAGTTGCCCAAAGAAATTGTACCATACAACAAGTACGAACCTCAGGCAGTACTAGAGACCTAAACCCACAAGCTGTACTGGGACCGCGTTATTAACGGATAAGACCATCCCGCATGACAGACCGGACATAACCCTTGTGGACAAGATGGCAAAGGCTACCTACTTAAATGACATAGCCGTGCTCAACACTAGCAATGTCCAGTGTTGAGCACGGCTATGTCCAGAAAACCCATGAGAAAAAATTAAGAAATACACAAACCTGAGACATGAGGTCAAGGAGACGTGGCATATGCAAGAAGTATCGACCATCCCAATCAACGTGTCAACCAACGGTATGGTGCCAAAGACCCTACATAACAGCCTAGCAGCAATAGGTCTCCCAGTGAACACCTACAAGGAACTCCAGAAAGTCACAATCCTGAACACCTGTAGGATAGTCAGAGATTTCCTCGACCAACGGTAACACCAGACATAACAACCACCCTGTGTGCTTGGTAGCAGTACATATCACGGAGTGGAATCCCCAACCAGGGAGAAATAATATAAGAGCAACAATAATATTAATACCGTACTACAAGTACGAACCCCAGGCAGTAATAGAGACCCTAATCCACAAGCTGTACTGGGATCGCGTCGTATGTTGTGCGGGATTGTTCTATCCCGCACAACACACCGCACATAACCCTTGTGGACAAGAAGGATAAGGCTACCTATCTGATTGACATAGCAGTACTCAACACTGACTTGACCAGCAGTGCAATAAAAGACAGGGTCCGCACATACCTTGACAAATTCCTCATCATTGATTTCTGGACAAACTTCTCTCGACCAGATGTGACACATTTCATCAAGAAGAGGCCTAGCATCGATCCCTGGACTTGACCATCAATCTTGGACTCCCGGTTTTGACCACCCCCACTGTTCGTTCTGATGGACTACTGGACCAGCCGTCAGTCTGGATGCGACACAGACTCACCAAATGGAGCCCCAATGTCGGCACCTGAACTAGACCTTACTGAACATGACCCATCCACCATAGCAGCACTCACACTGCTGGATTTCCAGCAAGTTGTCGGCTCCAACTGACTGGCCGTGCTAGCTGTACCTACCCTGAACTTGCGGAGTATATCTCTCTCTCATTTTTTATTTTATTTTTTTTATTTATTTATTTTTTATTTATTTTATTTTTTTTATTTATTTATTTTTTTTTTTTCGGCTTCTTTCTTCTGTTTCCTGCCATCCGTTCTTTTACTCCCCCCCCCCCCTATTTTTCTCTTACAGAATGATTTTTTTTTTTTTTTTTTTTTTTTTGTGGGGTGGTGGTTTTCGTCCACCCGCCACCCCACTCCTCTCTCTGGTGAGGCACTGGGCATGCCACACTGTCATCAGGGGCCATCTTCCCTTTTGGCCCCTTTCTTCTGTTTCCTACCCTCCAGTCTTCTGCCTTCCTCCCTTACTTTTCTCTTGCACAACGTTTTTTTTTTTTTTTTTTTATTTAGTTTATATATATATATATATATATATATGTGTGCGTGTGTGTGTATATACATATATTTATATATACACACACACGCATTCCCCACAGGTCTAAATCTAAAAACATCAAAATTACTGCCCGACCTATTTGGCCCTAGAACAAGTTATCAGCGAACAACCCTACGCTCTGTTAAAATTACAACCGTTGCTCAAGAAACAGCGATCATCTCATTCTCAAATCTGGTCCTAGCCACTGAAATCCCAGGAAAGTAGGTGGCAGGACCCGCCAGAGTACTCTAGCTACAGTGGCACACCCGGTCAGCCTCCCCGTGGCATGGTGTGGTAACGTCGGGTCCCACTAGGGGCTCGGCGGCTAATAGACCGGAGGAACAAAGGGAACAACACAATATACAGCACAAGACACCACACACTTCAAATCTCTGGCCCCGATACAATGTACACCCGCGGAGATGGGAGAAATCCCAGGAGCCGTTAGACACTAACATACCTTATACCTTATACCTTATACTCAACACTGGCAACCTGCAGAAAACCCATGGGGTAAAAATCAGGAAGTACACAAACTTAAAATAGGAGATCAAAGAGATGTGGCATATGCAACAAGTAAGGACTATTCCGATCATCGTGTCAACCGTAGGTATAGCGCCAAAAACCCTACATAACAGCCTAGCAGCAATAGGTCTCCCAGCGAACATCTACAAGGAACTCCAGAAAGTCGGAATCCTGAACAGCCTTAGAATAGTCAGAGTTCTTTGACCAACAGTAACACCAGCCATAACAACAACCACCCAGTGTACTGATAGCAATGCTCCTCACGAGGTGGAATCCCCCAATCAGGGAGAAATAATAATAATAGTAATAATAAAAAAAAAAAAAAAAAAAAGTCACAAAAGTAACCCCATTGGACTTACCTTCCCCAAGGTTGGAGTGACAGATGAGGCAGATAGTGGCGCCATCTGGTGTCACCAGGGAGAACTAAAATAAATAAATAAACCACTGGACATAAGCTGAACTAAACAAGTCCACTTCCATGGATGATGTCACAGATAAATATTATTCCTACTGCATCGAGTGTGGCGCAGGATAAAGTGACTCGCGTTCAGGCCTTAGGCAGAGGGGTCGGTTTGAAAAGTTAGAGACAGGCTCCCGATCAAGACAGTAGAGCAAGTGGTGCTGTCCCCCGTAAGTCTACCACAAGAAAAGGGCAAGACCATTCACCCGACTAACTGGAAGTGTTTCCTGCGCAACTGTGCTAGTGACCACCCAGGAAGGAAGAAAATGCCAATTCATGAAGTGGAGCATTGAAAGAATACATACATCATGCAAGCATACTATGAAATAACCAGGCTAGAGACCGATATGACAGTGTACAGATCGCGACTACATACCAGGTGGTTTGAACAATACCCAGATAATCAGGTCACCCAACATTGATTAGCAGACCATCGTCACGAAGAACCTAATAGCTCCTGCCATCTTGAAAAAAATCAAGCAGCATGTCAGCGATCTGCTACAAAGCACAAATAGTATGGTCAATATAGAACCAGAGGAGGAACAGCAAGAAGAAATACAACCCAGAGTAGCTGAAGTGGAAAGAGACGAAGTCATAATATCCAGAATGGAAGACGAGTTGAAGAAGGCCCTAACAGAATTCGAAGGAATGGACCCCACAAGAACCCATGTGATACCTAAGCAGAGGCCAAATAAAATCCTGTGGAGAGCAACAGACCACCTCAATCGGCAAATAATGCTACATTACCTTGACAACAATGGTGCAACGCTGGAGCCTATCCACACAGCCTTATACTGTGCCGCCACAGCAGCCACTAAAATTAATGGAAAAGATACAAGAGACCAGCAGCAGAAGAACTGAAAACAGAAGGAACCGCCAGCTTGGGAAAGAAGAAAAAAAATTCTGTTTATACTCCGGCACGACAACCAAGTCAGTAGAGTATACAATAAATCGTCTATACAAATATTTATCATATTCAGTAGTCACAGACTTGAACCCCAGTCCACTGAACCTTCTATACACTCACTCCTGACCACAGGGCTATGTAAGACTTCAGCAGAAGATAGAACAATTAAGATTCAAGATAGGTCAGCTGACCCAGTACCAACAGGGTAATAGAAGTAAGAAATTGATTGGAAAGGTGAAGAGCATCCTCAAGAGAGACAGCGTCTACAGCAAACATGAGACCAGAAATCAGAGAATACTTGAACACACTGAAGCAGAACCTCCTCGCACTCAGCAAGAGACAACACGGATACAAAGAGAGCTCAAATAAACAACCCAATCTTCGATGAGACCAAAGAGCCTTCTACAGAAAACTGGGTGAACATGAGAAAGCAGGAAAGGGACCACCCAAAAAGAAGACGATCGAAGAGTTCTGGGGAAATATCTGGAGCAGCGAAGTAAGACATAACAGCAGAGCACCCTGGATAGAAGTAGAACAGAAGAAAACGAAGGACATACAAGAAATGAGAGAGTGGGAGATTTGAGAAGAAGTAAAACAGTCGATGAGGAATACCCACAACTGGCAAATTAATAGCATAACTGTACCTTCTGGTACAGTTATGCTATTAGTTAAGAAACACATAAAAACCAAGGAAGTGAAGCCAGTCGACATCGCCGGACAGTGCAGTGTTGAGTCAGTTTGGTGTGACATAAGCATTGGGAGATCAAAATTGAGAGTAGGAGTGTGCTATAGGCCTAATGACTCTGATGAGTATAATAAGAAACTGTACAGGGAAATAGAGTGGGCCAATAAATCAGAGAGTCTTATAATGGGAGATTTTAATTTCCCAGATATTGACTGGAATTTGGGGGCTGGTCACTCACACACTAGCAGGGCTTTTGTGGATTTATTGGATGATTGTTTTCTACATCAGCATGTTCGGGAGGCAACTAGAGGGAGTAATACTCTTGATTTGATTATCAGCAGTGATTCTTCATGCATTAAGAATCTGCAGATAAATGAACCACTAGGTGGCAGTGATCACAGTGTGCTGAAGTGGGATTTACTCAAAGAGGTAACTACCATTAGGGGTAAAGGGAAGGGTTATTGCTTCCGTAAAGGCGACTACGATGGACTGAGACAGTATTTAAATTCTATACAGTGGGACCAACTGATGATGTTACCAACAGCAAATTCAAAATGGGAAGCATTCAAAGAATTTATCTTGGAAGCTACTAGGCTTTACATACCAACTAAGAAATATTGTTCAAGGTTTAGGCCAAAATGGATGTCAGATGAACTAATGAGGCATATGGCAGAGAAGAAAAATGCATGGGATACTTACAAATTAACACATGACACAGAAGCCTATGATAGATACAAGTTGATATGCAACCAAGTTACAAAGGAGGTTAGGCAGACGAAGGCAGATTACGAGAAATCCTTGGCAAGGGATGCAAAGAAAAACAGCAAAGAGTTCTTTACTTATGTAAACTCTAGAAGGAAGTTGATGAATCAGATTGGTCCACTTGATATTGATGGGTCAACTGTTGATGATCCTGCTCAGGTAGCTAACAAACTAAATGAATATTTTGCATCGACATTCACACATGAGGAGTTATTCAGCGAGGGGAATGCCAGAGGTGTATTCAACTCTAGCAGTAAGCTACAAAACCTTGAAATAACTGGGAGTAAAGTGGAGGAGAAACTGTTGAAGATAAACACAAGAAAGGCACCGGGGTGGATGGGATCTATCCAGTTATATTAAAGGAGGCAGCAAAGGAAGTAAGCAAACCCTTAGCCATAATTATGAGAGCTTCCTTGGACTCAGGAGAGGTACCCATAGACTGGAGATGTGCAAATGTGACCCCAATTCACAAAGGAGGATCAAAGGCTGACACAAGTAATTATAGACCTGTGAGCTTAACTTCTGTTCCAGGAAAATTAATGGAGGCACTGGTTAAAGAAGCACTGCAGGATCATTTAGACAAGACTTCAGTTATAGCTCGGACACAGCATGGTTTTGTTAAGGGGAAGTCTTGCCTGACCAATTTGATTGGATACTATGATGCTGTCACAAAAGAACTGGATGCAGGGAATAGCTTTGATATTATATACTTGGATCTTAGAAAGGCTTTTGATAGTGTTGCACATGGAAGACTGCTACACAAATTGGAGCAGTGTGACATTGGAGGCAAATTGCTGCTAGGGATAAAGGGGTGGTTGAGGGGGAGAAGACAGAGAGTGGTAATCAATGGACATTGCTCATCGTGGACTAATGTTATTAGTGGAGTCCCTCAGGGCTTAGTGTTGGGTCCATTATTGTTTTCTGTATTTATAAATGATATTGTTGATGGTATATCAAGCTTAATGTCCAAGTTTGCAGACGATACAAAGGTTGGCAGGGTTGTCAAGGACACTACTGACACTATGCTACTGCAACAGGATCTGGAAAGGTTGAGCAGATGGGCTGAGAGGTGGCAAATGAAGTTTAACATTGACAAATGTAAAGTACTACACATGGGAAACAGCAACCCCAGAGCAACGTATCAACTCTGTGGTACTACACTGACAGTGGTAGAGAATGAAAGGGACTTGGGAGTGGTTGTGCAGGCAGATATGAAGTTTTCTGAGCAGTGCAGACGGGCTGCAAGAGTAGCTCGTGGTGTATTGTCAATGATATATAGGAATTTTTCTAGCAGGGATAAGGAGGTGATTATTCCCTTGTATAAGGCAATGGTCAGGCCACACCTAGAGTACTGTATACGGGCCTGGAGGCCTCATTTCAAGCTGCTGGAATGAGTACAGAGAAGGGCAACAAGGTTAGTGAATGGAACAAAGGGGTGCTCTTACGAAGAAAGGCTTAAGTTTTGCAAATTACAGTGTCTGGAGACTAGGCACCAGCGAGGTGATCTGATAGAGGTGTATAAAGCCTTGAATGGTTTGAGCATGCTCAATGCTGATGGGATTCTTCCTCTAGCTCAGAAAAATCACCTGAGAAGGCATAAATTCAAATTGAGGAAAGAAAGATGTAGGATAGACGTGCGGAAATTTTCCTTTAGCCAGCGGGTGGTTGGTTGGTGGAACAGACTTCCATCCCTTGTAGTGGAGATTGATAGCCTAAATAAGTTTAAGGCTCAGCTGGACAGGTATTTTGAACGAACAGAGGGGTGAAGTGGAAGTGGGTTTTTTTTTTTTTGGCTGATGCTGCATAAGCTTGCTTTCTTGCATCAAATGCCTCTACTAATGCTAATGCTAATCTTATGGTATAAGTTAACCTGCACACACAAGCACCTAGCAGATCAGTTTACTCGAATGTTAAGACACCCGGAGATAATCCCGAAGTTTCTCACTGAAGGAGTCACATCTCTGAACCCTAAAGATGAAGATACAAGAAACCTGCCGAAATACAGGCCAATCATATGCTTCCCAACAATGTACAAAATCCTCACCAGCTGCATAACTAAGAAGATATCAGACCACTTAGAAAGTCAGAATATAATGGCCGAACAGCAGAAAGGATGCAAGCGGAGGAATAAAGGATGCAAGGAGAAATTAACCATAGCAGTCGTAGTTATGTAGCAAGCGTACAAGAAGCACCGCAAGCTATACGCGGCCTACATCGATTACCGTAAGGCCTTCGACTCTGTACCTCATTGCTGGCTAATAGAGACCGTGAAGATCGACAAGGTCAATCCGATAGTGACAAACTTCCTAGGAGCAACAATGGCGAAATGGAGTACCACATTAAGGTCGAGAACATCACAACCAGGCTAATCCCCATTAGAAGAGGAATCTTTCAGGGAGATGCTCTGAGCCCACTATGGTTCTGTCTAGCACTCAACCCACTATCCACCATGCTCAGTGGCAGCAAGTATGGATATAACCTCAAAGAAGGAAGAAAGAACCTGTACACCCTCACCCTCCTGATGTACATGGATGACATCAAGCTCTACGCGGCAACTGAGAAGCAACTCCAGCAACTACTCTGGATCACCGAAGAATTCAGCTAGGACAGCAGGATGAAATTTGGTCTAGAAAAATGCCAGACCCACAAACTGCACCAGGGAAAATTAGTTGGCCGAAACTACCAGCTGCTGACTGGTAAGGAGATCAAAGCTATGACCGAAGGAGAGACCTACAAATTCCTAGGGATGATGCAGGCTGAGCAGTTAGAACACAAGGAAATCAAGAAGTGCCTGACCGAAAAATATCATCAGAGACTGAGAAGCCTGCTGAAAGCAAAATTGAACGGAGGGAACACAGTTAAAGCCCTAAACATCTATGCAGCTCTAGTACTAACATACACCTTTGGGGTCATAGATTAGACTAATACCGAGCTCGAAGATATCAGGCGAAAGACAAGAACAATGATGACCAAGAGTCGCCAACACCACCCGAAGTCAGCATTGGAGAGAAGAACAATACCTCGGAAAGAGGGAGGGAGGGAGGAAGGGGCCTGATAGACATGATAGAACAACAGAAAACAGCAATAGTTAACATCAAGGATTACTTCGAGAACAACACTGCACCACTCCACCAGGCCATAAGAAGATAGATAAGTGGTATACCCCCACTCAACCTACAAATACCTGGGGATTATGCAGGCTGAGCAGTTAGAACACAAGGAAATCAAGAAGTGCCTGACCGAAAAATATCATCAGAGACTTAGAAGCCTGCTGAAAGCAAAATTTAACGGAGGGAACACAGTTAAAGCCCTAAACACCTATGCAGCTCTAGTACTAACATACACCTTCGGGGGTCATATATTGGACTAACACCGAACTAGAAGATATCACGTGAAAGACAAGGACAATGATGACCAAGAATCGCCAACACCACCCGAAGTCAGCAGTGGAGAGAATAACAATACCTCGGAAAGAGGGAGGTAGGGGCCTGATAGAACAACAGAAAACAGCAATAGTTAACATCAAGGATTACTTTGAGAACAACACAGCACCACTCCACCAGGCCATAAGGAAGATAGAAAAGCGGTATACCCCAGTCAACCTAAGCGAGGAGTCTCCTCCCAACCAAGACGTACAAACGAAGCTAGAAAGATGGGCAGAGAAGACACTCCGCGGCAGACACTATAATGATCTCCCTCAAGATCACATAGATAAAACTGCTTCCAATGCAAGGCTCACGATCGGGACGCTCTTCCCCGAGATTGAAGGAATCATGCTCGCCATCCAAGACCAGGTAATCAACACCAGAAATTATAGAAAATACATCGCCAAGGAGCCCGGAGTGTCCGATGATACATGTCGACGATGCCACCTGGCCTCAGAAACGATCCAACACATCACCGCAGAGTGCAAGATGATCACCCAGACTGAGTACACTCATAGACAAGACCAGGTAGCAAGGATAATACATCAGAAGCTAGCGAGGAAATACCAGTTGACCAAAGAAAGTGTACCATACTACAAGTACAAACCACAGGTAATACTAGAGTCCCCAACCCACAAGTTCTACTGGGACCGCACCATAATAATGGATAGAAAAATCCCGCACAACACACCAGACATAATTCTTGTGGACAAGAAGGAAAAGACTACCTATCTGATTGACATAGTGGTACCCAACGATGGCAATCTGCAGAAAACACATGGGGAAAAATCAGGAAGTACACAAACCTAAGACAGGAGATCAAAGAGATGTGGCATATGCAACAAGTAACGACCATTCCGGTCATCGTGTCAACCACAGGTATGGTGCCAAAGACCCTACATAACAGCCTAGCAGCAATAGGTCTTCCAGCGAACACCTACAAGGAACTCCAGAAAGTCGCAATCCTGAACACCTGGAGGATAGTCAGAGAGTTCCTCGACCAACAGTAACACAAGACATAACAACAACCACCCCGTGTACTTGGTAGCAATACCCATCACGAGGTGGAATCCCAAATCAGGGAGAAATAATATAAGAGCAATAATAATAATGTCATTAGTGTCATTAATAAACTACCCAACAAAGCTAGTGTGGGTCCGGATGGTTTCCCACTCTTTATTATCAAAATTTGCAGAACATATATAGTTGACCTTCTCCTTCACCTTTTCAGACAAATCCTGCAATCTGGAATAGTTCCTTCAATTTGGAGAACTTACCATGTTAAGCCCATTCCAAAGATCAAGGAACCGAAATCTCCTAAAGGCCTGCAACTAATTTCCATCAATTGGTCTTTAGTCAAAATTTTTGAAAAAGTAATTCAGCCAGCAATTGCCGAGCATTGCTTTGGACTCAGGCTTGAGTACCTGCATACCGTTCTGCACAGGAGATAGACAACTCCTAATCTTCTTGATACCCTCTTCAGAATTCAAATTCGAATATGATATCAAATCACAGATTGATATCATATTCTTAAGTAAATCATAGATTGATATCATATTCTTGGACATTAAATCGGCTTATGACAGAATTCACACACAGCTGTTTTTTACCATACCATTCTGAAACACTACTTCGACCTGGCAGATACCTTATTTCAAATTTTGAAGTCAGTTTTACTTCCTTCCTGTCTGTGACCTACAACGACTTCCAGGTAACTATTGACGTCTCAAGAGGCATCCTGCAAGGAAGCATTCAGTTAGCTGTCCAGTTTGCAGCAGTTTTGGAGCCTTTCCTAGTTCAGTCTCCTAATTTTGTTTCTTATGCCACGATCTGAAGTTCTATATGAGCTTAGATCATAATCATCAGATTCATGATATCAACCAACAAGCATCTAGGCAGATACTGAGCTTGGAAAATTATCTTGCTACAATTGGGCTGCATCTGAGCCCTTCCAAATCAGCCCAACTGCCGATAACCAAGAAGAGAGTCAAAAATGATATCAAAATCTTTGTTAGTGGGGAGCCAGTGAAAAAAGTGACCTCCCATACTGACTTTGGACTCACCTGGGACATTGGGCTCACCTTTCAGCCTCACTTTGTCAGGATGATGCAGAAGACATACTAGCTCTTTGGGCAGTGCGTCGGGTGCTCGTTGGTGTACATCAGCCAGCACTGCTTGTTCGGCACATCCTGAGGTGTATTATGCTGATCCCTCTCTGTGCATCAGAAATTTGGTCATCTGCCCCTGCCTCATACCTTCGGAAGTACTGTATCTCACTTTAGAGTACTGGTTGCTTAGATGGATGAACAGGGTGGTAAGTCACCCCCTAACTATCTCCAGATCGATCCTAAAAGCAAACCTGGTCGCCACCCCCCTGGAGACATATAATCATGACAAAAAAAAAAAAAAAAAAAGTCCTCACGCTTGCACGGCTTATAACCGGACGAATTGATGCTCCATCGGTATCTACGTTAATGTCTGGCCCGAAGAAGGCAAGAGGGGAGCACTCCGACTCCTGTCTCCCTCTGCGTCTTATGCTGTCAAGCATTGATTCCTTGAGGACCATGTTTCCAGCCAATTGTCTTCGGATCTTCAATAAATTTAGGATACACTCTGATAAGTTCTGTGAAGACAATCTCTACAGGAAGGAAATCCTCATTAACTGCTACCAGATGATGAATCTATGATATTCACCTGCTCCTGGACATGACCGACTGTTTTTTTTTTTTTTTTTTACTTGCCTATTTGTATTTGACAAAGGCTTTGTTTTGTCTCCATGCAATTGTAAATTTAATCCCGTAAATTTCTCGGGTCAAGTAAGCATGTACTCTTGTTTATTGTACAATATGTTCCTCGCACCTTAGTCTGTAAATATTCACACCCTTCTGGCACAGAGCCGCCCTGGGGTGACCCAAGGTTCCTTGAGAAATAAACTGATTTTAATAATAATAATAATAGTAACCGGACACAACCAACTACCCCATGCACTTGGTACCAGTACCCGTCAGGAGGCGGAAAAAATCCCATAAAGGAGAAAAGGCTTATAATAACAATACGAACCCATTAGTTTTAGTAGGACCATTTTTGTAATACAGTATTTGTCGATTTTTCTGTGCTGCAGGTAATTGTTGACGCTGACTAAATTAGAAGTAGCGGCCTTCAATACTGGGAAAGGAGGGTTCGCTGTTATTGTATAATTATCACATGAGATCTAAAGTGCTGTCAAGGTCTGAACATCCATTAATTTATCTTTGTCTCTGCCGAAGTTAATACTCTATTTCATACGGTTTGTTCTAGGCACCAATATAAATATCGCAAATTTGTTAGACCTTTTATAATTGTAAAAGTGTGATTATGGATATTGTGTGTGTTGCGAAATTATCATAAGCTGTCCTGAATGGTAATTGAAATCGATGCTTTCCTATAGCATCACTATAACGATAAAGATAAAGAACAAAAAATAATTGTACTTAAATAGTGGCCACTTATTATATCACAGTGTTAGCGCTATGAAGCGTAAGAGTTTTATTGGAAGATTCTGAGATTTTTGGGTATTTTCGAAAAAAGCAATATATGCTTTTGCTTTATATTTCTTAAATTTAAGAAATCTGCAAGAGGATACACAATTTAAAATACTGAAAATAATCTTTTCAAAATTTTTTAAAATGATTTTTAAAAAAATTTTTGTGTAATTAACTCAGATTTTAAGTTGAGGTAGCTGAAAAATTGTATAAGAATTGCCGCCTTGTATAGTGTATTCTGTTTCATATTTATACTTATATCAGTATATATATTTTTTTTCTTTTCCAAAAAATGTAAATACGTAAAAGAAAGTGCGAGAAAAAATTTACGGTTTCGGTATTCCAGTGAAAAAAAAAAAGGCAAGAATAAAACGATTGTTGGCAATAAAATTTTACTCTTTAAGACATATCCATTAGCTTTTCTTCATATTTTATTAATACTTCTGGGGAAAACGTCTTCATATCAGTACAGTACATCCACGGCGCTCTCTGAATATTTCATGTGAGCATTTTTGTATAAATCCCGTAATAGCAGCCTCAGACAGATGTAGAGGTATTGATAAATCTTATTACTCTCGTGTTGTGAGCAATATTTTTATATAAACCTGATTCGGCGTTAGTCGTAATATCAAAAGGCGTATAGGTTAGAGAGAAAGAGAGAGAGAGAGAGAGAAGGGAGAGGTGGGTGTGCACCATAAATGAGAATGCGGGGTTTTTTCTTTTTTTGTTTTTAACAAGTATTTAATTGCAAAGGGAACTTAAAAAGCATTGGAAGTGCTTTAGACTTGTAGTCTTTGAGTTGTCTGCATATGGCCCACCGAATACTACTGATAAATTATTCATCAAAAATACTAATAACGTTGTTAGCATTAGCATAGGATGCAAGAAAGCAAGCTTATGCAGCATCAGCCAAAAAAAAAAAAAAAAAAATAATAAATAATAATGATGAAAAATAATGATGTTGAAATGGTTTTTTAAACAACTGTTTTTAAGAAAGCATTTCAAATCTGAAATTTAATCTTATGATTATTGCATAACGTAAAATTAATTTTTTTAGGTAACAAGTTTATGATTTTTTTCAAGTATCGCACTGGATATGTATAAATACAAGATTACCTATTTTGTGAAAATCATACAAAATGCTAGATTATTATTTTTTTTTTTTTTAGAGAATTTCAAAAGCTTGGTTGTTTATACATGATTGTTTATAAAAAAAAACAAAAAAAGGTTTCAGACCTTTGTGGCGCACTGAGAAATGTTTGAGGTGATCCCGTACGTTCCACCTTTTGTAGCTGTTTCAGGCGTGAGTACATGACACCTAAAAATGCGGATTTTCTGTTATATTAGTTTCATTTCAATTTCGAACATCGCTTTGAATAAATAAAGAAAATTATTTATTTATTTAAATAAATACCTTTTCGTTTATAATCTGGAAGGCCGAAGCGAGAAGAGTTTGCAACTTCATTGTAGTTGTTTTTAGTATACAGTCGATTTAACAGATCAACAGCTAACAGTTTTTTTTTTTTTTTTTTTTTTTGCCAGCGTACGGGCGCGGATTCATCTTGCAGTGGGAGAATTTTTGTCCTGACACGCTATTCCCAGGACCACCGCTATCTCTGTTCCTTCATTTTAGATTAAGCTTTTTAATATTTTAATTGTTTTGTTTAATTTTAAAAAAGTAAATAATGAATAGTTTAATTTAAAAAGTAATATAATTAATAAATTCAAATAAAATGTGTTGCTATAAAGATGCTGTAATGGACAAAGTAATATGTGACATAACAACAAATTGTAAGCGAGATTAAAATTAAATATTTCAGAAAAATAAGAGAAATGGAAATAAGGCTAACGTGATACTAAAACAATGAACAGCGGTTGTATTAAATAGGTATGCGAAAGGTGATACATTATATATACTACACTATAGGTTCTAATACCTCTCGTGTTTGGGGTTCACATAAAAAAAAAAAAACTGCATTGGAATTATAAGGAATGTTTGGGAAAGCACACATAGCTTGCTGAGACCATCTTGTCTCTCTGCAGCTTGCGATTTCGTAGGCTTTCGAATTTGAAAAATTTTTTCTTTAATTTCCAGTTTTCGAATTTGCGAAATAAAGTACAGGCTAAAATAAAAATATAAATATAAACCAATAATTCATCCGCCGGAGCCGTTTCGCGTCAGAAAACGCTAGGCCTCTATGATTGAAAAAAAAAAAAAAAAAAACTAAGACCATTGCGTTTCAGTAAGGGCAGGAACACACTATTATCACGTGACGTGAATCTCGTCATAAAAGTAGTACTCTGTGGTCCCTGTTTAATGTAAACTACGAAGTCGGTCGGAGAAGAAACTGTAACGTAGGTTGGCCAGATTAAAAATTTTATCTCGAGGTATTCATGCTTATCTTTGGGGTATTCATTCCTCGTTTAGGGGTACTCGCATTATATCTTAAGAAAACTGAACAATTTTAATAACAACCATTTTATTTCTATATTTTGTTGATTTTTACAAGTTCGTGGAATGCAAAATTAGTCAAATTTAAATAAAATTAACGAATTATAGTCCTGCTTTAATTCGGAAAATTTTATTGCAAGAGTTATAAACACTAAAGGAAACTTTTTATAAATATTAACATCAAATGTTTTACATAATTGTTTACAATACATATTCAATAAACCTGATTTATTTTATCAAAAAGAAAATATTTACGTAGCAATGGCTCTCTCTAACTCTTGAGACAAAAAAAAAAAAAAATAAATAAATAAATATCACTATTAGGCCACCCGAATATTTAAATTCATCTGCCGTGCTGTGTGTGTGTCTTATGTCTGTTAATTGCGTGTGTTCTATGGTCGATTTGTCTGTTTCGCTGGACGAAAAAACCCAATTTCTGGGGGGAAACATTGCTATCTACGCCTGAGACCGACTAACTCAGCCACTGAGTGAAAAAAGCCCATTAAAGTTCCTCGCATCATTGATGGGATTCGAACCCGGACCTTTTCCACCCGGTGTGGGGAGGACGGTGACAATATCACTGTGCTACCGCGCAGACTAACTCTTGAAACATCATTTCTACTCACTGGGCATAGCTCTTTGAACGAGAAGCTCTTCCAATTTCGCCTAACACCCATAGACATTTGCTACCGCGGCGCCAAGGAGAATTGGTTCCACCTTTTCTTCGAGTGCGCTCTCTACAAGGACCTGAGGCAAGACCTAACTAATACCAGCCCTGTCACTGAAAACCAAATGGACATTCTGCTACAGACACCAAAGAACCCGGCTGCCTTCCAGAATTTCTCGACGCAAGTATTCACGCGCACGAAAACCTCTTACAGAATAACACAGGCTACGAATGGGGATCCCCAGACAGCAGCTTAAAATTTTATTTTATTAATTTAATTTTTTTTTATTTATTTACTTATTTCTCTTTTTCTCTTCGCGCTCTGCGCTAGCGTACTTTTTTCTTTCTTTTTTCTTCCCGCTCTGCACTAGTGTAGCTTCTCTTCTCTTTTTTTTTTTAATTACACCACGGGATTTTCTTTGTTTTTTCTTCTCTTTCTCTCTCACTCTTTTTCCCCCCTCTGGAATGGGCCCCCGGAGGAATCTGGCTCAACTTTTGGCAACATCAGGTGAGTCAGAATCTCGAATTGAGACGGCACGAGTTTTACTGGGACTGGCCCACTTTCCCGTAGTGTGGACAAGTACCCAGAATCATCTCTCCAGGTGACTGATGCTTCCGGGTAGCCAAGCAGCCAGAACATAACAATAGAACACACACATAATACACACACCTACACTACTCACATTTCTGGCAGTACCACTGCAAGACTGAAATGTCTTGCAGTGGTACTGTTCTTCACAGAGATACGAGGCGAAGTTGAACAGACGTCCTAGGAGCCGCCCCTTACAAAAACACGTCCACATGTCTCGACTGGAGAGCGTTGTTTTTTCGAGGTAGTGCAGTAATAGGCATCTCGTTGTGAAGACGTTCACAATATGAGATGTAACAAAAATGATGCCATATTACCTGCTTCGATGATTTACTACGAACTAAAATGATGGTTTGCACTAATTTGTTCGTATTAAAAATCCACAAGATAACTTCACTGTTACCATTCTTGTCATACAGAGAATTAATAGGAGAAACTTTATATTCAGATTAGAATTTTTGTTTGCTTATTATAACCTATGAAAGGGCACATTTACGAAGTATTAAAATTGATTATTCTCATAAGATCCTGAGCAAATAAGTATCTATTATGTCATCGCATTATATACCTCATTCTGTAGATTTTCTGCAATATCAGACTGTTATTGCAATTATCTGCAATATCAGACAATACTATTATGCAGTATTTCTTTAATGAATAAGAATTCTTAGCATTCGGCTTAGGTTAGCTGATTAATATAAAATTAAGTTAAAATAACACTTCGCACCAGGTAAATATTAAGCAGAATTCTTGCTTTGTTGGTTATAAGTATTAATTACAAAAGAGGTCCAGTTAACTCAGGACCAGTAGAGTTCAGGAGAACTGGGTGGCAATAATTAATGTTGAGGCTATTCGGACTTTATTGCTGAGACTGAAAGATGGCTCTTTGTTTGCATCCCCCTTTTAAATCTGGGACTCAGGTGCGCTGCATCCGCTGTATTCTTGCTTAAGAATCGTCGGCCCTGAATTAATAATTCTGAACAGTTGTGACAACGTTTTGAACCAGCTTTGGAATTTGTTTTCAAGTCTAGAGTTTAGGAACATTTATACTCTACCATAGTAAGTGTTGGCAAAACCTTTCACACAAGAAGCTGATTAATAATTTCGAATACTGTAGTTTCTTTAAAAAGCACTAAACGGTATTTCACAAAATTTACAGAGAATATCAGGAAGTTATTTATAAAATTAATTTATAATTACTTTATACTGTATTTATCCTATATATCTTGATAGACCAATTAAAAAAAATGAAAAGAGTAGCATTTGTTGGACTGATTCCTTTTTCTTTTAGTTATCACATAGAAAAACGAAAATGATCAGTGGCGCTACTGAAAAGAAAGTCTGGCAGTATATTTTATACAAATGCGGAAAAAATGATCTTAGTGATGGAGGTTTAGTAAAAAAATTACATTTCTTGAACTGGCATGTTTGCTCTTTCCTTCTATATATTTTTATTTCATAAAAGTTTTATATTGTTTTCAAGAACCTTGACAACCTGTAACCGCCCAAAATTTGTTTATTGTCTTAAAATTTTAAAATTAATTTAAGATGGAATTCTCCAGTATATATAGAAATACAGTATTTATTCAAATATGTATGGCCGCCGTAGCTGAGTGGTCATCACGCGGGTGCATAAGTGCACGTGCCCTGATTGACCGGGGTTCAAGCCCGTGACTGCTGTTTCTTGAATTCTAAAATTTATATACTGATATTCCCATTAAGTTAGACCTCTATTTTAGTGAATTCAGTAGTTTTCCTCAATATACAATATGTATCAATCAAATTAGAAAGAAATATATAATCGAACTATAAACCTCTTTAAAGGGATGAAAAAACTCTCTCACTAACGATTTCTGCTATTTTCGCTGAATATTATGATTTAAGCATAAATTTGTGCGAAATGAAGAAACATTGGGTAATTCCATAACCTTATTCTTCCGTGAAGCATATTCACGTCATGATAGTAATTCGGTGAATTACTAACTCATGTTAATGTGATATATCTTCCCATATCCTACACCTTCCCCCAACCAAAGTGACGCAAAGGCGGCTCCACCCTGAATGCTGTTGTCATCTGTAGATAAGTAACACGGGTAGTCACTATTGAAATGAATTTGCCGTTCCAGAACTGAAATAAAGTAAATGGATTCACGCCAACCATTTAATGATGAGAAATGTGAAAATACAAGTTAATGTGTTGTAGTCAAGAAATATGGAGAAAAATAAAAGAAATACAAGAAATAAAAAAAAGAATGAAAATAGAGAAGTCAAATAACAGTTGGTTGGGCAGGCGTAAAATGGAAATAGGAAGGAGAAGAGATCTCTTTCTCTGAACTGTGAAGCTTCTGAACTTCAAAAATTATGATTTTCATAAGATAAATTGAGAAAAAAAACTTTCTGTAAATAGTCTTATTTATTTATTTACTAAAAGTTAACAGCTTAGCCATAAGTAAAACAGTGCGTTCCAGGAAATCTGGGACACATTACATAATTGTAAATGTAACTGTTTTCCTCACGGAAGATAACTTCGCTCCCAAAATTATTAAATGGGAAATTGATAAATATTCTTCGTTTTCTTCATTTGATGAACAGTTTCAGTGGGGAGGAGAGAGAGAGAGAGAGAGAGAGAGAGAGAGAGAGAGAGAGAGAGAGAGAGAGAGAGAGATGAATACAAAATTGTAAAAAAAAATAAATTAGAACCACCAGCTTAGCGGAAGTAGAATACTGTAATTATTTCTCATGTGAAAAGCTACTATGTGATGCGAGTTTGATTACCCACGACGCAAGCCTGATACCAGGTATTTTTGTAGAAATCTCATTTTTCATACTTTCATCATCTCCTTTGCCATTTCGTGCAAAACTAATAATATAGCTTCAATATTAACAGACCTAAGTGTAAACTTAGGTCTGTCAACTCTGGTTCTTTAAATGTAAACTTATATCCAGTTATAATTAAAGCTCATTCAGCATTTTCTCTGGATTTCGGTAACAGCAAAATCTAATCTGGAAAAGGAATGCGTACACTGCCTGGCCGCTTCGCAACGATTTATGCAAAAATAGGTAAATCAAATACGCCACATAATGTATGACGTGCGCAGGAAAGTGCTGTAAAGCCTTTCTGCTACAGCAGGAAGGATGCCCACGCTTATCGAGTGTTCAAAGACTAATGCCATTCGAGTTTTTAACGAATGAGAAAACGCCCTGAAAACATCCGTGAACAGGCACAACTACGACCGAAAATGTAAAGTGAGGGAGCGAGGTGCTTGACACTGCTGGACATGAGGCGCCTCCGTAGCCAGGTGGGCAGGAGCAGCAGTGCGTAGCACACGCCTCTTGATTAGACGGGGGTTCGAGCCCGTGACCACCAAATACGGAGGATGTGGCAAGGTCAGGGAATGACCACCGCATATCCCCGGGGCAATATGGCCTTAGTTGCTAATGCTGCTAAAAACCAAAAATAACAACAATAACAATAACTGCAGGACATTAACGACGGATAATCTCTGCATTTAATCCAAAATAACATCGCAAGGCATTAGTACCTGCGCAATAAGAATAACCCTATAAGTTTAGCTCGCAAATGATTCCAGATTTACGCTTCATAGAGGTCACTGATCTCGAACACATCCGTAAAATACGGGCGCGTTGGGGCCAGTAATGCAAAGGACGGAGGCAGGAAGACTGGAGACAAGTCATGTGATCGGATGAGTCCAGATTTACACTTTTCAGCACCGATGGAAGAATGAACGTTTGTGGGGAACTATATGTGGTACTGAAACCACCTGTTGTGCATCGACAGTAACGACTTATATTCCCCATCCTTCTTTCAGAAGTGTAATGGTATGGGGAATATAAGTCGTTACTGTCAGATATTTATTTTTGTGGCATATTCTTGGTTCTCTGATCCCAGTGGAGGACACTGTGACACAGAGCATATCTGAACATCGATCTTGATCAGGTACATCTGCAGGGTGACGTGTTTACTCCTATGGTCAGGAATACTTTTAATATGAGAACAGTCACCATCCACCGCTCTAAATGCATAGTAGAATGGTTTGAGTAACATGAGGATTCTGCCCTGGGAAACCAATCCCCAAATCTCAATCGTATTGTGCAGCTCGAAAGGTGTGTTCGTAAGCACTAACCTCTGCCCACGTCACTACATGAATCGAGGAAGCTTTGTTATATGAATGGTCCAGTATTCCTCGTGTCTCTTTTCATCACCTTATTGACTCCTGCCATATCGTGTCGAAGTAGTGATTCGGGCCAACGGCGGTCCAACATGCTGTTACACTGAAAGGACAGACTTCATGGGATACCTGGTTCCTGGGCAACGCGACGCTGTCACCCCTTTCGTTAGTGGAAGAACCCACCGCTTGGCAGGTATATAGGTACACTGCATTCACGTAGACGGTAATTCGATGTCAGTATGGATAAATATCGTGAGTTAACCGACTTTGAAAGAGGAATGATAGTGGGTGCCCGACGCATGGGTCACTATCGCGGAGGTGGCACAGAAATTGCACTATCCCCGTTCGACAGTATCAAGAGCGTATCGGGAATGCGCCATTTCCGGAATAACATCTCATTGTGGACAGCACTGTGGTCGGAGAAAGGTGGTGGATGAATGTGGCCGTCGACGTCTGTCTCGCATTGTTTCAGCCAATTGGAGAGCGACAGTGGCACAAATCACCTACGACTTCAACGAGGAAGGTGTCAGAAACGTCTCCACCAAGACCATCAGGCGACATTGCTAGCGCCATGACACAGGACTCTACACCTCAATTGGGCGAAAGAACATCGGCACTAGACCTTAGATGAGTGGAGACGGGTCTCCTGGTCATATGAGTCCTGTTTCCAGTTATTTAGAGCGGACGGGAGAGTGCGTATCAGGCAGAAACCGCACGAAGCTATGCACCCGTCACGTCAATAAAGAACTGTTCAGGCAGGTGGACGGTCGGTAATGGTCTGGGGCGCGTTCAACTGGTACACGTTGGGACCTCTGGTACGTCTAGACGCATCTCTGAACGGTCCAGGTTACGTGTCCATCCTTGCAGACCATCTGTATCCCTTCATGGTCATCGTGCACCCACAGGGCAATGGACTCTTCCAGCAGGACAATGCTCCTCCCCACAGTGGTGCCGTGGTGATTAGAACATGGTTCGAAGAGCATTCTGCAGATTTTACCATCATGGAATGGCTTCTCCGTTCACCGGATATGAACCGTTGGAGCATGTTTGGGATGCTGTGGAAAGATCTGTTCGAGCTTTGGATCCTCCACCCAAGAATGCGACGGAATTATGGACAGCAGTGCAGCAAGCATTGTGGATGGCAATACCTGTGGAACGCTTTCGTGAACTACTGGACTCAATGCCTCGCCGTGTGACTGCCCTTATGCGGGCGAAAGGTGGGTCTACCAGTTACTAGGTAGGTATCCCATGATTTCTGTCCACTCAGTGTAGTTCATGCCCTAATACAGTGGCCAGACAGTGTATTACATTATTTGTACAAAGAAATATTCATAGCTACTCTTTTCGTAGTACAATTCAGTGGAAAACATTGAGTAGCCGTTAAATGCTTTCTGAAGGCGCTGCAACTATTGTGGAACACCGCAAATCTCCTCAGAAATACCTTGAATACGTTGAAATAACTTGTCTTGCATTGGCTTAGTTTTTATTCTAGTTGTTTTAGTTTTCCTTATAAGTAAAGATTTAAAATGCGAATTAGCCCTCTCCCTAATATCACTCCATCAACGAAGAAAATTTTCATTTAGCCTTTGACCCCTCCATAATCAGCAACGATTCTTCATCTGCTGGTAAAAAACCCACTAAATGGCAGTGATACAATGTAATGTGGAATTTAATTAAAAACATTACTGTCAAGTGTAAAGGGAAAGGCTTTTGCATTTTTTAAGGGCGAATACAATGGTGTCAGTTTTTAAATTTTATGCGATAGGACCAACTGACGATGTTACCATTAGAAAATTCTAAATGGGAAGCATTCGGGAAAGTAATCATAGAGGCTACTAGGCTTTTCATACCAACGAAGAAATACTGTTCAAGGCTTAGACTTAAATGGATGTCAGATGAACCGAAGAGACTTGTGGCAGAAAACAAAAATGCATGGGATGAAGTATATAAATTATCAGGAGATACAGAAGCCTATAGTACATATAAATTAGTCTGTAATCAAGTCTCAAAAGGAGGTTAGGCAAGCTAAGGCAGATTATGAGAAGTCTCTGGCAAAGATTGCAAAAAAAAGCAGCAAAGACTTCTATGCTTATATTAACAGTAGAAGGAAGGGATTGAATCACATTGAGCCACTTGATGTCAATGGGTTAACTGTTGATGACCCTACTCAGGTTGCTGACAAATTGAATACGTATTTTGCATCTACATTCACACATGAGGAACTCTTTAGGGAAGGGGATGCCAGAAGTTTATCAAACTCTAATGGGGAACTAAATTTTGTGATAACTGAAAGGAAGGTGAAAGAGAAATTGTTGAAGCTAAACATAAAAAAAAAAGAACCTGGAGTGGATGGAATCTATCCAATTATATTAAGGAGGCAGCAAAGGAGATAAGGAAACCCTTAGCCATAATTATGAGGGCATCCTTGGATTTAGGGGAGGTCCCTTTGGACCGGAGATGTAGGAAAGTATCCCTGGTATGGCGATATGAGTAATTACCGATCTGTTAGCTTAATGTCTGTTCCAGGGAAAATAATGGAGTCACTGGTTAAAGAAGTAATGCAGGACCATCTAGACAGAATGCAATTATACTACACTGACAGCATAGATGTGTTAAGGGGCGATCTTGTCTGAACAATATGATTGGATACGATGATGCAGTGACCAAGGAACTGGATGAAAAAAAAAATAATTTGATATCATATACTGTACTTGGATTTCAAGAAGGTTTTTGATACTGTTTCATATGAAAATGCTGTACAAACTGGAACAATGTGGCATTAACGGAAGGTTACTACTATTGATAAAGGGATGATTGAGTGGGAGAAGATAGAGAGTGGTTATCAGTGGGCACTATACTTGGTGGACTAATGTTATTAGTGCAGTTCCCCAGGGTTCAGTGCTTGGCCCATTGTTTTCTATATTTATTAATGATTTTTGATGAAGGTATATCATGATTAATGCTTAAGTTTTCAGATGATACAGAGGGTGACAGGGTGGTTAATGACAGTAATCAGGGTGAGGCACTGCAACAAGATCTACAAAAATTAGGTCGATGGGTTGAGAAATGGCAGTTGAAGTTTAATATTGACAAATGCAAGGGTAGAAGTAACTGCATAATGGGTAGAAGTAATCCCAGATTAACATGCTAAATGTGTGGTACTACACTCAGGGAAGTAGAAAATGGAAAAGAACTGGGGGTAATTGTGCAGTCAGATATGAAATTCTCTGATCAGTGCAAACAGGCTGCCAGGAAAACTTGTGGGATTTTGTGAATGATATACAGAAACTTTTCTAGCAGGAATAAGGAGGTGATTATTCCCTTGTACAAGGCTATGGTTAGGTTGAATCTTGAGTACTGTATACAGGTCTGGGAGCCACACTTAGTAAATAAGTCCAATGTCGTTGCCCTTCTCTGCACCCGGCTTCTGGAACGGGTGCAGCGAAGGGCAATGAGATTGGTAAATGGAATAAAAGGGTGCTGTTACTAAGAAAGGTTTCAGTTATACAAATTGCAGAGTCTGGAGACTAGTTACCTGCGGGTACATCTGATTGAGGTGTTTAAGGCCTTGAATGGATTGAGTGAGCTAAATGTTAATGGCATTTTTCCTCCTCCGGAGACTACACACGAGGGGCCATAAACACAAGTTGAGGAAGGGTGGTTGTAGGCTAGATTGTGCGGATGTTTTCCTTCAGTCAGCGGGTGATTGATTGCTGGAACAAATTTCCATTTATTGTTGTGGAAGTGGATGATTTGATCAAATCCAAGGAAGAACTAGACAAATTCTTAGATGATATGGATGAGTGAAGTGTGTATATTTTTTTTTATTTTGACATTTGGTTTCTTGCATTATTTACCATTACTAATGTTAATAATATAAAGACTCTCTCGTGCTTGTTACACATTTCTTGTCGTATAGTAAGTACCACGTCTTCAAACAGGAATGAAAGCATGTTCACAAAAAACATCTGCATACATGCCAATTTTCAGCCGCCACTGTCTTATTGATAGGCTAGTAAAATTTGAAAATGCTTTTACTTTTGAGTAAAAAAGAATTTGTTTTTCGACCTGTATTCACAAGAACCTTTTTATGTATGTTACTGATCCACTCAATATGTTCCTGAAGTTTGACAAGAGTTCTGAATATTTCTGTATATGGACACTTTATAAGAGAGTTACGAAAAGTTTATATCGATCAATGATAGAAAGCTACCTGTTGAATTATATAAAAAATAATAGTTTTTTCATAATAGCGTTTTCTTTCGTATACAACACCTTCACAACTAGTCAGTACTGCACTATAATAACCGATACTTAAATTTTAAGAAGTACTGTTGTCATATTTAAGGTATACTAAAACATTACATATTAGAATAAAGAGCCACGACCTAAGCAGAATGGACATGCATAGTGACGCATAACCGCTTGTACGAATGCACATGAGACCACAAAATATGGTAATATTTTTGTAATCTCAATCTTGCAAATTCCTTTGTGCTCCTGTTTATACATCAGAATGGCCACATAGGATCAACTATGTGACAATTCCGATGTATAAACAGAAATTTATTTATTATGTCTCAGCGGTAGGAGAGTTCCAAATACGTCGAGTCGTTTTTTTATGCTTATATGGAAGTAGTTTGCATTCTATGTTCAGAGGTTTGCTGGTTAGCAGGCAGTCGCAGTCCTTGCCCAAGTAATGGGACAATATGAGATATCAAGCTGATGTCTTATTCTAGTGTGATGTCAACGTTTCTGCGCTTTTCCATCTAAACTGCATATATTGTTCGGCATACGTATAGTAAGGCTGCGTTGAAACCTAGCACGTGTATAAATGCCATAAGCGTTTCCGTGAGGGTCGTGAAAGTGTCTGTGGAAATCGGCGAAGTTGTCGAGTTGTTGAACAAGTGATGCAAATATTGAACATAATCTGGATATTGTGAGAGGGTTGTTTGTTTAAAATAAGCGCACCGGCAACTAAATTCCAGAGGTGTCAGTATATCATGTTTGTTAATTGCGTGTATTTTATAGTCGGTTTGCCTTCTTTTGGAGGACTGAAAATTCGAGTTACCAGGAGGAAAAAACTACAGTGCCCTCGCCCAGGACCGACTGACTTGGTCAGAGCGTGAAAAATTCCCATAATACTACAAAAGGGATAGACATCAGAGTATGGAAACAATAGCTGGTAAAGTTGGAATTCAGTAGAAGTTGTCCACACCCTCTGAAACGAACATTTCAACATTCAAGTTTGCCACTACTTAATCGACATCAACACAGAAACAACAGGAAACTCACATGATTATATCAGATGGTCTAAGTGACTGTGCCGAAAAAAAACCAAATGAGTTTTCAGAGAAAATGATCTCGTGATCAGATGTTTTTTTTAATTTTTATTTATTTAAATATCAGAAAGCCAAACCATGATTAATAAAGTGCTTCATTGTCTGGAGATACGATTAGAAGAAAAAGTCTAAAATTGAATCGAGTAGACTTTGGTACTTAACAATGCACCTACACAACAGGTCTGTTTTGGTTTTACAGCATACGTCATTAAACATTAAATATCGGCGTTAGATTATCCACCATACTTACCATATCTGGCACTAGTTTATTTTTTTCCAAGGGAAAAAGGACTTCTTACGTTGCTTACCACTTTGCAGTTGCCTAAAAAATATGTTGTTGTTCGGAGGCACTACTTTGAAGGACTTGCTGTTTATAGGCACACCTTCACTCATTAAAAAAAAAGGGGGGGGGGGGAACTCTTTAGCGTAATAAATATAAAGGCGACACTTTATTAACAGTAAATAGCCACAATACTTTTCAGCTTCTCAAAGTTTTCGTTAGCTACAATACCGATGCAACTCCTAATGAAGGTATTGCACAAGAAAGAATGATGTAATTATAAAAAAAATCATGCTTCCTAATGAAAAGTTCAGTTTGTAAGCCTAGTATAACAAAATAACCTATAATCTGCTATTATTATTGCATATATAATTAAAATAGCAATTTATGTGATCTCTGCTTCGTCGTTTACGTTGATTGCAACCAGAACATGTCAACAGCCGACTTTCGCTTGATGAGCTGCAGGAGACGGTTGTTCTCTGCCTCAGAATTCATTCACTTCCCGGTGGTAACGAATTCTGCGAAAGTTGTAACCACACTGTTTACTGTACGGAGTTTTATAAATTGATTTTTTTTTCTAAACAGTTATTATTATTTTTTTATTCATGAAGATTTATTATTAAATTGTTAATTATTCTTCCTTTCTAATATGTGATAATTATTTGTATTCTATTATTACCGTATTATCTGGTAACCGTGTTGTTGTAGCTTATTTTTCTGCTTCGGTTATCTCCCTTTTCTACGTCACTGACCTAAATTAAATAGTTCCATTGTATGTATGGGAGTTCATTGTATGTCAGTGTTATTCATGATTCCTCTTCCATCATTACCCTAATATAATCGAGGGTAATTCTACTTAAGTAGAGTGCTGGAAACAGTTTTCTTTTTACACTGAATTGTTCAAATAAAGCTACTTTCGTATTTTCGTTTTTTTCTCTGTATTATTACTCGGACATGATTATTACAAAATTTTATTCTTTATCATTATACAGCGTAGGCCACAAGTCGTGAGACATTTCCTCTTTAATCTGAAAGCAACACTCTGGTTGAATACATAAAATATGATAAATTTTTAGAATAGTTCAAGTTAATTTGATTAATGCCCAAAAGAAAATTAAGGAAATATACTTATGAAAGCTCCTCAATAATTATTATTTTTACCAAGTGTGCAATCATGGGTTCTCTACGCGAATACGCTATCTTTTAGATATCTTACACAAAAAAAAAAAAAAAAAAAAGAATAATAATAATAATAATAATAATAATAATAATAATAATAAAATAAAATAAATAAATACGGTGATCTTGGCAGCCATGCTATAGGTTCACGACTGCATATTCACACTTTCTATAACATTTTTCATTTTGTTATATATCATAGTATCGTAGGAGTATATATACATATATATATGTGGTTTTTTTTTTTTTTTTTTTGGTTTTTTTTTTTTTCAGATTGGATATGAATTTTCATTTGTCCGGTAACACAGTTATAACAATTAGTTAATTTAATTTATAAATCGTTCATTTGGATCAAAAAGTTTGGTTAGGAAGATTAGTACAGTATTATCCTCACTTATTGCATGAAACTTTTCGGCAAATTTTGTCTAAGTAACCTTCATTGAATATTAGAAAATTGTGTATATCGGATTTGAATCCGTGGAGTTTAACTTCGTCTTGAATTTCTTATATAAAATTCACTGAAAGCTTCGATAAACTTCGTAGAGTAGTTTTCTATAGTTTCTAGTAATTGTAGCTTTAGTCGTAATTGTTCTTGGTCTACCACATCTTGAAACACTGGTATTCAAGCGTGGTAGGCGTTTATTTATTTATTATTATTTTTTTATTTTAATTTTTAAACTTTTCTTATAGTTAGTGGGTCTCAGACATGAGGTGTAATGGGTTTTCCCTCCCTCATATATGCGAATTGGCTTAGAATATACACACGGTAATTGTTTTGATGTCTAACGTCCACCCATATTTGTATTCATTAGTTAATTTACAGTTTTCGTTTATTAAGTATCCTGGATTAAACGCAAGGTCCTTTCAGAAAGTACACTGGTATATGAAATCAGCTTTGTTGAAAAATTATCTATAAATTTTTAATAATCTTATGGTAAATTTATTTGTATAATCATACCTTCGGATTAATTTGTCAGTCGTCATCGGTATTATAAACAGATATTATCATAAATGTTTTCAAGGGACATTAAATTTCATAGAAAAAATATGATGAAAGAAAAAATATTCTTCAATAAAACTGTAAGTGACATCTTAACAAAAAAAGGCTGAACTTTCACACTACATCGTGTTATCAAAAGGTGGTATTATTCGATAAATCGTGAATCTTGAATGAATTTTTAAACTTTTCTTATAGTTAGTGGGTATCAGACTTGAGGTGTAATGGGTTTTCCCTCCCTCATATATGCGAATTGGCTTAGAATATACACACGGTAATTGTTTTGATGTCTAACGTCCGCCCATATTTGTTAATCTACATAGTTAATCTACATCTTTCGTTTATTAAGTTGCACAGATACTGAATGCTCATATGGAATATTAGCTAATACTTCAACAAAAAAAAAATCCTTTCAGATGATATTACAAGGTTAATTTAGTACTCTGATTTTTCACCATCCTGATTTATTTTTAGAGAATCGTAAATTTTTATTAACCAATGAAAAAGCAATCCAGAACTTTCACCTGATTTATTTGGTATGTGCCCAAGGCCTAACATTGCTGTTGGATATGTCTATCACTGCTTTGATCACTTTGAGTATGCCACACACACACACACACACTTGATTGCTTTATTTTAAGATTGCATACGTATAATTTTTTTCATGTGATTTGATAAATATGGTGATGTCTGTAGTTAGAGTAAACAGCATCCTAACAATGTATTTTTCCCATGTACTTAATCTGACAACAAATTTGTACCTGCCTTTGTTATCCATGCATTTATTAAGGGTAGGACTAATTAGATCCTCGTGTTAGGAATGAATGCATTGTTAATTACAGAATAATTTTTACTTTTAACTTTAGCTGACATAACAATACTTTGTTTTGAAAAACATGAAATCCGATTATCCCTCCAAGGCTATCCTGATATTTGCATTATAGCCTTAGTTGCTAATGCGCCAATAAAATCCAAACCAAGCTTACCTTGTTTCAGTAATGACTGGTTAGATTTGTCACTTTTCCAATGAGGGACGTTTTCATCTTACTCATATTCTTCATCACCTAGTTTTATTTGTATATTTATTTTTATCTCGTCAGTTAGCGAAAAGGTAGATTCCTAACTCCCACCCCACCCCCTCTCCTCATAAGCTTTCATTTGTATGAAATAAATGCGCATTATTATTATTATTTTTTTTTTTCTCAGCTGGTTTTCTCAAAACTTATTCCGTATTTAAACTACAAAAACATTCTCTTTCCATCAAATTGGCAACAAGAAAGGAACAATTTTGAGTGAAAAAGGGAGGGAAAAAAAGGTAGAAGAATACATTTAAACAATTAGAGAACCTGTTCTGCTTGGAAAAAAAGAAAAACATTGTTCACAATGAAATGCCAGCAATAATTTTATATAAGTTTAGTTTTCTTTTCTTACTCAACATACACGATATATTAAAACAAAATCTCACCGGAGTTACTTCAGATGCAATGGATGGAAGGGTCATTAAAGAAAAGAAAAACCAAGACATCGCAGAAGAGAAACGTCCGAGTTCCATTCTTCACCACTGAGTACCTGCTGACAGATAAAAGCGAGATACAGTGCGTTCCCTTTTTTTGCCATGAAACTCCGGTGTCTTATTTATTGTAGCAGAGTGAGGGAGGGGGTTTATCTGGCGGCCAACCACATTTCCATGCGACTCAGCGTCACGCCGTGTGCGTGGTACACTATTACTAGGAGATGTGGACATCGCCGTCACAACAGCGTTCATCAAAGCTTCTATTGGCGCAAGACCCACGGCAAGACCTGTCGCTCCAGCGAGAGAGAGAGAGAGAGGGAGAGGAGCACGGGAGACAAGGTTAAGCCTAATTACAGCTTTCATAGAGGGTTGGGTGGTGCACCGTTGCTCTTGATATATTGCCGCTGTGTGACATCGCATCTGCCCCTATACAAAAGAACTTTGGATGTTAGCGTTTCTGTCGGATTGTTCGCACTTGACGTGGGAGGGGGAGAAGTGATATATTCCATTATTTAGATGTTGAAGATGCATGAAAAGAAAAGAAAAGTTACTTTAACGTATCATTAACACAACAGGATCCATTGCAGTAATCATCCAAATGGGAGAATTGGCTAATAGAAATATGAAATTTGTAATCTGTTTAAATTTTAAAAGGAACATAGAATAGACGAACAAAAAGTTAAGTACATAAAAAACATATAAATAAAAAATAATCGTTCTCTCTCTCACACACAAGCCGCATAACATTCGTTTCTCGCTTCCACACAAATTAATCCACAGGTGTGTACTGTATAATGAATTATACTAATGCGGACCTCTAGGAATCCATTGACCTGTTTAAGCAGTGTCAGCAGGACATCCAAACTTTTGCTTAGTTTGTTATCGCAGAAGTATTCCTTCGAGACTCATTATGTAGAGAAAAGAGAATGGAAATACTATAGTCCGCAATTATTTGTTTTTGCAAGAGCAGCTGTTAGACTGTGCATTTAGGACAAAAATTCCATTATCTAGGTTAGTTACCGGTTGTGTCGTAGTCAAGAATGACACAGATAAAAACACTTATCTACTAAAACACGTTATATATATATAGTGCCAGGTCAGAACAAAATGCACACTAGGCATTATGAAGTAGGATTTAAGACGTGTTTGTAAAGGTTAATGAAAAAGCGTGTATAGGATGGCCTAGGAGGAGGCATATGGAAACTTGGGGGGGTTGATTCGTTGAGTGATTTTAAACGAAAAAGTTCATGTCAACACAGACCGATTTCGAACCGGTATGAAGATATGGCAGTTGTAAGAAAAAAAAAAGCTAGAATACCGTGGTAAACATTTATTTTAAACTTACAAATTTCAAAATCTTTTAAAAATCATCTGATAAGATGCTCTTCAGTTGGAAAGTCAATTAATTTAGGAAAAGATCACCAGTAAGTTTCTTTAAAAGTTTTTTAAATATCTGATTTAAAATTTGCGCAACCCAAAATGAAGGAACTAAATTCTGTTATTTTAGTAGCCATACGTGATTCTTACAAAAACCAAATCGGTGGCAGTACTTGTTTGTTTATTTGGTTTTCAGGAGCATTAGCAACTAAGGCCATATTGCTCCAGGGATATGCGGTGGTCATTCCCTGACCTTTCCGCACCCTTCGTAATTGGTGGTCACGGGCTCGAACCCCGGTCTAATCAAGAAGCGTGTGCTGCTTCTCCTGCCCACCTGGCTACGGAGGTGGCTGGTGGCAGTACTGTATACCGGGTGGTTATCAAATAAGTTTCCCTATTCAGGAGACCCTAGTGCTGTGAAAATCGGTGGGTATGTCATTTAGGGTATGGGAAAGCGATTTGTAGAAGAAAAAAAAAAAAAAAAAACAGTAGACAGTAGTTCAAATTTCAGCCACCAGGGGTAAAACGGCGCTGCACATATGTAAAAGTTGTCATTTACTTCAAGACGCGCTGCTTACGCAAATGACATCCTGTTAGATATAAGCAGAAAGGAAAATGCCACCGTCAATAACCATTATGGCCCTTACAAAAAAAAAAAAAAGGAATATGCTCTTTTAGTAAAACTGTTCTACCAGAATAATAGTAACGCTAATGAAACACTACGTGAATGTCGGAAACTTAAAGGTTTGCGTAAAGGACCTTTGACGTCAGTGGAGCTTCGAAAACGAATAAAGAAATTTGAAGCGACCGGGGAGTTAGCTGTAATTCCAGGAAGGGTACGACCACGTATCGGAATCGTGGATGAAGTGGCGGTTGCATTGGTCAGAATGCGAAACACTACCAATCAGTAGGGCCAGAGGTGTGTCAAGAGACTTGAATCTTCCTTGGTCTACGTAAAGTGCTTCGAATAATTTTACGCTGGTTTCCGTACAAGATTCACGTAGTGCAAGAACTAAAGTCTTGTGATCATCAACAACGAATAGACTTTGCTCTACGATTTCTGGCTCGTAATGGAACGATGATACATGGGCTCGAATGACCTTGTGGTCTGATGAGTCACATTTCACTCTTCATGGGGCTGTAAACGCACAAAACTGCCGAATATGGGGAACTTCTCGTCCATCTGCTGTGCATGAAAGACCATTACAGAGTCCATATGTTACAGTATGGTGCGGATTCACAGCAGAGTTTATAATCGGACTATTTTTATTTGAAGAGTCTACACCTCGTGGCCCCGTAAGGTGTACGGTAAGTAGGCTAGTGTACAGTACTGCGCTCTTCTAAGAGATCACATTATTCCTGCTCTGGAAGAAAGGCAATGCTTGGAGACTGTAGTGTTCATGCAAGACGGTACCCCTCCCCACGTTGGTTGACGAAGTGAAGGAACTGCTTTGTTCAACTTTCAGAAATGATTACATAATTTCTAGAGACTTTCCGCAGTCCTGGCCAGCCCGATCAGTAGATCTCAATCCTGTGATTTCTGGCTATGGGGATGAAAGCAAGCATTAAACAGAATGTAGCCAATATCCCCAATGAGACGCTACGCGAAACTGTCGCACGCAATCCTCCGTTTTCAGATTGTCATCTTAAATTAAGGAAAGCACATAGAACAATATCTGTAGATTTCTAGGTTCTGATATTAAAATGTAATCCTAAGTTAAGTATTCCATCTCATGTTACACTGCCAATTTCTCCCTTGGCGGAAGTTTGAACTAATTTTTTTTCTTCTACAAATTGCTTCCCCATACCCTAAGTGACATACCCACCGATTTTCACAGCGCTATCTCTAACAATTTTGACACACACTAGGGTCTCCTGAATAGGGAAACTTATTCTATAACCACCCGATATCTCAACGTGCAAAACAGTGATCGTTAGGTTCTCTTACACGAACTCATATATATATATTTGTTGAACTCATATATATACAAAGGGTACTAGGAAAGTTTTGCAATATGACGCAACAATGAATCACAGGAAGCTGCTTGTTGCTGCATGTTGAGACATGTTCATACGTGCATAGTAGCCGCCGCGCCAAGTCGATGGGCTCAGTTATTCATTAGTAGTGAGAGTGTAAAGTGCTTGCGATGGCATCGTGGTCACGAAATGAGATAAGGACAGTTTTGCGGTATAATTTCGTGCGTGGTTTAACCATAGACCAGTGCTTAGAAGAAATGACTCTTGCACTAGGTGATGATTGTCCACATCGTACAACGATATTCAGGTGATATAGAGAATTCCAAAGGGGAAATTTCACTCTGGAGGATTCTGAGAGGCCGGGAAGGCCACGAACGTCAGTTACGGAGGAAAACGTTACTGCTGTGAGGAAAATGCTTGACGAAAACAGGCGAGTGACCTACCCAACAGATAGAGGATACTTTGGGCCTAAATGCACCAGCAATTCGTTCGATTCTGCAAGATCATTTGCACATGAAGAAACTTTGTTCTCTCTGGGTGCCGCATCAACTGACTGAAGAGCAGATGACACGACGTGTGACTTGGTGCCGGGAGATGTTAAAAAAGTTTGATAAGGGATAATCTCGGTATGTGAACAACATCGTGACAGGTGACGAGACTTGGCTGTACTATTACGATCTGCCGACCAAGGCTCAAAACAAAGTTTCGGTCTTTGATGATGACGACACACCCGTAATTGGCAGAAAATCCCGATCTGTAAAGAAGAAAATGATAGCTGTATTTTTCAAATCGAGTGGAATTGTGGAACGTGTCGTTTTGGACACGCAGAAGACAGTCACAGCTAAGTGGTATACTGAACAATGCCTGCCTAAAGTCATTGGATCTATGAAGAACCTGCGGCCAAAGTCAAGAATGGACACCTGGTACCTCCATCACGATAATGCTGCAGCTCACAGCACCAAAGCCTGCACCGAATATTTGACCACGACAGGACTGAAACTTCTCGAGCACCCTCCGTACAGACCAGACCTTGCTCCCTGCGACTTTGCACTGTTCCCGCATGTGAAAATGAAGCTAAAATGGAGGCGGTTTTCCAGTGATGAGGACCTTCTACGGGCTTGGGATAACGAGTGTGCTTTACTCCCTAGTGAAACTTGGCAGAACTGGTTTAAAGATTGGTTTCGGAGGATGGAGAGGTGTATTGAATGTAGAGGAAATTACTTTGAAAAAATTAAATAAACAAAGCTGTATTGCAAAACTTTCCTAGTACCCTTTGTATATATCAACAGATATATATATATATATATATATATATATCTGTTGACGCGTGACGAATCTATCATGATATATTCCCTGTGTGAAGAATATTTGTTTTGAAAATCGTAGGTATTAGTTTTGGTATTAGAATAGAATAGAATAGAATAGAATAGAATCTTTAATTGCAGCAATGATAGACATACAATTAGTCCCGTCACGGCATGGTGGTGCCAGGGGTTAACAAAACATATTTACAAAAGAGATACACATGAGAAAAAAAGATAAATCAGATTATTAACAAAGCATAGTTTTACATTTTCAGTTCGACGAGGATACCCTTCCTGTATTTTTTATTATTGACCACTTCTTGGAGGTCCCCGTCGATGGCTTGCAGTGAGGGCAGCATTTGCTTTGGCAGGAATCTGTCGGTTAGTACTAGCCGGTTACGGTTTGCTAGCAGCTGTGCTGAAGACTGGAGATAAGGGGGAGGAATGCGCCAAGAGCAGTGATCTGAAGCATACAGTATTAGTACTGACAAATGATGCAAGAAAGCAAGCTTATAAAGCATCAGCCAAAAAAAACAACAACAAAAAAAAAAAAAAAAAAAAAGAAACCCTCTCCACATCACCTGTCCATGCCCTCCAGTGATATATGTCTAGTTTTCCTTGAATTTATTCAAAATACCCATTACGGCAACCAGGGCCGTGCCGAGCCATTTTAGTACCTGATTCAAGAATGAAAAATTGTGCCCCCCCACCACAATATTAAAAAAAAAAAATTATAAAAAAAAAATGACTTATTTAAAATACATTTCTGACACATGTTTTAATAAAAAATTAAAATCGAGGTTATAAAAATGACAACCAGTGGGGCGACAACCATGGTGGCGCTCCAGTAGCGCTGGCACACAGAGCTCGGTATCTGTACAATGGCGGGACAAAGATTTTCGTCTTGCAAAAGCAAGTCGATAAACGGATTGGAATAATCAAAACAAAAAATCGAACGTGGCAATTATTTAATCTTCCTTTTGACGCCACTTTCAGCTTTTAACCTGAGGCAAGAGCCTTTTGCCTCACCTTCGGCACGGTTCTGACGTCACAACAGATGAAAATTTGTTCAGACAATCAGCCACCCGCTAGTTGAAGGCAAACTTCCGCACATCTATCCTTCCTCAATTTCAATTTATGTCCCCTCAGTGTGGAGAGCAAGAGGTAGACTCCCATCGGCATTCAACTTGCTCAATCCATTCAGATCATCTCAGTGAGATGATCTGATTGATAATCTGATAGACTGTTAGGAAGCTTGGGTATAACCCCACAATGTGCAAGTCCTGAAATACAGTACCCAGCATACTGTAGGTGACAACGCAGGTGCGAAAAAATGTAAGGGATCGAAGTGTGGCGCCCATACCACACGGAGGAATGCCGTCCCTCTGTGTTGCTAGGCAATACAAGTTGGAAAATGACACCATTTGTTTATTGGAGGGTTGAAATGGAGGAACCCATGTTTAGCCTCCAGAGCAATGCTCTGGCAAATCCTCCCCATCTCTTCCATCATGCATCAATCATACTGACTGATGTATTTTGAGGTTATGACGGACATTACGGCGATATCTAATCTTCCTTACATTTCGAGGGTACTCTAAAACGGTCTTCATAGGCCAGCCACTAGATAGACCTCCGGACCGAACCTATTGGTAACTCTCTAGGAGGCTTCCGGATCAGCTGATGTATAACCTCGCTGCCTCTACTCTGCCAGATAGTGGAGGGAGTCCGAGTAGTGTGTATGCGGGGGGCATTGTCGGGGTCACTTTATGTTAAGGAGCTGGGTATATTCTTAATCATACCATGTGTATGCCATATCCAAAAATTTCATTACTTTATACAGCAAGCCCCTCCCCCACCTTTTTTGGGGGAGGGGCTTGCTCCTGAATTACACCATAAATTGTTAAACCAATAGAACATTGCTTATGTCTGCCAAACCTCATGTACTTTTTCTGACTGAATCTCAGTTATCGGTTGATTCAACTACTGTTCATTTCAGTTGTCCGAATTATTTTCTGTATGATTCCTTTCGCGTCAGAGGTGGTACTTGTGCGTATGTCCATTCTGATATTCCCTGTCAGAGACTTAGTAATATGGGGTCTCCTCTTTTCGATCTTCTCCGGCTTAAAATCTCTCTTCCAATTCTGTAAAATTCATCTGTTGCTTTTATCGTTCTTCCAACTCCGCTGATCACTTGGAACTCTATGATTTCCTCTCTTTGAAACTTAACTTTCTCCAGTCCAACTTTCCTAACGGAGAGGTAATTTTCCTTGGTGATTTTAATTTTCACAGCTCCAGCTGGCTTCCATTTTCTAGTCACATGGACCTAGCTGGTCGAGATGCTGAGGCTTTTGCAATTATTTTACTAATGATCTCGCACAGATTGTTCATTTACCAACAAGAATGCCGAACAATCCTAACCACGCAACCAGCACATTTGATATTTTTCCCACAAACAACCATTCTAAATACACGGTCGACATCGGTGTTCCTCTAGGCGCCTCAGATCACAATTGGTGATGGTCTTTTCTCCAAAGGAACCTTTCTCTCGTGGCCATTCTCAACCTCGTATTCAAGAATTCAAGAATTCAATATCCCGCCGGTCATCCGACCGACGGGATTTCTTTTTCTTCCTTTCCTTGTTTGGATTACAGTTTATAATCTTCTAATGTCAACGTTTGCTCAGATCGTTTCAGTGAAATTATTTTTGTAGGGACGTAATCCTTTATTCCACACTCCACTCTAAAATCTGTCCTTTATCTAAATCTTATTTTTCCAATGAACTTGCTAAGGCTGTTCAAGAGAAGAATGTTGCATATTGCAATTAGCTTGTTTCCAAATCTCCCGGTTCATTTTCTGCCTACACCAATGCTCGCAACAAATGTAAAGCAATTATTATTCAATCCAGACTAGATTTCGAACAGACTAAGAGTAGAAAACTTGCTTCTTGTCTAAATGGTAGCCGAGCATTCTGGTCTCTTGCCAAAGGTATTGACTGCAACTTTTGTCGATCTCTGTTCCCACATCTGTCAAAATTAGGTAGTTCTATTTCGACTTCAGCCAAAAATAGCATATCCGATTTTTCTTCCAACTCGTGTCTTGATGATCTTGGTAAAACATCTCTCACCATTCCCAGCCCGCTCCATTCGATGCCTCCTGTTTTCTTCCGTCAAAAGGACATCGGAAGGATTTTCAACAATCTTGATGCTAAGAAAGCTCCAGATCCTGATGGCATTTCTTCACTCATTCTCAAAATCTGCGTTCCTGAACTTACTACTGTTCTTTGCCGCCTTTTTTCACTTTCTTATTCCAAAGGTGTTTTTCATTCTGCTTGGAAATTTGCTCATATCCAGCTAGTTCTTTAAAAAGGGTGACAAATCCCTCCCATCAAATTATAGTCCTATTGCAATTACTTCTATTCTTTCAAAAGTAATGGAGAAATCAGTTAACCACCAACTCTTAAACTATCTAGAAAGCTCCCGTCTGATCAACGATCGCCAGTATGGATTCCATTAGTTTGATCCACTGGTGTTAATCTGGCTGATGTTACCCATGACATTTCAAAGGCATCGTGTTTACCATAAAGATCTAAATAAGCTTTCGTCTTATGGTTTGCCAACTGTTTTTTTCCAATTTTCTCTCTGACCCCTCACTCCATGTGATGGTAATCTAATTCAATGGAAAGGTTCGGTGAAACACAAGTAGTTGCTCTTGACATCTCAAAGGCTTTCGATCGTGTTTGGCGTAAAGGTCTTCCAAACCAGTTGTCTCAAACTGCATGCGGGCCGAATGCATGATCTGAAAGCAGCTGACGGGCCGGAATTTTTTTTAACAAAATGAGAGTAAATATGTATATATTGCATCGTACTTACCCCTAATGTATGGATACCACCCCTTTATAAACTGGTGTTACGCGTGACGTGTGTGTGTGTGTGTGGTGTGTTGCGTGTAAGTTTATAATAAGTTTGGAAATTTTACTTTTAAAATTTAATTTGCCTCGAACATGGTTTAATTGAAAATTTATTTCGTCACATAGAGAAAAAATACATATGGTTGTATGGAAATAATTATAAACTTTTTATTTCTTACTACAACGGCGCCTCCGTAGCCAGGTGGGAAGGAGCAGCAGTGCTCCTTCCAGGAGCAGCTAGAACCCCGGTCTAATCAAGAAGCACGCGCTTCTTGATTAGACCGGGGTTCGAGCCCGTCACCACCAAATACGGAGGATGCGGAAAGGTCAGGGAATGACCACCGCATATCCCGGAGCAATATGGCCTTAGTTGCTAATGCTCCTAAAAAAAAAAAAAAAACTTACTACAACTTGACACTTGATGGCATTTCGATTCTGATAAAGTTTGTAGCCTTGGAGAAAAAATTACTAGAAACTATCTTCTTCTCGGATTGTAGATGCTCATCGGTCAATCGGGTTCTTTTCTTAGACTTATTAATTTTCAACTGTGAAAAAAAAAAACTGTTCACATATAAATGTACTCTCAAACAAAGCGATTATTCTTATTGCAAAAATTCGTAACTGAGGGTATTTATCTTTTGTCAAGTACGAATAAAAGTTAATCAAATCTGTATCTTCAAATCTTTGAATAAGATTTATATTACACTGTAAATTAATTAGCTCCATTTGTAGATTTTCTGGTGCGTTATTCACGTTCGTTTTAAATGAAATGAGAGTGAATGAGATGAATGAATGAGAAATCTGATTTAATAAAATCAGAGTCCAAATCATTAAAATCTTTAAATCTTTCTTCAAATTCTTGTCGTAATAATGCTATTTTTCTTGCATATTCTTGAGATTTTTAATTTGAAATAATAGGGCAGGATTTAAAATGCAGGAAATGTACGAAATTTTTTGATTCCAGTTGTGTTACCCATAATTGCAATTTAACTTTAAAAGCTTTAATACAAGCATACATGTCAGTGATAAGTTTATCCTTTCCTTGCAGCTCTTTATTGAGAATATTTAAATGGTCGGTGAAGTCAACAAGAAATGCTAAATCTGTTATCCATGTAGCTCGTCGATGGTTTTTTTTTTTTTTTTTCATGAAAATTTTGATTTCATTTATTAAATCAAAAAACCGTTTTAATACAGCTCCTCGACTTAACCACCTCACCTCGTTATAATAAATCATTTCTCCGTACTGACTTTCAATTTCGTCAAGCAATGCAACAAATTCTCGATGATTCAGAGCTCGTCCACTGATAAAGTTTACTGTTTCCATAACATTATCCATCTGCAAATTTTTGGCACAAAGTGATTCTTGATGAATAATGCAATGTATAGTGCAAAAATTATTCTGAAATTTTTCTTCTTTCACTATATTTCTTAATTTTACTCGTACTCCATTTTTTTTTTTTTTTACCAACCATAGCAGCTGCACCATCACTTGCAAATCCAACCATTTTATCTATTACAGTTTTTATTTCAGAAAAAAATATCCTGTGCACCAGTTTTTCCTTTCATAGGAATTATTTCCAATAATTCCTCAATTACTTCAAATTTATCAGTAACACCTCGTACGAAAACGACAAGTTGTGCTATATCTGTGATGACAGTACTCTCATCAACTGCTATTGCGAATGCTGCAAAATCTATACTGTTTTCTTTTAACTGACATCGTAAATCACTAGCGATTTCGTTAATACGTTCCGCTACCGTGTTGGCTGACAAACTGATATTTTTAAACAATTGTTGTTTGTCAGGATAAAGAAGTTCAGCAGACTTAATCACACAATCTTTAAAGAATTCGCCATCAGTAAATGTTTTCGACCGTTTTGCAATGATGTGCGGGAGAGCAAAATTTGCGTGAACTGTTGCTTCACTGGATTTATTTGCTTCAGTAAAAAAATTTTGTTGTCGTTGTAAGCCAGGTTTCATAAACTGTAACTTTTCTTCCCTCAGTTTGCCTTCCAACATTTCAAATTTTTCTGTATGATTCGTTTCGTAATGGCGACGTAAATTGTATTCTTTTGGAACTGATATTCCCTTATTACAAATAAAACATACAATTTTATTGCGCACAAAAGTACATAATTTCCCACTTATCTTGAAAAACACGTCCTTCTTCATCCATTTTTCTTTTACCCTTTGTTAAAGACATGGCTTGCAGTTTAATCTCTTAATTAAAATCACTATTATAATTTTATTTACAACTTTAATTTAACAAGATGAATTTTCGTATGAAAGCAACACTCAAAAGCTATGCACAATATAAACGATAGGTATTGATATAATGTAGAATCTACATTATATCAATACCTATCGTTAGATCTACATTGTAGATCTAACAACAAGCACAAATAAACAGGTTTTATAAGTCGTACGTTAGTTTGTCTACATCTATATAGCAATATGAACTGCGCAGCAGTGCATCCAGCTAACCAACTAGTGACTGACTCAAGGAAAATATATATCAGAAG
The DNA here is from genome assembly GCF_048544385.1 of Mastigoproctus giganteus. Taxonomy (NCBI): domain Eukaryota; kingdom Metazoa; phylum Arthropoda; class Arachnida; order Uropygi; family Thelyphonidae; genus Mastigoproctus; species Mastigoproctus giganteus. The sequence goes on along the minus strand of NC_143575.1, from coordinate 34,892,991 downwards.
TACCAACTCAATAGAAAAAATTGGAAACACCAGAATACTGAAGCGCCACCAACTGTCAGCTGGTGAACTAAATTTACTGATTGTACCAACGTGGGAAGTTCTCCCACCTTACCCCAGTCACGTGGCCTGGCATACAAGCATACAGTGACAAAGACAAAGCCGCAGCCTATTCATTCTATCTCTTTTTCCTTCAATAGCAGTCGCGCACGTAAGCTCAGTCCATATCTCTATGTCTCTAAAACTATAAGCACCGTATTTACAACAAATGCATAATTGAAATGTATTCGCAGGCCGTGTAAAATTGCTTCGGGGGCCAGATGCAGCCCGTGGGCCGCCAATTTGAGACCACTGTTCTAAACAAGCTTCCATCTTATGGTTTGCCAACTGTTTTTTGTAATTGGTTATCCAGTTTTCTCTCTGATCGCTCACTGAGGGTGATGGTAGATGGCTCTCTGTCTTGTAAATTCTCCACTAATGTCGGTGTCCCCCAAGGTTCAGTTCTTTCCCCTACTCTTTTCCTCTTGTATATTAATGACCTTCTTCCATTGACTGGAAATCCTATCCATATTTTGCTGATGATAGCACATTGCATTCCACTTTCCATTTTGAGAAACCTTGCCCTGCTCCATCAGCTTCAACTTCTCGAAAGTCTGCTACCAATTCCTTAAATGTCGATCTTCAGGTAATTCTCCAGTGTGGCAAAGACAACTTAGTTGATTTCAACCCTTCTAAAACTCAGTCTTGTCTTATATCTCGCAAAAAAGGATTCTTCTGCTCGTATGCTTATCTTTGGTGACACTCCGATTTCTAAGCAAAATTATATATCTCTTTTGGGGATTACCCTGACTTCTAATCTCTCTTGGCACAAGCACATTACAAATATTGCTTCCTCTGCATCTAAAAAACTTGGTTTTCTCTTTCGCTCTCAGCGTTACTTTTCTTCCAAACAGCAGATCTCTCTCTGTATAAATCGCAAATCCACCCTACCATGGAATATTGTTCCCACATCTGGGGTGGTGCCCTAAAAACCTCTCTCAGGCTTCTTGATTCCATTCAGAAGAGGGCAGTTAGGTTAATTAATGATTCATCCCTAACAGAGTCTCTCCACTCACTGTCTCATAGACGTACTGTTTCTGCTGCATGCCTCTTCTACAGATACTTTCATGGGCACTGTTCTTCTGAATTGGCTTCTATAATTACTGCTCTCTCTGTCAAAACAGTCCAAACACGTGCAGCCACCAGCCAACATTCATTTACTGTCCAACTTCAAACTCACAGAACCAACTTTTCATCTTCCTCGTTTATTCATTCAACAGCCGTTTCCTGGAACAACCTTCCTTCATACATATTTCCTGAAAATTACAGTCTACAGAAGTTCAAGTCCAGTGTCAACAAATATCTTCTTTCGTCTTCTCAACCTCCAACCCAAGCACGGTACTAAGTACATTTGTACTATAGGTTCTAATACGTCTCATGTTTGGAGTTTACACAAAAAAAAAAAAAAAATTCTCTGTAGCTCTTACCAGATCCAAGATTTTTGCCTTCTGGTTTGGACCTTCAACACACATCCAGAATCATTAAGTGAATGTTTCTCGAGGAACACAATATTCCCGTTGAAGTGAAACAGCTTTAAACTCAGCAAACAGGTTATGCCTCATTTCTAGTAATATGTTCACCTGGCTACCAAAAAGTTCTTGATCTCGACTTCTGACATATTGATCAGACCTTTCTCTGAGGAAAAAAGCCTTCCTGCCAGCAACCTTCATTAACTCCTCCTCTACAATAGCAATCACTGATTCCTAATAACCACTACACATACCCAACATTCAGGGTTTTCTCACAAAATGTGTGCAGTTTGTCAACAGATTGGCTGCTCTGCAGTTCCTCCTCCTCCTCCTGCTTGACGAATATGATTTCATTTGCATCCAGGAAACTTGGCTTAATTATGGAAGACAACTTATCCACTTGGCCACTAACCACCATTACGGAAATATATGTAATGGCAGACACCACAGATGTGGAGGTAGCATCTGCATCTTATTCAAAGACATCCATCACCTTGTGAGTGAACAACTCAGTGACTTGCCAGCATTTGAAGCAATATCTGCAATCTTCAAAGTCCAAGAAGTAAGGATTCAAGTTTCTGCCATTCATTTATCTCCAAACCATAATCCTGACACTGTGAATAAGCTAACTACCTGGAATATAACCCACCTCAAACCTCACACATTCACCTTCGTTTTGGGAGACTTCAACATGAACCTGACCATGACAGGATAATTATACCTAGGAAATTTTTATTCTCTACTGTCTTGAGTTTAGTACCATCCAAATAGTATTTCATTCTGGGATTATTACTACACAACTGCAGTACCCTGTATTTACAAAAATTATTATTCTTCAACAGATACTGAATTATATTGTATTATATTATAACAAATACTATATTGTGGTGTACTGTATTATATTACAACAGTGAATATTGTGTACATCACAATATGGCAGCTGTCAATGTTAAACCTCAATTGCCTCTTTTCAATCCATCTGCCTAATTTATCCAGATCTTGTTGGAGTAGCATACCCTGATTATCATCATTATTTTGTAACTTTTGTATCATCAGCACATTTAGACATTAAATTTGATATACCTTCACCAATATTGTTAATAAATATTAAAAACAGTAAGGGGCTAGCATCAAACCCTAAGGGGTGCCACTAATAACATCAATCCAAAGGGCAGTGGCCATTAATAACTGTTGTCTGTCTCCTTCCACTCAATCATACCATTATTCATAGTTGCAACTTGTCCCCCGTGTTCAGAAATTGCCAAAATTTCTACAAGTCATTAATGTGGAACAGCATCAAAAGCTTTACTGAAATCTATGTATGAGCTCAAAATTATATTTTGCATCCCATTTGTTTGTGACTAATCAGATTGGTCTTTTCAGACCAATCTGATTAGTTACAAAGATTGGTCTTTTCAGACCAACCTGATTGGCTACTTATCTCCTTAACAAATCCATGTGGCGATTGCTATATAACAGTGTTCCTGCAATATGTCTCTAACCACTAACTCCATTCTTTACCCTGGCACCGAACTCATGCTTACAGGTCTGTAATTATTCCTTTTGCACCTTGAATTGTCTTTATGACCAGGAGATATATGCACATCTCCAGTCTGTAGGGACATCCTCTAGAGGTTTGCTTACCTGGTAAGCAAACTTCTAAGGATAAATTGCTACAATGTGTAAAAGGATGGTTGAGTGGGAGAAGACAGAGTGGTAATCAATGGATGCTGCCCTTCATGGACTAATGTTATTAGTGGAGTCCCCCAGGGTTCAGTTTTGGGCCCACTGCTGTTTTGTATATTTATCAATGATATTAATGAAGGTATATTCAGGCTTAATGTCATAGTTTGCAGATGATACAAAGGTTGACAGGTTTGTTAATGGCAGTATGCTATTGCAACAGGATCTAGAAAATTTGGGCAGATGAGCTGAGAAGTGGCACTGAAGTTTAACATTGGCAATTGCAAAGTATATGGTTAGAAGTAACCTCAGAGAAACATTCCAACTGTGTGGTGCTACACCTAGGGTGGTAGAAAATTAAAAAGAGTTGGGAGTAATTGCTCAGTCACATATAAAATTTTCTGAGCAGTGCAGACAGGCTGCCAGAGCAGGTCAACAATATGTAGGAATTTTGCTAGTAGGAAAAAGGAGGTGATTATCCTTTTGTATAAGGCAATGGTCAGGCCACACCTTGAGTACTGTATACAGGTCGGGAAGCCTCATTTTAAGGATGTAGAGTTGCTTGAGCAAGTACAGAGAAGGGCAACGAGATTGGTGAGGGGAATGAAAGGGTGGTCTTACCAAGAAAGGCTTAAGTTCTGCAAATTGCAGTATCTGAAGACTAATCACCTGCAAGGTGATCTGATTGAGGTGTATAATGCCTTGAATGGTTTGAGCAAGCTCAATGCTGATTGAATTCTTCCTCTTGCCCAGATTAATTGCCTGAGGGGATATAAATTCAAATTGAGGAAAGACAGTTGTAGAACAGATGTGTGGAAATTTGCCTTTAGCCAGCAGGTGGTCGATTGCTGGAACAATCGACCACCTACGATTGTTCCAGTAATTGATGTGGTTACAAAGGAACTGGATGCAAAAAACTAATTTTGATATCATATATTTGGATTTCAGGAAAGTTTTTGACACTGTTGTGCATGGAAGACTATTGTACAAATTGGAGCAGAATGGTATTAAGGGTAAGATACTACAATGGATAAAAGGATGGTTGAGTGGGAGAAGACAGAGGGTGGTAATTAATGGGTGCTGCTCTTCGTGGACTAATGTTATTAGTGGAGTCCCACAGGGTTCGGTGTTGGGTCCTCTGTTGTTTTGTATATTTATCAATGATATTGATTAAGGTATATCAGGCTTAGTGTCGAAGTTTGTAGATGATACAAAGGTTGGTAGGGTTAATGACAGTAATGGCAGTGTGCTACTGCAACAGGATCTAGATAATTTGGGCAGATGGGCTAAGAAGTGGCAACTGAAGTTTAACCTTGACAAATGCAAAGTACTGCATATGGGGGTAGAAGTAACCCCAGAGAAACGTACCAACTGTGTGGTACTACACTTAAGGTGGTAGAAAATGAAAAAGACCTGGGAGTAATTGTTCAGTCAGATATGAAGTTTTCTGAGCAATGCAGACAGGATGCCAGGGCAAGTCATGGGGTTTTGTCAATGATATATAGGAATTTTGCTAGCAGGGAAAAAGGAGGTGATTGTCCCTCTGTATAAGGCAATGGCCAGGCCACGCCTTGTGTACTGCGTACAGGTCTGGAGGCCTCATTTTAGGAAGGATGTAGATTTGCTTGAGCATGTACAGAGAAGGGCAACAAGATTGGTGAGGGGAATGAAGGGATCCTCTTACCAAGAGAGGCTTAAGTTCTGAAAATTGCAGTGGCTGGAGGCTAGGCACCTGCACTATGATCTGATTGAGGTGTATAAGGCCTTGATTGGGTTGAGCATGCTGAATTCTGTGGGATCCTTTCACTTGTTCAGATTATCAACCTAAGGGGGCATAAATTCAAATTAAGAAAAGACAGATGTAGAATAGATGTGCGGAAATTTGCCATTAGCCAGCGGGTGGTTAATTGCTGGAACAAACTGCTGGTTGATAGGTTAAATAAATTTAAGAAGGAATTGGACATGCATTTGGAGGGAATGGTGTGATTTTTTTTTTTTTTTTTTTTGGCTGATGTACTTGGTTGTGCATGTACAGAGAAGGGCAACAAGATTGGTGAGGGGAATGAAGGGATCCTCTTACCAAGAGAGGCTTAAGTTCTGCAAATTGCAGTGGTTGGAGACTAGGCACCTGCACTATGATCTGATCGAGGTGTTTAAGGCATACACTTGGTTTCTTGCATCACATGCCACTACTACTACTACAAACTTCCATCTGTCTTTGTAGAAGTTGACAACTTAAATAAATTCAAGGCAGTACTAGATAAACATTTGGAGTGAATGGATGTGTGAAATGGTTATTTTACTTTATTTTATTTTGGCTGATGCTACATAAGCTTTCTTTCTTGCATCACATACTACTACTACTGCCTCTTTTGCTGCTTTTAATTTATTGTAATTGGCTGGATTCCATCATCCCCAGATTCCTTATTTACTTTTAATTTTAACCAGTGCTGAAATGTCCATATTTTTGGGTGTGCCAAAACAGGTAGAGGGAAGGTGAAGTGGATAGTTTCTGATTTGAAGGTGCTAACCATGACTCTTGAGAACAATCAAGTTATTCAAAATTCCACTGCTCTATGCAAATGAGACAGCAGAGTAAAAACTAATAATTGGATTAGAAAGATATGGACAAAATGGACTTATGTCACATGTGGAAGCAGAACTGTCATACTTGTTTCCCTAAGCAAAACTTTTCTGCCACTGCTAGATATAAAACTGGGACTAGAAAAAGAGAGCTGCTTTCAATATATTGTTTCAAAATTTCTTGAGATAAGATAAACTGAACCCCTCACTTTCGTTTTTCAACAGACCACATATTTCAAAATTTCGATGTCACAAAAATAAATGGAGCTAGTAGCGTAGGTACCCTTTTTCGGGTCCGGAGGCAAAGAACATGTTCGGGCCCCTACTTAATTAATGAAAATTGCAAAAAGAGGAGACAGCCAAAGACGCCGGCCCCCTAAAGGGCTGGGGCCTGGAGGCAATCGCCTTGCCTGCCTACATGGTAGCTACGCCACTGAATGGAGCCATAATTGGCATTCATTTAACTATTTTTTTGGATTGGTGCAACAGAAGCCTAGGGCTTCCTTGTACTATACAGCTAATATACCACTCTCCAAAAAAAAGTATCGGGAATCATGTTGATGTCACATTGCAATCACTGCCACACTTCGATAGCAGGTTGGCCCCCCTTTGGCCACCTTGACACAACCTATTTGTTGTGTCACGGTGGCCAAAACCTCACAATATCCCTGGTAGGTTATTGTGAGGTTTTAGGTACATCAATGACTTAGACCAGTGGTGGGCAACCCCTAGCCCGTGAGCCAACTCTGGCCCGTGAATATACGTAATCCGACCTGTGGTCATTTTCAAAATATATATAATAAACGGCATGCCGTTTATTATATATATTTGACTTAATGGAATTTCTGACATAAATTTATTAATTACTTTGCACATTGCTATGACAAATATCGATCCAGATATCAATTTACTGATAAAAATAAACAGTATCAAATCTCTCATTAAATATTATAAAAATAAATAAAATATTGCAGTTTTTGTTACTGGAATTGTATTTGTATTTTGTTTACAATAATTGTATTTTTGTCGTGAATTTGTATTTCATTTTTCTTATAATAAAATTAATTGTAAGTACGTATATGTATAAGACAATTTTTTCATTATAGTCCATTTTAATAATCCTAAAAATCGAGGAAAGCTTAAAAAAATTGGCCCACATGTATCCCAGTCCTGTTCTGCCTTAAGCAGTCCTATTTAATATAAAATGTGTACTATTTCAAGTGAATTTTAATAGTGTAGTGTGGATTTTGCAAAAGCTCCTGCTTTTCTGAAAAATCTCATGTTCATCCTGTTTTTGTGATGAAATCCTGCATTTTGAAAAAGTGTTTTTCACCTATTTTTGCCCAAAAATGTCTTGTATACACTTGCCTGATCACCAGAATTAATTTTTTTTTTTTTTTTGTGTACAACTATTAAAAGCCTTATGCCAAAAGTGAAGTGTACTGCTTTCCTAGTTATGCACTGGCTTTATTACACAATGTTACACATACTACAAGCTATTGCAAAGTTCATTTTGAGTTGCATATGAATTTCACATAATGAAAACTTACAACAGTTTGCAATTACAAAAGTCCTATTAATAAATACATTTCAGTTGATACATAATACAGTCACTACAGTCAGAGGAAATTAAAACCTCATTGTAACTGTTTTACTGCTTCCAGTATACCAGAATAAGAGTTAACAATGGGCCATGCAAGTTTTAGCATTAGCACTGGTAGAGGCATATGATGCAAGAAAGCAAGCTTATACAGCATCAGCCAACAAAAAAAAAATTCCTTCCCATTTCACTCATCCATTCACTCCAAATGTTTCTCTAGTATTGCCTTGAATTTATTTAAGTTGTCAACTTCTATAATAACAAATGGAAGTTTGTTCCAGCAATCAACCACCTGCTGGCTAAAGACAAATTTCTGCTCATCTATTCTACAACTCTCTTTTTCAATTTGAATTTATGTCCCCTCAGGCGATTAATCTGGGCAACAGGAACAATTCCATTGGCATTGAGCTTGCTCAAACCACTCAAGGCGTTATACACCTCAATCAGATCACCTCACTGGTGCCTAGTCTCCAGACACTGCAATATGCAGAATTTAAGCCTTTCTTTGTAAGAGCAACACCTTGGTCCCATTCACCAATCTCATTGCCCTTTTCTGTACTCGTTCAAGCAGCTCTACATCCTGTCTAAAATGAGGCCTTCTGACCTTTATAGTGCTCAAGGTGTGGCCTGACTATTGCCTTATACAAAAGGATAATCACGTCCTTATCCCCTCTAGGAAAATTCCTGTATATCATTGACAAGATAACATGAGCTACTCTTGCAGACTGCACTGCTCAGAAAACTTCATATCTGATTTGTGCAATTACACCCAGGTCTTTTTCATTCTCTACCACCCTGAGAGTAGTACCACATAGTTGATATGTTACTCTGGGATTACTGCTACCCATATGCAGTACTCTACATTTGTCAATGTTACATTTCAGTTGTCACCTCTCAGCCCATCTGCTCAACTTTTCTAAATCTTTTTGCAGTAGCATACTGTACTTCGTGTCATTAACAACACTGCCAACCTTCGTATCATCTGCAAACTTGGACATTAAGCCTGATATACTGTCATCAATATCATTAATAAATACCCAAAACAACAATGGACCCAAAATTGAACCCTGGGGGACTCCACTAATAACATTAATCCATGAAGAGCAGTGTCCATTTATTACTATTCTCTGTCTTCTCCCACTCAACCATTCCCTTTATCAATAGCAGCAATTTGCTCTTAATGTCATACGGCTCCAATTTGTACAGTAATCTTCCATGTGCAACAGCATCAAAAGCTTTCCTAAGATTCAAGTATATGATATCACTTATTTTTTCCATTCAGTTCCTATGTAACCACATCATAGTATCCAATCAAATTGGTTAGACAAGACTTCCCCTTAACAAACCCATACTATGTCTGAACTATAACTGCAGTCTTGTCTAGATGATCCTGCAGTGCTTCCATTACATTTTCCTAGAACAGAAGTTAAACTAACAGGTCTGTAATTACTTGTGTCACCGTTTGATACACCTTTGTAAAATGGGATCCCATTTGCTTTTTCTCCAGTCCATGGGGACCTCCCGAGTCCAAGGAAGGTCTCATAATTATGACTAAGAGTTTGTTTACTTCCTTTGCTGCTTTATTTAATATAACCTGATAGATCCCATCCACCCTTCTCATGTTTAACTTAAACAATTTCTCTTCCACTTTGCTCTCAGTTATTACAAAATCATTTAGCTCCCTGCTAGAGTTTGATAAATTTTTGACATTCCCCTCCTTGAATAACTCCTCATGTGTGAATGTAGATGCAAAATACTCATACAGTTTGTCAGCCACTTTAAATTTGCGAGCCCATTGCTGTGGTGATCATTTATTTTACAACTGCTTGTAAAATAAATTTTACAAGCAGCTGTAAAATTTATTTTACAAATGAAATCCTGGATGCAATTACTGAGTAGCCAGAGCCGAAAGCACGATGGGGCGGGCGGTGCCCCATTCCCAGCATTTTAATGGCGCAATTGATCAGTTATGTATTTTAAAATTGCTTAATTTTTGATTTAATTGCAGTCGCACCTCTGTTTAACCAACTTCTTTATAGTGAATTTTTTAAAAATTCCTCTTGATTTTTTTTTTTTTTTTTTTTGTTTGTTGTTGGCACATTGGCTTCTGTGGCCATAATGCACCTCCCAAAGTTTTTGCATTTTACTCTGATCCAAGGCCGAGGTGGGATTCGAACCCACGACCTTTGGGTTGCCAGGAAGGCATTTTACCCATCTGGCTAGCCTGGTCGGCTTCCTCTTGGTAATTACATTTAAAATACAAGTCATTTCCATATAACAAAAATAATTTCCATGTAACGAACGGATTAGGAGAGACAACTTTGTATGCATTGTTCTCACCTCTGGCCGTTAGGTTATTAGAAAGCGCGAATTAAGGGTGAAAGGGATTGCCGTTGCACAACGTTAGTGGTGTCCGTAAAACCTATGCTACGTAAAACCTTCACATTCTGAGAAGTTGCACTAGTCAGTATGCTTTCCATAGCCAGTCAGAGGATTAAGAAGAATCCTGACATTGTTGTTATTGTTATTGTTATGTTGGTTTTTAGGAGCATTCCTGATATGGATAATAGCCTCTCTTCAACCTGGGTTGTGGTTCCCTTTTACTCCGACAAACGGGCGCATGTTTTTCAGAGAAGTGAGTGATCCACGCGTTTCAGTAAATTTCTCCGTCTGTGTTTACATGGTCACAGTAGCTGAATATCTGAGTGATTCCGATATTTTGCACAGTATTCGAAGAACTAGTGACAGCAACGTAGGGGGATTGAGGCAACTAAGGTGTTATATAAACTTTACAAAGATGAAATGTTGGCAGATTTTGAAATTTCGTTGAGGCTTTCACTGTGTAGAAAATGTTCTAAAATATAATGGTATAGGGGCAATAATAAAAAAACAAAACAAAATTGTATCCATTATATCACCAATCTCCAAAAAAAGCAGCGCAAATTAAAGATGATTGCTAAAGAACTTCATGTGGTAACTACAAAGATCGGTCATCTGTTCGGGCTATGAAGAGCAGCTTGTAGCTTGCGGATGGTAATTGCGGGTTAAGGGAATTATCCTGCATTGTGCAAACATTTTGAATCAGAAGTTAATATACTCTATTCGGGATTGTTAAATTGACTTTTAAATCTGGAATTTCTTAACCATTTAGCACTAATGATCAAGATTCCTGCAGGAGCTCTCTTACATTTCAGAAGCTTTACAGATTCACTATGGTAAAAACAGATAAATTAATTATTCGAACTATCAATGCTATTGCTAATTTGAAAAATTCTGAAGGAAATTATGAAGCTAAAATTGAGAGCATGTTGAAGTGGAAACAATTTGAAGCAATCAAAATCCAAAGTAAGAACAGTAAAATTACCTCGTGACAAGTTATCAAATGCATTGTTTTATCCTTAAAGGATAAGTTATTAATGCAACAGGATGATTTTAAATTAAATAAAGAAAATAATGATACCATTGAAAGCAATTTTAAACACATGCTACCAGAAATCGTGGAATGTGAAAGAACTTTCGTCTTGGTGGTAAGATTGTGAAAACCGAATAAGAAATTTGTTTTCTGATAAAATATGAAATAAAAATTAATGATTTTAGAGATTTTGTTGAAGGCAGTTTATCTTTAAAATTGAGTGAAATTCCCTTTTCAATTAAGAAAGCCAGAAATATCTTTGAAACCATTGCAATTAGCAGTGCTGAAGCTGAGCGAGCTTTCAGCATAATGAATAATATTGTGTGAGTGAATGAATGATTAATGTTGACAATTAAACACGTAGATTATGATGACCATACATCTAAATGGAAAACCATTGCTTCAATTTGATCCGGTTCATTATGTCAAATCATTCCTCTGTAATAATAGCTCAGCTATTGAGCAAAGAAGAAGATCGAAAACAAATATTAATAAAGAAGTAAATTGCATATGGCAATTTTTAGAATAAAATTTTCTTGAATATTTGTGCAATATTTTTTTTCATGTAATCTGTGATTTTTGTGTACCTTTTCTAGAACAGTTTGTTTTTTATGTAATATTTATTTTTATATTCTAGAATGTTTTGTGATAATTTGTTATTTGTAAAATGGGAAATATATATTTTTTGCAATATTAAAATTTTATCATGAAAAAAAATGTATCCATTATATTTCCCTAATAAAAAAAAGAATAAAAAAGTCACACATCTGCCAAGCACGCATGGTAGATGGTTTTATGTGAAACATCCTTTGTGTTTCTTTTAGATATTTTGATTTGTATATATTGATTACGAAATAAGAGCTTTTGTATTGTAAATATTTTATTGATCATTCACAAATTTCCATAATTTCTTGAAGACAATATACAATGGATTTATGATAACTAAAGTAAGAGACGTATATTTGCTATTGCAGTGTATCTAAATGTCTCTGCATCTAACAATGTATCTAAATGTTGGGACACCTAACAATGGAATGTTAGGTGCCCTGAACAGCTGCATATGCGAAAATGCGAGATGAAATAAGAAATTGACAAATCTTTGTATTGTTGCAGTCATATGACAAATACTTGCAATCATACTTACTGCAGTAAGCATGATTGTGACGTCATACTATTCAAAAATTCCAAAAAGTTAGAACTCGAGATATGACGTTCTAACTTTTTGCAGGTCACAAAAAATGCCTCACGCACTCTAATCTAATCATACTACTAGTGAGTGCTCCACACAGACTAGTGGTCCGAGCGTGGGAAGATCCCTCTGGCAGATGCCTCGGGTGATATCACTTCCACGACCGATCAGATTTACTCAGTAGGTACCCCCCCCAAAGGATGTTTCATATCAAAAAGTCGGCAAAAGTGCGAGCCCATTGTTAAAATATTCACAGCTCGCCACTGAGTGGACCAATCTGATTCATCCCATTGCTTCTAGAGTTTACATAAGTAAAGAACTCTCTGCTATATTATTTTGCATCCTTTGTCAAAGATTTCTCGTAATCTGCCTTTGCCTGCCTAAATCCCCTGTATCCAGTTCCTTTTGATTACAGACCCTCTTGATTATTTGATTACAAACATTCTTATTGTACCATAGGCTTCTGTGTCACCTGATAATTTATATGCATCCCATGCATTTTTCTTCCCTGCCACAAGTCCCATTAGTTCATCTGACATCCGTTTAGGCCTAAACCTTGAACAATATTTCTTAGTCAGTATGAAAAGCTTAGTAGCTTCCACAATTAATTCCCCGAATGCTTCCCACTTAGAATTTTCTGTCGGTAGCATCATCAGCAAAAACAAAAGCCCTTTTTTTTTTACCCCTGATGATAGTTACATCTTTGAGTAAATCCCACATTAGCATTATGTGATCACTACCACCTAGTAGTTCCATTATCTGCAGATTCTTAATGCACGAAGAATCACTAATGATAATCAGATCAAGAGTATTACTCCCATCTGGTTGCCTCCTGAACATGCTACTGCAGAAAACAACCATCCACATTTTATCATAATAAAGTAAAATCCCACAGAATTCCAGCTGTCGGTATTATTGCAAATGCAATAAGATTGAATTCACTACCCATTTATAATTAGATTTCAGTAATAGAAAAGCCCAATAAACCGGAAAGTGAAAATTCTTTTTATTATTTTATGGTAGTGACCTCCAGAAATAGCTTTAGAGAAATATCACGAAGGCGTTCAAAACTGATTCTTATATGGATATAACCAAACAGAGCAATAAATGGTGGTATTTGTCCAGTTATTTTGGAAACAACTTCTTCAATTATCCTATGTTACCTGTTCAGACAGAATATTTTTCTGGTTCAGGCAACTTAGTGTTTTAATCCGTAAGCATTGCTTTTGCTGATTTAATAACTGGACAGTACTTATATGTTAATTTAATACCTTTGGATTTAAAATGAATACTATGAAAAAGAGTAAAATGTATCATTTTCATCAAGAGTAGGAACTAGAATACTTTTTTGTTACGGTGAAAGAAAAATGTTGCTGTTTGATTTGCAATGCTCCCGTGGCTATACCCAAAAAAGGAAATTTAGAAAGGCACTTCAATGCACTCCATGGTAAATACCAATCGGATTTTCCACCGAATAGTGACCTTAGAAAAAATAAATTAGAACTTAAATCCAGATTATTCGTGCAACAAAATTTCTTCATGACACCTAATTTACAATCTAAAGCAGTAACTGTAGCATCATTTAAAGTGAGTCATCTTCTTGCAAAAAAATCTAAATCATTTTCTGATGGTCAATTCGTCAAAGATGCATTTTTAGAAATAACAGATTCTCTTTTTGAAAATTTTAAGAACAAAAATGAAAATAAAAGTGCCCTACAAGATGTGCAATTACAACTTCTCTTTACAACTGGATGAATCACAGATGTCAGTGATACAGCTTAGTTGCTTGTTTTTATTCGTATGGTTTTCGATGATTCTGCCACTAGAGAAGAACTGCTGGGTATCGTTAATACCTTAGTTAAAAAAAAAAACTAGAGGTATTGATATCTTTAACTCATTCAAACATTTTATTGAAAAAATTAAATTACCACTATTTAAGCTCGTATCAGTAACAACAGATGGAGCTAAAGCTATGACGGGCACATCTTAATGGATTCATTGCATTGTGCCAAAAGGATGATGAATTCCCAGATTTTTTGAGTTACCACTGTATCATCCACCAACAAGCGTTAGACAGCAAAAGATTTAATACTAAAAGTGTTATGAACATTGCTTTCAAAATCATGAATTCTATCAGAGGACAATCTCTTCAAAGGAAACTTTTTAAAATGCAACTCGATGAAAAAGAACCAGATCTGAAAGTACACACACACACACACACACACACACACATGAGGTGGCTGAATTGGAGTAAGTTTCTACAGAGATTTCGAAATTTGCTGAATGAAATTAAAAAATTTGTTGATCAAAGTGGAGATAATTATCAGCAGCTAAAAGATATGGAGTGGTTGTGTGTTCTGGCTTTTTTGACAGATTTTACCAGTAACGTAAGTGAAAGTGATCTGAATTTGGAATTAGAAGGAAAAATAAAAATGTGGGTGACATGATTAGTAGTATTTCTGCTTATAAATATCAATTTTTGGCAATGGATCACAAAGAAAAAAAAAATTCGACCATTTTGCAAATATGCAAGGTCATTTGCAAAAATATCCTGTTTTTGAATTTAATAATCAGAAATATGTTTCCGAAATTGAGAATGTTGTGGATGATTTTGAAACCAGATTCAGTGATTTTAAAACAATTGAAGACATTGTTCAATATATTTCTTATCCATTTAATGTTGACTTAGATGCGAAACAAATTACAGAAAAAAAAATCGCTACGATTTTTCACATGGAGAAAATATTACTTGAAAATAAAATTATTACATTGCAAAACGATTTTCCGAGAAAAGTACCCAAATGTAAAAAAATGCAGTGAACTTTTAAATTCCTGTTTTGGTTCCACATATCTATGTGAATTGGCCTTTTCGTATTTGAAACAAACAAAGACAAAGAATTGCTGTGCTCTTACGGACTTGAATACAGAAGATTCTTTACGGTTGGCCTTATCACAGTATGTCCCCGATTTTGAAAGCTTGGCAGATGACACGAAAACACAAACTTCACATAAATGAAAAATTTAAATACGTATTCTGAATTGTATTGAATTTTAAAATTTATAAACATTTTTCAAAATTTGTTGATTAACTCTTCTAACCTTGTAAAATGCAATTTTTGAGATGGTAGATCGCGGCACATTATGAAGGAAAAAAGTAGATCGCATCACAAATTAAGTTGGCCACCCCTGTTATATAGCATCAGCCAAAAAAAAAAAAAAAACCTTCTCATTTCACCCAAACGTTGGTCTAATTCAGCCCTAAATTTATTTAAGCTATCAATTTCCACAATAACAGGTGGAAGTCTGTTCCAGCAATCAACTACCTGCTGGCTAAAGGCAAACTTCCGCACATCTATTCTACAACTGTCTTTCCTCAATTTGAATCTAGGTTCTCTTTGAAATCTATTCTCTTTGAATCTAGGTTCTTAATCTGAGCAAGCGGAAGTATCCCGTCAGCATTGAGCCTGCTCAAACCATTGAAGGCAGCATTATACACCTCTATCCGATCACCTCACAGGTACCTAGTCTCCAGATGCTGCAACTTGCAGAACTTAAACCTTTCTTCTTAAGCACATCCATTTGTTTCTCTCACTAATCTTGTTGCCCTTCTTTGTACGTACTCGTTCTAGCAACTCTACATCCTTCCTAAAATGAGGCCACCAGACCTGTATACAGTACTCAAGGTGAGGCCTGAACATTGCCTTATACAAAGGGATAATCACCTCCTTGTCTCTGCTAGCGAAATTCCTATATATCATTGACAAAACTCAATGACCTGCTCTGGCAGCCCATCTGCACTGCTCAGAGAACTTCATATCTGACTGCACAATTATCCCCAAGGTCTTTTTCATTCTCCACCCCGAGTGTAGTACCACACAATTTGTACATTTCTCTTGAGTTACTGCTACCCATATGGAGTACTTTGCATTTGTCAATGTTAAACTTCAGTTGCCACTTCTCAGCCCATCTGCCTAACTTTTCTAGCTCTTGTTGCAGTAGCATACTATCTTTAACAACCCTGCCAACCTTTATATCATCTGGAGATTAAGCCTGATATACCTTCATCAATATCATTGATAAATACACAAAACACCGATGGGCCCAGCACCGAACCCTGGGGGACTCTGCTAATAACATTAGTCCACGTAGAACAGTGTCCATTTATTACCACTCTCTGCCTTTCTAGTGTCCAAGTGACCAACTCACAAGTTTCAGTCAATATCTGGGAAGCTAAAATACTCCATTATAAGGCAATCTGATTAACTGCCCAACTCCGTTTCTCTGTATAGTTGTTCATTATACTCATCAGAGCCATTAGGCCTATAACACACTCCTCCTCTCATTTTTGCTTTCCCAATGCTTATGTTACACCAAACTTACTCAACATTGTACTGCCACCCATGTCAACTGGATGCACTTCCTTAGATTATATGTGTTTTTTAACTAACAGCATAACCCCTCCTCTCTTTCTATACTTTCTGTACATATTGGGGGGGGGGATACACAGACTAAAATGTTAAAAGTAGATGCCGGCAGAGGTGAAAGCGATTCTTGCACTGCTTCTATTAGAATGAGCAGAGGCCTGGAGGGCAGATTACTGGGAGTTTCAGGGACTGGTGGGAGTCACCATAAAACAAATAAATACATGGGATTTTAAGGTAACTAAGAATAAGAATGGATGCAAAGTGCACCCAGGGTCCTGAGCTGGATATCATCATTCTTCTCTTTCTTAGTGATTCCCTTCTACTTCTCTCTCTCAGGGTAATTCAGAAATTTTTTTTTGGCTTGTGCAGCATAAGCCTCAGGCTTCCTTGCACCATATGGCTAATAATAATAATAATATTTGCATGTACACCAATGCTAGAAGTAGAGTAAATACCGTATTTCCCTATGAATGAGATGCTCCCATGTATAAGACGCACCTTAATTTTGGGGCCCGAAATTTGAAAAAAAATGTATTACATAAAGTTATTGAACTCAAGTTTTATTCATCATAAAATTCATACAACTCCTCATCACTGTCAAAACTCCCATCCATTAGCTTGTCCTCATTTGTGTCTGATGACGAATCACTGTCTTCATATATTGCCTCGTCCTCAGTTCTATCTATGGCATTTGAAATGCCACACTTCTTAAATCACTTGACAACGATCTCAATCTTGATATTATCCCAGGATCTTTTCACCCAGGTACAAACTTCTCCTATAGTTGGTTTCTTCACTCTTCCTGCTGGTCTCAAATTGTCCCAAGAAGACTTCATTCATTGGTTCCATTCGTCTCTCATGGCAGCTTTGAAGGGTTTGTTAATGCTGACATCAAGTGGTTGGAGCTGGGATGTCAAGCCTCCAGGTATGATGGCAAGTTTTGTTTTTTGCTCTGCAGCAATCTTCTTTGTGTTTTTTGTTATGTGTGCCCTGAACTGATCAAGCACCAATAGGGCAGGTTTGCGTAAGAGCCCACCTGGTCTCCTGCTCCAAACTTTCTCAACCCAGAACTTCATCCGATCCAACCCTTGTCATGAACGTAGACAATCACTATTCAAGGAATGTCTTCTTTTGGCATTGTTTTGTATTTGAAAATCAGCATAGGAGGCAGCTTGGTTCAGTCGGCACAACAAGCTAGAACAACTGTATAACGGCTCTTTTCATGTCCACTTGTCTTCATGGTTACAGTTTTCACCCCCTTCTTATCAACAGTTCTCTTACTTGGACATCAAATTGAAGGGGGACTTCGTCCATATTTGCAATCTGTCCCAACTCAAACTGATGTGTCTTCCGACATTGAATGACAAAATGATGAAATTCAAGGACCTTCTGCTCATAGCTTTCAGACATCTTTTAGGCAAGTCTGGTGCATGTACGCATGTTTAGTCCATTCCGTTTCATGAACCTGAAGCACCAATTGTATCCTCCTTTGAAATCAGTAACTTCTTTTTCATCAGCAATTCTTCTTGCCTCATGCTGAAACATCTTTGTGGACACAGGAATTCCAATTGCCCTTTGCTCTTCAATCCCCTCTCTAAATCAGGCCATTTTGCTGACTTGCCTCTCAGGCCTTCTGCTGTGACGTTTTTAGTAGGGTTTCTTCTTCCCGTAGCCAGTCTTGGATTGTTTTCTCAGTTGGAGGAGGACCAAACTTACGTTCAGCAGCACGATTTCCATTCACTCTTGCAAACTGGATCACTTTTAACTTGAATTCAGCACTGTACGAAAATCTTTTCTGAGCTATTTCTGGGCAGAACATGGCAAAACGTAACTTAATATACCGGTTACAAATGCGAAATAATGAGAGCAAAGACAACAAGCGCAAAAAAAGTAGGAAATGCAAGTAAAAAATCTACAACCACTGTATAAGATGCACCCAGTTTTTAGACCCCAAATTTTCGAAAAAGGGTGCGTCTTATACATGGGGAAATACGGTAAATTTGATGAATTTTAAGTGCTGGTCAAGACATCAAAGGTGAATATTGTTGGGATATCAGTGATGTGGTGTCACACAAATATTAGGAATACAGAATTGGAACTTGGGCATACGTGTACAGAAGGATAGGAAGGGTTATGCTGTTAATTAAGAAAAACAATCTAAGGAAGTGCATCCAGTTGACACTGAGCAGTGCAATGTTGAGTCAGTTTGGTGTGACATAAGCACTGGGAAAACAAAAATGAGAGTAGGAGTATGTTATATGCCTAATTATTGTAATGAGTATAACAAACAATTGTGCAGAGAAATAGAATGGGCCAGAAAATCAGATTGTATTATAATGGGGGATTTTAACTTCCCAGATATTGACTAGAATTTGTGGGTTGGTAACTCACACACTAGCTAGGCTTTTGTCGATTTACTGGATGCCTGTTTTCTACAGCAGCATGTTCAAGAGGCAACTAGAGAGAGTAATACTCTTGATCTTGTTATCAGCAGTGATTATTCCTGTATAAAGAATTTGCAGATAAAGGAACAACCAGGTGGTAGTGATCACAGTGTATCGATGTGGGATTTACTTAAAAGATATAATTACCATCAGGAGTAAAGAGTTGGGTTTTTGCTTCCATAAATGTGATTACAGTGGTCTCAGACAGTTTTTAAATTTTGTACAGTGGGATGAAATGATGATATTACCGAAAGAAAATTCTAAGTGGGAAGCATTCAGGGAATTAATCGTGGAAGCTACTAGGCTTTTCATACTGATTAAGAAATATTGTTCTTGGTTTAGGCCTAAATGTATGTCAGATAGATTAATGACACTCACGGCAGAGAAGAAAAATTCATGGAATGCATATATAAAGTATCAGGCGACACAGAATCCTATGGCAGATATAAGCTAGTCTGTAATCAAGTCACAAAGGAAATTAGGCAAGCAAAGGGAGATTAGGAGAAATCTTTGGCAAAAAATGCTAAGAAAAATATCAAGGACTTCTTTACTTATATAAACTCTAGAAGGAAGGGGTTGAATCAGATTGATCCACTTGATATCAATGGTTCGACTGTTGATGTTCCTGCTCAGACAGCCGATAATCTGAATGAGTTTTGCATCTACATTCACACATGAGGAGTTATTAAGGGAGGAAAATGCCAGAAGTTTATCAAACTGTAACAGGGCGCTTAATAATTTTGTAATAACTAAGAGCAAAGTGAGGAGAAATTGAAGTAAATCATAAGAAAGGCACCTGGGGAGGATGGGATCTGTCCAGTTATATTAAAGGAGGTGGCAAAAGAAGTAAGCAAACCCTTAGCCAAATTATGAGAGCATTCTTGAACTCAGGGGAAGTCCCCATGCACTGGAGATATGCAATTGTATCCCCAATTCAACAAGGGGGATCTAAGGTTGACATGAGTAATTACAGACCAGTTAGTTTAACTTCTGTTCTGGGTAAAATAATGGAGTCACTGGTTAAAGATCCATTGCAGGTCACTTAGACTAGACTGCAGCAATAATTCAGACACAGCATGGGTTTGTTAAGGGAAAGTCTTATCTGACAAATTTGATTGGATACTATGATGTATTGCAAAGGAATTGGATGCAAAAAATAATTTGCATCCAATTTAAATCCAATTGATACTTGGATTTCAGGACAGCTTTTGACTCTGTTGCGCATGGAAGATTACTGTACAAATTTCAGCAGTATGGTATTAAGGGTAAGTTGCTACAATGGATAAAAGGGTGGTTAAATGAGAGAAGACAGTGTGGTAATCAATGGATGCTGCTCTTCATGGACTAATGTTATTAGTGGAGTCCTAAAGAGTTCGGTGTTGGGCCCACTGTTGTTTTGTATATTTATGAATGTTATTGATGAAGGTATATCAGGCTTAATGTCATATTAAGCCTGATACACGTGATATATAATGTCAAATCAAGTGGAAATCTGCTGTACACCAATGGAAACAGTGGAAGGACCAAAGGTGGAGTTGGCTTTCTGGTCCATAAAGATATAAAAAACAACATTTTGGAATTCAAAAGTACATTACCAAAGGTGTCAAGACTATACTACTCAGGATTTTTAAGAGGTATAAGCTAAAGGTTATAATGTTTTATGCACCAACATCGAGCCATGATGATGAAGAGGTTGAAGAAATGTACACCGAAATTGAGTCTTCTAGATGAACAGAAAACTCACTACACTATCATTATGGGAGACTTCAATGCTAAGGTTGGAAAGAGACAAAACAGTGCAGAATGGGGAACTATATGAATTTTTGGAATTGGTGAAAGAAATGAAAGAGGCGAAAGACTTGCAGAATTTGCAGAATCTCAAGAAATATCAGTAATGAACACTTTTTTCAAGAAAACGGTGAACAGGAAGTGGACACAGAAGAGCCCAAATGGATTAACAACTAATGAAATCGACTTCATCCTCACCAACAGAAGATATATCATGAATGATGTTACTGTCCTGAACAAGGTAAATGTTGGAAGTGATCACAGAATGGTAAGATGCACACTTCATATAGATGTAAGAAAAGAAAGGAAAAAACTGACTCGAGTAAATAATATGAAGGTCTTTGAGATAACAGAAGAGGAGAAAAAGCAGTATGTACTAGAACTTAACAAGTTTGAGCTTCTGTAGCCTGCTCAGGACCAAGGTATTGATGAGGAATATTACAACTTTCTGAAAGTGATAAAGCCTAAGAAACCTATAGGTAAAAAGAAATCAAAAGAAGAAAAAATTAGTCAAGAAACACTTGTCATGATGAACCGAAGATGACAAATAAAGAGCAAGATAAACACTGACAAGGAGAAAATTGAGTATACTGAGTTATGCAAAGCCATTAGAAAGAGACTCAGAGAGAACATAAGAAAATTTAACACAAGAAAAGTAGAACAAGCATTAAGAGAAAACGAAGGATTTAAATCAGCAGCCATGAGCAGTAATACGAGAAAGACAAATGATACTGAAACTGAAGAATAGCGATGGTGTACTTGTAAATAGCAGAGAAGGCATAATTCAAATAGCAGAAGACTACTACAGAGAATTATACAAGGAGTGAGGGAATGATGCCAGCAGTGGGGAAAATGGATCACAAATTAGTATTACACACAATATATCCGATATCCTTCCTGATGAGGTAGAATGCGTTGAAGAAAATGAAGAATCACAAAGCCCCATAACATAACCTTTTTAACATAACTGTAGAGTTATGTTAAAAAGACACGACTCAAAAACTGGCAAGACTCTTCACAAAATGCATTAGAAAAGGAGTGATGCCTAAGGAGTGGAATAATGCAATCATAGTTTTGCTGCATAAGAAAGGAGATAAATCAAAAATTGGAAATTATAGACCAATCAGCTTGTTATCACACATCTACAAGTTGTTCACACAGGTCATTACAAACAGATTAGAAAGAATACTTGACGAGAGTCAGCCGAAAGAGCAAGCTGGCTTTACAACAGGATTCTCAACTATGGATCACCTTCACGTAATATCACAACTAATGGAGAAAGCAAATGAATATAAAACACGATTATGCCTGGCATTTGTGGATTATAAAGAGGCATTTGACTCTATACAGCATAAGGCAATGTTTCGGGTACTGGAAAGACAAGGCATAGATACCCCATATATTATGATTTTCAAGAAAATATATGAGAATACTACCTCCTTTATTAGACTAGACAAAGACAGTAGTAAATTTAAAATTGAGAAAGGAGTTCGACAAGGACACAAAAGGTGATATAGTTGTACACGTTGGCACTAATGATATTAAGAGTAGGAGACCAGCGGAATTACTTAACAAGTACAGGTCACTGATGACAAAAAGCCGTGAATTCGGGTTGAATTTGAAAGTGTCTGCAATTCTGCCCAGACACGATAGGAGGGAGTATATGATGAGAGCCCTGTCGATCAATTCGGCCCTGGAAAGATTGTGCAAGGCTCAAGGGGTAGAATTTTTTTCAGCCTGGTCTGTACTTGTTAACAGGAGAGACTGCTTCTACAGTGATGGGATACACTTACATAGAAAGGGTGCAAGAATGTTTGCTGATGCTATCGAGGCAGTGTTAGGTGGGTCGGAAAACTGCTAGATTGGGGGGATACAAGGACTAATAGATTAACAGTAGCCACTGGCAGAGGAGAAAGTGATTCTTGCACTGCTTCTATTGGAATGAGCAGCAGCCTGGAAAATAAGATGCAGGATATTTCAGAGACTGCTGGGAATCATGAGGGTACAAGTGAACACATGGGTTGTGTTAGGGTGGCTAAGAGGAAGAGCAGGTGCATGTATACTTGCGTGTACACTAATGCTAGGAGTTTAGTAAATAAATTTGATGAATTTGAGGTATTGCTCAAAACATCAAAGGCAGATATTGTTGGGATATCAGAGACGTGGTGTCACACAGATATAAGGGATGCAGAACTGCAATTTGGGGAGTACAACGTCTACAGAAAGGATAGACAGGATAGGAAGGGAGGAGGGGTTATGCTATTAGTTAAGAAACACATAAAATCCAAGGAAGTGAAGCCAGTCGACATCGCTGGACAGTGCAGTGTCGAGTCAGTTTGGTGTGACATAATCATTGGGAGATAAAAATTGAGAGTAGGAGTGTGCTATAGGCCTAATGACTCTGATGAGTATAATAAGAAACTGTACAGAGAAATAGTGGGCCAGTAAATCAGAGAGTCTTATAATGGGGGATTTTAATTTCCGAGATATTGACTGGAATTTGGGGGCTGGTCACTCACACACTAGCAAGGCTTTTGTGGATTTATTGGATGATTGTTTTCTACATCAGCATGTTCGGGAGGCAACTAGAGGGAGTAATACTCTTGATTTGATTATCAGTAGTGATTCTTCATGCATTAAGAATCTGCAGATAAATGAACCACTAGGTGGCAGTGATCACAGTGTTCTGAAGTGGGAGTTACTCAAAGAGGTAACTACCATGAGGGGTAAAGGGAAGGGGTATTGCTTTCGTAAGGCGACTACCATGGACTGAGACAGTATTTAAATTCTATACAGTGGGATCAACTGATGATGTTACCAACAGCAAATTCAAAATGGGAAGCATTCAAAGAACTTATCTTGGAAGCTACTAGGCTTTACATACCAACTAAGAAATATTGTTCAAGGTTTAGGCCTAAATGGATGTCAGATGAACTAATGAGGCATATGGCAGAGAAGAAAAATGCATGGGATACATACAAATTAACACGTGACACAGAAGCCTATGATAGATACAAGTTGATCTGTAACCAGATTACAAAGGAGGTTAGGCAGGCGAAGGCAGATTACGAGAGATCCTTGGCAAGGGATGCAAAGAAAAACAGCAAAGAGTTCTTTACTTATGTAAACTCTAGAAGGAAGGGGATGAATCAGATTGGTCCACTTGATATTGATGGGTCAACTGTTGATGACCCTGCTCAGGTAGCTAACAAACTAAATGAATATTTTGCATCGACATTCACACATGAGGAGTTATTCAGCGAGGGGAATGCCAGAGGTGTATTCAACTCTAGCAGTAAGCTAGAGAATATTGTAATAACTGAGAGTAAAGTGGAGGAGAATTTGTTGAAGATAAACACAAGAAAGGCACCTGGGGTAGATGGGATCTATCCAGTTATATTAAAGGAGGCAGCAAAGGAAGTAAGCAAACCCTTAGCCATAATTATGAGAGCTTCCTTGGACTCAGGGGAGGTACCCATGGACTGGAGATGTGCAAATGTGACCCCAATTCACAAGGGAGGATCAAAGGCTGACACAAGTAATTATAGACCTGTGAGTTTAACTTCTGTTCCCGGAAAATTAATGGAGGCACTGGTTAAAGAAGCACTGCAGGATCATCTAGACAAGACTTCAGTTATAGCTCAGACACAGCATGGTTTTGTTAAGGGAAGTCTTGCCTGACCAATTTGACTGGATACTATGATGCAGTCACAAAAGAACTGGATGCAGGGAATAACTTTGATATTATATACTTGGATCTTAGAAAGGCTTTTGATACTGTTGCACATGGAAGACTGCTGCACAAATTGGAGCAGTGTGGCATTGGAGGCAAATTGCTGCTATGGATAAAGGGGTGGTTGAGGGGGAGAAGACAGAGAGTGATAATCAATGGACACTGCACATCGTGGACTAATGTTATTAGTGGAGTCCCTCAGGGTTCAATATT
Source organism: Mastigoproctus giganteus (assembly GCF_048544385.1). Lineage (NCBI taxonomy): Eukaryota > Metazoa > Arthropoda > Arachnida > Uropygi > Thelyphonidae > Mastigoproctus > Mastigoproctus giganteus. The sequence continues at coordinate 34,868,357 of NC_143575.1, read as the reverse complement.
GGGTCCTTTATTGTTTTCTGTATTTATAAATGATATTGATGATGGTATATCAAGCTTAATGTCCAAGTCTGCAGAAGATACGAAGGTTGGCAGGGTTGTCAAGGACACTACTGACACTATGCTGCTGCAACAGGATCTGGATAGGTTGAGCAGATGGGCTGAGAGGTGGCAAATGAAGTTTAACATTGACAAATGTAAAAGTACTACATATGAGAAACAGCGACCCCAGAGCAACGTATCAACTCTGTGGTACTACACTGACAGTGGTAGAGAATGAAAGGGACCTGGGGGTGGTTGTGCAGGCAGATATGAAGTTCTCTGAGCAGTGCAGACAGCCTGCAAGAGTAGCTCATGGTGTATTGTCAATGATATATAGGAATTTTTCTTGTAGGGATAAGGAGGTGATTATTCCCTTGTATAAGGCAATGGTCAGGCCACACCTAGAGGCCTCCAGACCTGTATACAGGCCTGGAGGCCTCATTTCAAGAAGGATGTAGAGCTGCTGGAATGAGTACAGAGAAGGGCAACAAGGTTAGTGAATGGAACAAAGGGGTGCTCTTACGAAGAAAGGCTTAAGTTTTGCGAATTACAGTGTCTGGAGACTAGGCATCAGCGAGGTGATCTGATAGAGGTGTACAAGGCCTTGAATGGTTTGAGCATGCTCAATGCTGATGGGATTCTTCCTCTTGCTCAGAATAATCACCTGAGAGGGCATAAATTCAAATTGACGAAAGACAGATGTAAAATAGATGTGCGGAAATTTGCCTTTAGCCAGCGAGTGGTTGGTAGGTGGAACAGACATCCATCCCTTGTCGTGGAAGTTGATAGCCTAAATAAGTTTAAGGCTCAGCTGGACAGGTATTTCGAACGAACAGAGGGGTGAAGTGGAAGTGGTTATTTTTTATTTATTTATTTTACTTTTTTTTTTTTTTTTCTTTTGGCTGATGCTGCATAAGCTTGCCTTCTTGCATCAAATGCCTCTACTAATGCTAATGCTAAGGAGACACAATACCCCCCAAAGTTGTTTATTGCTGCCCTTGAGGAAGCTTTCAGAAGATTAGACTGGTCGCAAAAAGGAGTGAGTCATTGTGAATGAAGAATACCTAAACCATTTACAGATGACATTGTGGTCATAAGCCATGATCCCAAAGAATTAGAGAAAAATCTTAATCAGTTATGCAGAGTTAGTAAGGATTTTGGACTAAAGATGAACATGGCTAAAACAAAAGTAATAATGAACAAGTATGCCACAGAAAGGAATATAATGATTGAAGGAGCAGAAATTGAAAAGGTAGAGTCATATACTTATCTGGGACAAGTCATTAGCTGTAATAATGATAAATGGCTGGAAGTCAAGAGAAGAATAAATTTTGGATGGATAGCATTCAGGAAATAGTCACATACTGAGGAGCAATATCCCAATTTGTCTGAAACGTAAAATAATGAACCAATGTATTCTCCCCACCATGACTTATGGAAATGAAACTTGGGCACTCACCAAAAGAATGGAAGAGAAGCTGAGAACTACACAGCGAAGAATGGAACAAATTATATTGGGAATTAGACTGTTAGATAAAAAGAGAAACACATGGATTAGGCAGCAAACTCAAGTAAAGGACATTCTTATCAAAACAAACGAACTAACATGGTCTTGGGCAGGACACATAGCTCAAAGAAATGATGACAGATGGACTAAGAAAATAATAGAATGGAACCCAAGAGGAGATAGAAGAAAATATGGAAGACAATGACGGAGATGGACAGATGAAATTCATGAGTTTGTGGGTAGTAAACTGGATGGCCATTGCACAAAAGAGAAATTGGAAAGTTGCTGGAGAGGCTTTCATCCTGCAATGGATTAAAAATGGCTGATGATGATGAATGTCTTATTTTGCAGATGATACAAAGGTTAGCAGGGTTGTTAATGACTCAGTAATGGCAGCGTGCTACTGCAACAGGATCTAGAAAATTTGGGCAGATGGGCTAAGAAGTGGCAACTGAAGTTTAACCTTGACAAATGCAAAGTACTGCATATGGGTATAAGTAATCCCAGAGAAACGTACCAACTGTGTGGTACTACACTTAGGGTGGTAAAAATTGAAAAACACCTGGGAGTGATTGTGCAGTTAGATTTAAGTTTTCTGAGCAATGCAGAGAGGCTGCCAGAGAAGATCATTGGGTATTGTCAATGATATTCAGGAATTTTGCTAGCAGGGAAAAGGAGGTGATTATCCCTTTGTATAAACAATGGTCAGACTATGCTTTGAGTATGACACACAGGTCTGGAGGCCTCCTTTTAGGAATGATGTAGAGTTGCTTGAGCATGTACAGGGAAGGGCATCAAGATTGGTGAAGGGAGTGAAGGGGTCCTCTTACCAAGAAACGCTTAAGTTCTGCAAATTGCAGTGGCTGGAGCTAGGCACCTGTGAGGTGATCTAATTGAGGTGTATAAGGCCTTAAATGGGTTGAGCACGCTGAATTCTGATGGGATTCTTCCACTTTCTCAGATTACGAACCTGAGGGGGCATAAATTCAAATTGAGGAAAGACAATTGTAGAATAGATGTGTGCAAAATTTGCATTTAGCCAGCGGGTGGGTAATTGCTTGAACAAACTTCCATCCGTTGTTGTGGAAGTTGATAGCTTAAATAAATTTGAGGAACTATATACACTTGTCTTCTTGCATCACATGCCTTTATTACTACTACTATTGTACTCCCCAAATTCCAATTCTGCATTTCTTATATTAGTGACTCCATGTCAAATTGATTTACTAAACTCCTAGCATTGGTGTATACACAAGTATACATGCACCTGTTCTTATTTTTACTACCCTAACACTGCCCATGTATTTATTTGTTCTGCAATGACTTCCAGCAGTCCCTGAAATCCCCAGCATTTTGTTTTCCAGGGTGCTGCTCATTCCAGTGGAAGCAGTGCAGGAATCACTTTCACCTCTCAGCAGCTACTGTTAATCTATTAGCGCATGTATTCCCCCCCCCCCCAAGGCTAGCTGTTTTCCAACCCACGAACACTGCCTTGATAGCATCAGCAAATATTCTTGCACCCTTTCTGTTTAAGTTTATCCCATCCCTGTAGAAGCAGCGGCTCCTATTAACAAGCATAGACCACACTGAGAAAAAGTCTACCCCCACGAGCCTTGCACAATCTCTCCAGGGTCGAATTGACTGACAAGGCTCTCATTATATACTCCCTCCTATCACGTCTTGGTAGAATTGCAGACACTTTAAAATTCAACCCTAACTCGCAGCTTTTTTTCAACTTTGACCTGTACTGTTAAAGTGCTCTACTGTTCTCCTATGTTGTCATCAGTGCCAACATATACAACAATATCACTTTTTTGCCCTTAAAAGATAATACAGTAATACCCCGAAGTTACACGATAAGTGGGTCCAACGAAAATCGCTTAAGTCAAATTCGCGTACGTCGGGGTACAACTTTGCATATAAATACATATAAATTTTGTTTAATTGGGACCAAGGACTAACAAAAACTCTAGTTTAAAAGAAAAATATTTAATAAAATTGCAGTTATTTATACATATTAATACAAATTATGTATTAAAAATATAAATGAGTTACGTAAAAAAGTTATTTCGATGTCGATGGCTTCATAAAATCTAACAAATTCGTCGGACGACAGCGCCTTCTTTTTTTCACACAGAATTTCTTCGTAGCAAGCTAATAATTTTTTATTCCTTGCTTTGTAGCTATAATGCATTCTTCGTTGGAGTCTGTTTTCTAAAATTTTTAAGCCCTTTCCAACTGAGCTGAGACCTTCTGTCAAGCTTGCAATTGTCATGTGCTTTTCTGGTGGAACTGAGTCTGAAGTGTTGGATAATTCAGTGACGTTTTGCTCACGCATCTCTATGAGTCATTCATTGTCAGCTCCTCACTATGTGAATCCAACAGCTCGTTGACATCATCACCATTGACTTCCAAATCTAATTGCCTGGCAAGATTAACAACTTCTTCTATCATATGAGTGACGTGATCAGTTTCTGGCGTTGTTTTCGTCTCGTTTTTGGAAAAAAAAAAAATGGACAAAGTTTCTTCCAGACACCAATGTTTTTTTGTGAATTTCATCCCAAGATTCTTCAATGATTCTTACGGCATCTAAAACATTGAATTGTTTCCCAAAGTCTTTAACAGATATCTCACTATTTTGTCTCATAGCTTCATTCAGACGTGCAAACGAACGCCTCGTGTAGTAGGCCTTGAATGTTTTGATGGACTCCCTGGTCCATCGGTTGAAGCAAGCTGGTTGTGTTTGGAGGCAAAAACACAACCTTCACACGTTGGTCAAAATTAATTAGGGTGACAGGAGGGTGACCGGATGCATTGTTAATAAGAAGAAACAATTTAAATGGAATCTGTTTAGACTTGCAATAACGTTCGACTTCGGGTATGAAGAGGTGACCAAACTAGTCCTCAAAAACTGAAGCTGTCACCCAAGCTTTATGATTTGACTTCCAAATCACTGGTAAGCTAATTTTAGATATATTTTTTAAAACTCTTGGGTTTTCGGAGCGATAAATTAAGAGAGGTTTTAACTTGCCGTCACCAGCTGCATTCCTGCCGACCATCACTGTCAATCAGTCTTTGGAAACCTAAAAGCCTGGAAAGTTTTTTTAATAGTGAAAACGATGTAATTTCCAACAAAAGTTGAGCACGAATTCGAACGCACATATATAAATATGACAGTTGGAATGCAAATTCTTGTATATGTGTGCAGCTCGTGCAGCAGCAAATTTGAATTTTGTTCATCTTTTGCTCTCACTCTCCGCCATCGCACCAATATATCGATAGCATATGAAAAACGACCTTGAAGATAGTGGGCGGCAGTGTTGCCAAACGAAAAAAATCATGAACCGCCTAACTCTCCGAGTTCACGTAAGTCAGGGTATTACTGTATCTGCTGTACGTCATCAACTTTTGCCCCTGTCCCATTCAACCTATGCTTTTTGGACAATATACTCCCCGTTTCCCTGACAATGAAGTCACTGACAACTAATTCCTGTGGGACCAGTTCATTCTGCCTCAGGAATTGCCACTATGTTGCCTGATGCTCAAGTGCAAGCTCTGCCGTTGATGTGGGCAGCTGAGAGCTTGATGGGTCCTCAGTTTAAATCCTTTGAGGGCATCTATGCTGTTCTTCAAGCTGTCATAACAGGCTGTGTTGGCACCTAACTTCCTCACACTTCTTAAATTGAGCACACACACACACACACACACACACACACACACACACACACACACACACACCCCCCCCTTGGCAATATCATGTCCTGTTCCTGATAGTTCCACAAACATCAAACAAGCAGTACGTGATTCAGAGGACAATCACCTCCTCTCAGTTCTCCCAAGTCACACTCTCTCACTACTTTGAGTCTTTTGCTTTGGTCTGAGGTATGATTTCGATTCAATTTCAGTACAATTAAAATTATTACACTAAACTTATATCTGAATGCAGCATACAGGCTTACTCTCATAATGTGCATCTTGGACCACGGCTTGTTTTAGTTTTTGAAGTCCTGCTTCTTGTTGTAATAAGAGAAATAGCTGGGCTTTTATTAATTTAATTATTTATTAAATGATATTATTTATTTCTGCATTTTATTATTAGTTCATATCCTGTCCCATTTCTATTAAATACTATTTTAATGCCTATGATAGGGATGGTCTTACATTTCTATGACATTCTGATTTTTTTTTTTTTTTTTTTTTTTTTAGAAGCTAATTATTCTGTACTTTAAAAGGTGCATACAGTAATATTTTGGTATGTAACTGACTTTTTCAATTTTTTTTTGCATGCCATTAAATACTTTAAACTTTTCTTGACTATTATAAACATGTAAACATGATAAATGTAGTATTCACATAATGCTGTCATTAATGAAATTTATTGAAGCTGTGTTGGAAAAAAAAAAAAAAAAAAACTGCACCATCATTGATTATTGTACCAGCAAGGAAAGAGATGAAACAATGGAACCAAATGATTTATGGCTAGATACCAAGCAATTGTAAAGAGAACCTTTCTTCTGCCTTCAAAGCTTTCAGTAATAGGAAATAAAAAAAAAATGTCACATATACTGGAAACAATTTTTATGAAATAAACAAATGGCCGATTAAAGGACTTCTAAAATTTGGTCTCTACCATCCCATTTCCAAAACAAAAAATCACGAGGAAAGAGTTATATCCAGATTTCTTCTTTCTTGAGACCTTTAAAAAAGTGAAAAAAAGCAGGAAATCATATTAAATAGGCCAATCTACAAAAATTCATGGCATTCAATATCGTAGTGGGAAATGATGCAAGAAAGCAAGCTTATATAGTATCAGCACAAAAAACCCCATTTTTCACCTATCCATCCCCTCCCATAGTTTGTCTAGTCCTTCCTTGAATTTATTCAAGCTATCCTCTTCCACAACAATAGATAGAAGCTTGTTCCAGCAATCAACCACCAATTGGCTGAAAGCAAACTTTTGCATATCTATTGTGAACCACCCTCCCTCAATTTGCATTTATGTCAATCGTACATACTCTGAGCAAGCAACAGGAAGAATCTCATTGGGTTTGCTCAAACCATTCAAAGCCTTAAACACCTCAATCAGATCATCTCACAGGTGCCTAGTCTTCATATGCTTATGAAGCATTTCTTGGTAAGAGCTGCCCTTTGTTCCCCTCAAATCTCATTGCCCTTCTCTGTACCCATTCCAGCAGCTCTACATTGTTCCTGAAATAAGGCCTCTAGACATGTATGAAGTATTCAAGATGTGGCCTGACCACTGCCTTATATAATGGGATAGTTACCTCCTTATTGCTGATAGCTAAATTCCTGTATATCATTGACAAACCCCATGTGTTGTCCTGGCAGCCTGTCTACTTTGCTTAGAGAACTTCATATCTGACTGAACAATTACTCTAGGATTACTGCCAGATGCAGTACCTTGCATTGTCAATGTTAAACTTCAATTGCTATTTCTCAACGCATCTGCCTGCAACTTTTCTAGATCTTGTTGCAGTAGCATACCCTGATTATTATTAACCGCCCTGAAAACTTAGACATTAACTTTGATATACCTTCATTAATATCATTAATAAATATAGAAAACAACAATGGGCCAAGCACTAAAACCTGGGTGATTCCACTAATAATATTAGTCCACGAAGAACAGTACCTATTAATAACCACTCTGTCTTCTCCACTCAACTATCCCTTTATCCAGAGCAGTAACTTGCCCTTAATGCCACACTGCTCCAATTGCTATAATACTTTATGTGCAGTGGTATCAAAAGCCTTTCCTAAAATTCAAGCATATGATACAAAAATTATATTTTGCATCCAGTTCCTTTTACTGCAACATAGTATTCAATCAGATTGGTCAGACAAGATCACCCCAACAAGTTCATGCTGTGACTACAGTAACTTAATTTCTGTGTAGATGGTCCTGCATTACTTCTTTAACGAGACTCTATTATTTCCCTGAAACAGAAGATAAGATAACAGGTCTTAATTACTCATGTCACCTTTTGTTGTTCCCCCTTTATGAATTGTGGATACATTTGCACATCTCCAGTCCACAGAGATCTCCCCTGAATCCAAAGATGCTCTCATAATTATGGCTAAGGGTTTGCTTCCTTCCTTTGCTGCCTCCCTTAATATAATTGGGTAAATCCCATCTACCACAGGTGCCTTTCTTATGTTGAACTTCAACAATTTCTCTTCCACTTTCCTCTCAGTTATTACAAAATCATTTCTCACTTTCAGAGTTTGATAGACTTCTGGCATCCAATACCCTAAAGAATTCTCTGTGTGTGTGAATGTAGATGCAAAATATCTATTCAGTTTGTCAGCAACATTAGCAGGATCAGCAGTTAAACCATCAATATCAAATGTACCAATGTGATTTAACCCCTTCTTTCTAGTGTTTACATAAGTGGAGAAGTCTGTGCCATTTTTCTTTGCATCCTTTGCCAAAGATTTCTCATAATCTGTCATTGGATTACCTAACATTCTTTGTGACTTGATTGCAGAATAGTTTATATCTACCATAGGCCTCTGTATCAACTGATAATTTATATGCATCCCATGCACTTTTCTTCTCTGTTACGTGTCTCATTAGTTCATCTGACATCCATTTAGCTGTAAGCCTCAAACAGTATTTCTCTGTTGGTATGAAAGGCCTAGTAGCTGCTATGATTATTTCCTTGAATATATTTAGAAATTCATCATTTAGAATTTCCTGATGGTAACATCATTAGTTGGTCCAAATGTATTGAATTTAAAAACTGTCTGAGACCACTGTAGTCACCTTTCAAAAGCAAAAACCGTTCCCTTTACCCTTGATGGTAGTTATGTCTTTGTAAGTAAATCCCACATTAATACACTTGATCACTGATATGTAGTGGTTCTTTTATCTGCAGATTCTTAATGTATGAATATCTTAATGTATGAATAATCACTGCTGGAGAAAACAGTTACCCAATAAATCCACAAAAGTCATGCTAGTGTGCGTGACTAATCCTCAAGTTCCAGTCAATATCTGAAAGTTAAAATTTCTCATAAGACATTCTGATTGACTGGGCTACTCTATTTCTATGTATATTTGTTCATTGTCCTCATCATGGTTATTAGGCCTATAACGCAATTCTACTCTCATGTTTGTTTTCCCAGTTACTGCATTTTGTTTTGTTTTTTGAAAAACAAAACAGTCATTTTGTTTTTAAAACTAGGAAAACAAAATGACTACAAACTGACTCAACATTGCACTGGTCACCCATGTCAATTGGATGCACTGCTTTAGATTTGATGTGCTTCTTAACTAAGAGCATAACCCTTCACCCCCTCCTGTCCTGTGTCTTTTCTGTACATTGTATTGCCCATATTCAAATTCTGCATCCCTTATATGCGACTGACACCACGTCTCTGATATCACCACAATATCTGCATTTGATGACTCAGCCAGTACTTCAAATTTATTTACTGTGCTCCTAGCATTGGTCTACATGCATGTATACACACCTGTTCTTATTCTTAGTTACCCTAACATGTTGTTCTATGGTGACAATCCCTGGTACCTTGCTCTCTGGGCTGTTGCATGTTCCAATAGAAGCAGTGCAAGAATCACTTTCAGCTCTCTTTGCAGCTGTTGCATGGATCAAAAAAAAAAAAAAAGCACTAAAAGTGGAAGAGTTCTGTAAGCAGGAGTGTTATACCAGGAGTTCACTTTATATAGTTAGTCATGTGTGATAAAACTCTAAAAATTCAATACCATGTTTCCCCCTCGCCCCCAACCAATGTTCTTTCTGATTATGACAGGTCATTCACTGTTCAAAATGTATCAGAAATCCATGGAATAGCTTTTGCAGTCACCTACATATTTCTTTTACCCCAGCTAGGTGGCTGCATGTTGGCTTTGATTTTGAGTGCTTTGGTGAAAAGCCAGAATATTGTTATTTAGTGTAAGTGGTGGAGGGGATGAAAAATGCCCCTTGCAATAAAAGGAAAAATTTTTTGATTTAATAATTCAGGCAACATATTTGCTTTTCAATTCAATATATGCATTATTCTCTAAAAACTCTTTTGTTGGTATGTTAAGGTAATGAATTTTAAATAATCAATACTTAGATATATGATATTAAATTAGAGGTTTTATGCCATCATAATTTTAAGATAATAAAGTTATTAATATTTTAATATATAAACAATGATTGTGACAATTATGTCCTCAGCTCATTAACTCACACAAATATACAGCATAAACCTGAATGAGAATGAAAATCTGATGCACTGTTTATCTTTAGAAATTCATTACATGTATTACATAAGAAATTATTTGTCCTCATTTGCATTGAACAACAAGATAACTAATTCAATTTATGGAATTTACTCAATTTTACAGATTTTCAAACTAGTTTTTCTTAGGAAATTCACATTTCTCCAAATGGAAAGTATCTATATAATATTCATACAGGTACAGAATCCTCTATATACAAGATGTTTTGAAGCTGTATGAACAGTAATTCTTTTAAACAGTTTTAAAAGTTTTTTTTTTTTTTTTTTTTTCACATTTCAATTGCATATGGTATGGAATAGGTTTACAATTTGAGAATGAGTTTTTATGTGTAATATTAAGTAGACTGAGTTTATTAAAATAACAAAGTAGCATTTATATTCATTTCTTTTGATGAACTGATTTACATATAGAATCATTATTAAATATGACTTTATATATTGTTAACTTTAGTTTGGTATAACTTAAATTATAAAATTATTTAATATAGCAGAAGCTATACAGACTTAAATTGAGTAAATTTAGGATCTTATCTTACATGTTTTGCCTTGCAGCAGTAGAAAGCCTGCTGGATACTGAACAATGGAAAAACAGTAGCAAATTACAAGTGCTTTTACTTGCATTACTACCTTAACATGATGTAATATTTAAACTCAAGTTAAGAAAAAATAAACAATGAATCATTTTATAGATAAGAATGCATATCATACATGAAGAATATTTTTATTACTTAAAAATATATATATTTTTTGTTTTCAATGCAAACCAGTGTTCTCATGGTTATTTATTGCACAAATATAAGAACTTCTTAGAAAATAAAAAAGTATCTGAAATAAGTTTAAAATTAGAAATACTGAAAAACCATTACACTGAGCATGCTTTTTTTTTTTTTTTTTTTTTTTTTTACTTCTTCCATTTAAAGTTCTAGGATAAAATTTAATCTTGGTTATATTTATGGAGGTAAAATGTACTATGAAAATGTTTTACAAGAATAGAAAAATTTTTTGTTTTTTCCATATATCACAAAATTCTAAATCAAATTACATACCATAATTGGAGAGAAAAAGAAAATAAATAAGAAAAATACAGCAGAAAAATGTTTGCACTGGCTTGATAAAGACTGTAAACAAAGCACTTCAGAATTAAGAAAGACAAAAATAAACTGGTTAATTTAAGACTGGCATCAGGGGTGGTTTTTGATAATTAAAATTCATTACCATCCTTATAACTACCTTTCTCTTGTATACTGATCGGTCCACAGGCCTATATAAATTGCATTAACTCTTGCATAAAATGGTAAAGATAATACGTGAAATGCTTCTCAACTTTAACATACATTTAGTATGGGTATTTATCCTAAATAAGAAGTGATATCAATAACTGATAAATATGTAATTTGTTATTCTTGCTCAGATATGAAGTTTTTCATTTCTTTAAACAGATTGTAAGTTTTTCTTTAGTTCATGAACATTGTAAAATATAATTACAGGACAAAATTAACTATTAAAAAAATTGCATTTTATCTGTACATATATAATACTATATTACTTTTTATTGCCATACTTTCCATTTTCAAATTGCTTTTCTTGTAAAAGAAATCCAAGCCTGTAAAACGGGATATACAAGCCTCTTCTTGCTAAACTGCTTTGCTTGCCAAAAAACTATTCAGTTACTAAATCAACTAATCAATTCTGATATGCATACTTCCTTGCAGTATTCATACTCAAATTTACCATTTAAATCACAGTGCTTTTTTTTTTTTTTTAATTCTTCCATTTCAAACTGGTGAAGTATTATGTCAGGCTGTCCACATAATATAGACAAACTTCATTATATTATAAATGGCACCAAGTGTTCTGCAACTGCAGGAAATCACAAGTTCAAAGTACACTTTCTTTTATGCAAGTTAAAGAATAACTTTTTTAACATCACTGTACAAAGAAATAAAGACTTTTTTTTGAACACACATGGAAACCCTAATGGGCATAAAGGAATGCATTTGGTTTCTTCTAGGAAAAAATGGGACAAAAGTAGTCTTTTTTTTTATACAAACACAAAAATAACAATACTGTACATAAATCTCAGATGAGCTTGGTCTGATGTATATAATGTCCTCTATCAGTTTCTATACAAACCGTGAACACAACTTGGCTGTTATGCATTAGTTAGCAACACAGCCAATGATTTCAGCACCAATGAGGAGCACAATGTCTTGTATCAGAGCTAATGATACATTTCTATACAACAGAGCTTTAAGAAGTTGTATATAATACACTACTGGTCACAAAGATTGTTATGAAATTAATCTGAATTTTGTCAGTTTTCTGCCCTGTCACCTTTTCTGTTCTAACCTTTGGTGATTCCTTGAGGTTTCTTTGGGCCATTCTGATGTCGATGATCCTGCTTTGGTGCGAGGAGACTTCGAATGTAACTGTCGGAAGATCTGAGGAAGATTGTTGTTGGGAAATAAAGTTTCTAAGATGCCTTCTAAAAGAACATACAGAAGACGCCGATTCAGTTCAGCATGTTGGAACATTTCAAACACACACAAAACTCCTTTCCTAGTTGTCTCGCTTCCAATCACATGTTTCAGTTCGTCTGTAAATACAAAGTTTACAATCAGATTTTCTTCAATATCTTTTACACTATAAATGCTCCAGCATTTGTCATCAAATCTTTTATTATACAACAAAATGTTTTACTAATTATTTTGGGAAGGCAAGCATGCATTTGTCATCAAATCTTTTATTATACAACAAAACGTTTTACTAATTATTTTGGGAAGGCAAGCATTATATAATCTATCATTCGATCACACGTAGAATATAACCAAATAATTTTATGCAGAAACATATGATATGTGATTCTTTGTTAACTCAACAACCTCAAGTCTGAATTAGAACTTCAGTGAATAATCACTAAACTGTAGCCATCCAACCCACTGCCCAATATACACAGACAATTCCTTCTTAATGGTAATTCAAGAATTTAAGATTCATTTCTTGTATATTCAAGCAAGTGAAATTAATAATGCAGTATTTTATATTTAATACTATTATTATGAGTCACTGGTATAAGTTAATTAAAAACAAATGTCTGAATAATTCTCTTGTTATTCCTATTCATGGCTAAATGTCTAAATATGTTGTCTCATTCTGAACCTACAATCTTAATTATTTATTTATTTTATTTTTACAGTTAGTCCTGTGTTATAACATGTGATCTAATTTACCATTACCATTGAACTAAATAACTTAAGTGTTTCTCATCTCTCATCCTTAATTTCCAGCCTCATTGTTAGGGTTATTCAAAGCACAAACTAGTACATATATACTTGCTTATACACTAATGCTAGGATTTTTTAAATTTTTTTGTTATTTTGGTTTTTTTTTTAGGAGCATTAGCAACTAAGGCCATATTGCTCCGGGGATATGCGGTGGTCATTTCCTGACCTTTCCGCATCCTCCGTATTTGGTGGTCATGGGCTTGAACCCCGGTCTAATCAAGAAGCGTGTGCTACGCACTGCTGCTCCTACCTACCTGGCTACGGAGGTGCCCCTAATGCTAGGAGCATTATTAAATAAATTTGATAGACTTGAAGTTCATTCAATAATCAAATGAGGATATTATATATATATTAGAAACATGGTGGAACCTGACAGAGGATGAGAATTTTAATACAGTGAGTACAACTTGTATTGTTTGTTATTTGGTTTTTAGGAGCATTAGCAACTAAGGCCATATTGCTCCGGGGATATGCGGTGGTCACTCCCTGACCTTTCCGCATCCTCCGTATTTGGTGGTCACGGGCTCGAATCCCGGTCTAATCAAGAAGCGTGTGCTAGGCACTGCTGCTCCTGCCCACCTGGCTATGGAGGCACCCCATACAACTTGTACAGAAAGGACAGACCCGACAGGAGAGGGAGACAGTTAGTCTTGGTTAAGAAGTATATTGCAAAATGCCTTCCACAACAATTAATTCACAAAGTCTTAATGTCAAGCGTCTTTAACAATACAACCTTCTCCTCAAGAGATAATGATCACTGTGTGCATTTTAAAAGGCATGTTTATATTTTATGGCCTAGTTAAACAGGTCAGAGAATTCTACCTATAGGGCAAAAATTGCAGTGTCAATGTTGTTTACACAGGACAGTCTGAAAGTGCTAATAATATTCATTACAGTAAAGTATTTAGTGAACTATTACCTCAAGTCTAATGCTTTGTGTACAAATCTTGACACCCAAAAACTGAGTAATCACTTATTATCATTGATTTGCTAATCTTATTCAAAAACAACAATGAGACAATTTCATGACCTAAACATTTACTGACATTATTGGAATGTAGTAAAAAATATGGTTCTGAAATGAAATCTTGATCAAAGAGCTAAATTTGCAAATTTTCTCAAATAGATCCAGATAAAATTTCCAAATTTGGTAGATCAAGTGTATGATAATGAATAAAATAGGTTCATCAAGAAATTATCTAGATTAATATATTTAAGACCCTAAATATTTTATTTGTTATATACAGGGTTATTAAAATTAAAGTATCCCTATGTAGAGTGCTCTGGAGCGAGTTCTAAGGCTCGTATTGAAGAGAAATTTAGACAACAGGTACAATAAAGAATGCGCTCACCATTTATTGGGAAAAAAAAATTAGTTACAAAATTTGTCACTATATGGCACTTTGGCAATACAAATCACTTGAACAGTGCTACAATTGTTCAGTGTGTCCTCCATTTTGGTCAACAACAGTTTCCATTTGAAGAACAGCATTTTTTACAGCAGAATTTAATATGTCAACTGGAATAGCCAGCACATGACGTCTAATGCTATCCTTCAGATCTATCGGAGTTTGACATCCTTCCCGATACACCTGGTTCTTAAAAAACCCCACAACCAGAAGTCGCATGGGGTGAGGTCTGGTGATCGGGGTGGCCAAGACGTCTGGAAACAACGGCTGATGACCCATTCGTCTGTAAAGCATTGCCTTAGCAATCTTTGGGTACAACGGTGAATGTGGGGATACCATCTTGCATGAATATGGTATCCTGAAGGCACCCGTGTTGTTGCAGCTCTGGTATTGCAATTCATAATATCGCTGTCCAGTGATGGGGAACAGGTGCGGGATACAGTCGGTGTTCTGTTCAAAAAAATATGGCCCAATCATGAATGTGGCCATAAATCCACACAACACTGTCACTTTTGGAGAATGCAATGGGACCTCTTGGATAACTCAAGGGTTTTCTGTTGCTCATATGCGACAATTGTGCGTATTCACTTGTCCAAGGATGTTCCATGGCTAAGTGATATTCACTGTCATTCGCACCAGAAACTGAAATGCATATGTGAAACGAATATCTGCATCACCATGCTGTAGTATGTGCATCGTGTAAGGATAGTACCGCAACACATGGAGATTGACTTGATAAATCCACAACAGCCATAGCCACATCTTCAACATGAGAGGAGTCCACTCATTTTCGACCTCTACCTGGTTGAACACCAAGATGTCCTGTCGCTTCAAATTTTGCAATCATTTTGCGGACAGCACAAACAGTCATAGGTCCATGCCTTATGCGCTTCTCTGATAGCTGCAGCTGCATTGTTGAGGTCCTGATAGTACAGTTTCACTAATAGCGCCTTTTCTTGCAATGTTTTTGGCATTGCTGCTGTAGTGCAGGCAATCATCTACTGTATGATTTTGAAGAGACTGCTTTGCTTTTATACAGTACAGTAGAGCTGAGTAGTGGCACATTATGCAAATAACACAAGTTATTTGCATAATCGTAACTTAGTTATGCACCAAACAGTGACAAATTTTGTAACTAATTTTTTTTTCCCAATAAATGGCGAGCGCATTCTTTGTTGTATGTGTTGTTCAAATTTCTCTTCAGTATGAGCCTTAGAACTTGCTCCAGCCCTCCACATAGGGACACTTTAATTTTAACAACCCTGTATAATGAAAGTATTTATATCTAAAAAATGATAAAAATAATAAAAACTAGTAACCAGAAATATTCGAACTATGTAATGAGATTAATGTAAAATGAATTTTTCTTTTCACTCTTGCTGCAACATCATTAATAGTTTTTCCCCATTTCCTTTGCTTTTCCTGCAAAAATGAACTAATTTGTTCATAAATAGTCAAGATTCTGAAAGTCGAGATATACTAAACACCAATTTATAGTTAACACAGGAGATAGTTAAACGTCGAGTAATTATAATAAAAAAATTTACAGTTGGCTATTGTGATATTCCTGTTGAAGAGTCCGTTTACAATAATTGCAAAATACTGATATGTGTTATACGCAAAGGGAAAAACAAAGAATTTTTTAAAATGTATGTTACCCTCAGTAATTAATTGTCCAGCATTTTCAACCTTGATGTCCTTTTTAAAATCAGACATCCCTAGCTGTGACAAAAAAGTGGAAAAACAAAAATAAGAAGGGGTGTGGTACAGGCCAATTGACTGTTATGAGTATAATGGACAGCTATACACACAGAGTGGGCCAGTAAACCACAAGGTTTTATCTTGGGAAATTAACTTTCCAGATATTAATTAGAACTTGCAGATGGGTCGCTCACAAAGTAGCAGAACATTTCTGGATTTATTGGTTACTGTTTTTTAAACCAATATGTTAGAGAGGTGACAAGGGAAAGCAATACTCTTGTTTTAATTATTAGCAGTGATTCTTCATACATTAAGAATCTTCGGGTAAATGAATCACAAGGTGGCAGTGATCACAATACACTGATATGGGATTTATTCAAGTGTAAAGGGAAAGAATTTTGCTTTTGCAAAAGTGATTACAATGGTCTTATTTTTTAAATTCAATGTAATGAAACCAACTGATGATGTTACCAACAGCAAATTATAAATGGAAAACATTCAGTAGTAATCATAGAAGCTACTAATCTTTTTATACCAAGAGAATATTGTTTAGACCTTAATGGATCAGATGAGCTGATGAAAGTAGTGGCAGAGAAGAAAATGCAAAGAATTCTTTGCTTATGTTAACACTAGAAGGAAAGAACTATATTGGTTTACTGGATGTCGATAGCATAAGTACTGACGATCCTGTTCAGGTTGGTAAACTAAACACAAATATTTTGCATCTATATTCACATGTGAAGGAGTTTTAGGGATGGGATTATTCTAACTGGGAGTTATATGATTTTATGGTAACTGAAAGTTGTTAAGAAATTGTTAAAGCTAAAGTAAATTAAGCACCACAAGATGGATTCTAACCACTTATATTATAAGAAACAGCAAAAGAGGATGCCCCTAGAGCCTGAAGGATGAGTAATCATCTCTCCTATTCATAAAGAGTATTCATAAAGTCCAAGTAAGTGATTACAGTTCTGTAAGACTAATTTCTGTGCTAAGAAATATAATGGAGTCGGTGGCTAAAGAAGAATCATCTTGACAGGAACGTGGTTATAGAGCAATCACACCATGGAATCATTAAGGGGAGTTCTTGTGTGACCAATGTGATTAATGACTGTGAGGTAGACACCAAGGAACTGGACAAAAAATGCTTACTAAAGTTTGGTAGCAATGATATCAAAATAGCATATCATCTGAGTAACCAAAAGATGTAGGGGTAACTGTACAGTCTGCATGGTGTTTGCTGAGCAGTGCAGACAACCTTCTAGGACATCCCATGGGATTCTGTCAAATGATATACAGGAATTTTTACAGATGGAACAAAGAGGTGATTATTCCATCTGTAAAGAGATGCAACTTGAGTAATACATAAGTTTGGAAGCCTCATTTTAGGAAGGAGAAGGATGTACATCTGTTGGAATAAGTGTGGAAGAAGAGCAACAAGAAACAATGCACCTGTGAGGTGTTTAGGGCTTTAATGGGTTGAGAAAACTACTTGCTTTCATCCTTAAAGTAACTGATTGATGAAACAAACCTTCACTTTGAGCTGTGGAAATGAGTAGTTTGAATAAATTTAAAGGACTGTACAAATTATTAGATGAGGTAAGCAAATGAAGTGAGTAGTTTTTATTTTTTTTAGGCTGATGCTATACAAGCTTGTTTTCTTGCATCATTTTTGGCTCTACTAATGCTGATACTTCATCAAGGGTCATACAGGACTGGTCTGTAGACAATGACAAAAAAGTTGGCCAATTCATAGCCTGAATCTGATCCCCTCCATCCTGTCCCCACTGAACATTTTTGGAATGAATTGGAGTTTTGAATTAGGCTGCAGCAATAAAATCAGCCTTCTAACTTCTAAATTGGCTTTGGTAGCTGCTTTTCTGGAGGAATGGAAGAAAATTCAATCAATACCTAGCAGAAGCTGGTAGAAGTGTGTCCAGGATGATGGAAGCTGTCATACAGGCTAAAGGTGGCCCTACCATATATTAGCCCTTTTTTGTTACTACTTTTCTCTGTGTGTGTGTGTGTGTGTGTGTGTGTGTGTGTGTGTGTGTGTGTGTGTGTGTGTGTGTGTCAATACTTCAGTCATACAGTGGAAATAATACATTTCCTCTAGCTCATCAGCCCAAATAAAAATTGTAAATAAACTATCTCAGGCTGCAATATGTATATACTATTTACAATTAGAATATTAAAACAGCATATAAATAAAATTCAGGTTAAAAATATGCCAATTTCAACATTTGTATTAAATTTTTATCAACCGAAAAAAAGCTAAGCTAAATAACAAGGCATCCATGGTTGTGTGTGAAACCACATGATCTATGTGTGGTACACTGGCAAGTTGTTCATTGTAGGTTTGTCAATTAAGACATACTCATTACTAGCCTTGCAATCACTTTTTTCCCCCCATTTTTGAATAAAAGAATTTTGCCTTCTCATGTGAACTTTTCCAAGATGTTAGCATTATGTGATCACTCTGAAAGGAACAAAGTATGCAAGGCAGTTTCCACTAAAGAATGTTCACCCAGTTTAAAAGTCTAATGAAAATCTATATATATAAAATGCTTAGGTATGCTGCCCAAATTTTCCAACTGCTAATTGTCACCAGCACCCATTCACACGGTTCACCTCGCATGACCACCATACCAGGCATTCTTTGTTAATTTTTGTACTAAAGTTTTTCAACTGAAGAAAGGCAACCTATGCCTGAAAGCTATCAATGTATGTTTATTTTAACTGTTTATTTTATCTGTCTTCGATTTTAATAAACCATTCTAAATTTTAAGAAGTGTAAAAATGGAAAATGGCTGAACAGTGTAGGTAAGAACTTTGAGAAAACGTAGAAATGGTTATGAAACATTAGAGAAGAGATCTAATAGACTAAGAGACTGAAACGAGACTCTACGACTACGAAGATGGACAGAAAACATTGAAGAAAGAGAAGCAAGATTGGAAATGAGAAGATGGGCAAAACGTCGTAGGACTAATCAAATAGAACTACTGGATGCGAATAATCAACAAACTGTAATTAATGTGGAAGAGCATGACATAGGAAATATGCGTTACAACTGTGAGTATTGCGGTGCAAGATATTGGGGACGTCAGCTAAACATATCGAATAAATGCACTAAATGTTGTCATGATGGAAATATTTCACTTGACCCACTGTCTGAGACACAGAGAGGGCGCTGAATACCCTGACCAGTGTAGTCACACGAATAGTGAGCTCTGTGGAAAAAAAAAGTTATTTTTATTGTGAAAAACATCTAATTTCTGATCGCAGATGGTGTTGGAAGAAAGAGGAAATTGGACTGGATGTACAGGTGACCTTTTGTAACTTTTCATCAACTATTTTTAGAGATATGAACGTTTTTAAGAAATTTTCCTATGTAAACCAGTACAGCAATATGCTGGCAGCATATATTTAGAATAATCGTTTTGATTAGAGGACCAAACTTTGGGAAGCCCTAAAAACCTACAAAATAATCTCTCTTTATTGCCCTCATAAGATTCTTTAGTTATTACCCGTAAAAAAATGATATTTTTACATAGTCTAGAGATATTTTATATGTTCTTTTCTCATGTTCCCGATCCCTTATTACCGTAACAATAGCGACGCCATATTGGATCGGTAACGAGTGAATTGCTTCAAAGCTGTTTAATATCGCATGCTAGCTGAAAATAATTGCCAACTAAGACTGATACTGCATAAACTGCTCGTTCAGTATAATATGAAATATTTGCAGAAATTGGAAAAGCCCTGGGGGTACATGGTCGTAAGTGACGTCTAGTGCTGTCCAAAGAACAAAAACGAGAGATTTTCGGCAAACTTTTTAAGGGGAAAAATTTCATCGGATCTTGATTCAACAAATATCATTAAAAAAAGGATGGCTCCCTCTATTAAACGAACTACTCAGAAAAGCTTTAAGACAAATACTGGAGGTTTTATCAGTGTCTAAACATGCACCACAATTTAAAGCCTCTCCAACCCTTAAACTCTAAATTTGAACTTTAAACACCAGTACGTGTAGCAGGTATTGTTCACCAGCATATTACAGCCACAAACTGATAAAAGGATTGACAACCCCGATAATCTGCACATCCGATTATCCGGAACCTTCATGATATGGATAGCAGAAATGACAAACTGAAAGAAACTCAGCCAAAAGGGCAGGATGACGAGATAACCCCCCTAGAACAACAGGAGGACACAGAAGACACTTGTCCAGGGACCCCAAACACAAAGCAAGCATAAAAACAAAAAACTGTTAGCAGCAAAAATAGAGCAGGGAACACGCTCCCAAACAGAGAATAAGGACACTCAGGAAAATGTCAATGTGAACAAAGAAACAAACAACAAAAAGCAGCAGGAAACTCCCCCCCCCCATGGATCCCTCCCTACCGGTGGGCACTGTCTATGAAAAGTCACTGGCACTCAAAACAGCACTGGAATCAATATTTAAAGAACCGAATAACAGGATAACCATCTTTGTGAGGTCGCAAATCGTCACAATCTTTAACAAGATGGAGACTATCCTTTTCAAGACCTATGTTGAGAATGAAAAGGTCACCGCGAGGCTGCAGGCCTATAAAGACTGTGGGACAAATAAAATGCAACAGCGTGCTCCCACATATGCTGAAATGCTGAGGAGTAACCAAAATCAAGGAAAACAAACTCAGAGCGGGCCCCGAAAAAGGAAGCAACCTCTCTTGATGACACCCTACTTGGTTGTGCTTAGACCTGTGAGCACAGATGGCCCCCAGGAAAAGAGAACTAGTGAAGAAATAAAGACAACTGATGAAGGAACTAAAGGATGACCTCAAAACTACTAAGATAAAGTCCATCCGGAAAACAAGGAATGTAGGACTCGTTATTGAAATGAAGACATACAGACGATAATGGATAACCCAAAAATTTCCACCTTGGGTTTGACTGCAGAATTGCCAAAAAAAGAGAGGACCTGCTATATTGTCTTTGACATAGACAAGGACCTAACCCCAGAACAGTTAGCCACAGAGATCATAAACAGAAATCTGAGACCAATCCCCCCAGCAACTACAGGAACAGTGAACCCTGGTGCAGCCCAGGTACTCCATCAGATCTAGGGCAGGACCAAACAGAAACTGGGTTCTAGAGCTGGCCCTGACTGTCTGGTAGCAACTAAAGAATCAAGAGAGAATCTACATTGAATGGGGATCCCACCGATTCCGGGAGCATGTGGCAATCCCAAAATGCTTCCGGTGTTGTAAATAAGGCCACACAACCCATACGTGTACACAAACAGAATCAACCTGCGGTCACTGCTCTGGCAGGGGACATGAATATAAAACATGTCCAAACAAGGAGCAAGATCCAATCTGTACAAACTGTAAGGCAAGGAAAATGGACCATTCACATTCTATCAGAAACCCGAACTGTCCAGTTCATCTTAAAGTAAAAGGATTATAGCAGTCACGAACCAACTATGGAGAGACGCCCTAAAGAGTACAACAGATCCAAAATTGCAATAATACAGCATAACGTGCAGAGATATAGAGCAGTGGCCCAGCAACTTAGGGTCATAGTGGACGAGGAAGCAGCTGACATCCTACTACTCCAGGAACCCACTCAAAATGAGTGTGCGGATATCTGGCAGCATACAAAATAGTCCATGACGAGAGACACCCCTTGGGTTGCAGTTGTGGTCCGCAATCCCAATTATACTGTGACTAAAGTAACACAGCTTTGTGCACCCTGGGCAGCGTGTGCCCACATCTTAACGCCATTGGGCCAAATCTATGCTGTGGCCTTTTACTGCAGGCCAGGCGAGGACATTGCACCCATCACCAGGTACTTGCAGGCTTTGACCGACATGCTCCCCGATCAAAGGATCATAATTGGGGTAGATGCTTGCTCCCCAGCCTGGCACAGTCTGATCCCAGACAGGAGAGGTACCAGAAATGGACAGATTTTAGAGGAATTTCTCTCGAACTCCCGGTTCGCTATCCTAAACAGACCACACCAGATACCTACACTTTGTAATACTCTGTGGGAGGCGACTATTGATGTCATGTTGTCCACGGGAAACCTTTGCAGGGTACGTTGAGGATTGGATCGTCAGAGACTCGTGGACGACTTCCGGCCATAGGGTGATTACCTGCCAAATCAGAAGATCATTAAACAGGCTACTGATACCTAAACAAACACTAAATTGCTTCCCCATCTGCTGGGCAAACTGGGAAAGGTTCAGAGAGGTCTTAACGCCCGCTGCGGCCCAACACCTGGAAACAACAAACCAGAATGGGGACCCAGACGAGAATCAAAAGAGGGTAAGGGAAATAATACTTGCAGTGGTTAAAGTATCAATGAAGAGGAGAAATCCCAAACCGGGAGCAGTCCCATGGTGGACTCACGAGATCCAGCAACTCAGAAGGGAGACCATGAAAAGAAGAAAACTCTTTCAACGGGCAAGGTGCACATGGCCTGCTGCTGAGGTCTAGATACTGAAGGAGCGCTATAGAGAAGCAAGAAACAGATATACGGATGCGATAAACAAGAGCAAACAAAGAGCCTGGGAAAACTTGGCAGACATAGCAGGAAATAATGAGCCATGGGGGGGTAGTCTATAGGATAATCACAAACAAACTCCCGGGGGGGGGAGTTTGTTTGCGATTATCCTATAGACTGAATAGATTGAATGGCAACATTCAATCACAAATATTCTGGGCATTATTTTCCCGGAGACTGCCATGCCTACTTCAACTGAACAGCATAGAATATGCCAAGAAAATGACATGTACACTATTGACTCCCGTGAACCACCGTTCACGCTAGATGACATCAAATCAGCGGCAAATCACGTAAGAAATAATAAGTGCCCTGGCCTCGATTATCTCAAGCCGGAAATTATCAAAAAAGTAACGGACCTGACCTCCGAACTCCTAAATCTGTTCCATAACTGTTTGGATCACGGCATCTTCCCAAGAAACTGGAAGACTGTGGGACTGAAGCTGATCCCAAAAACACCCACGAAGCCTCCATAACAGCCAACCACTTACAGACCGATAGCTTTGCTACCAGTGATCAGCAAACTATTTGAGAGAATGCTATATGCCTGAACTGACACACATTACAAGAGTGCTGAACTGCACATGTCTACCCAGTTCGGCTTTAAGCCCAAGTCTTCGACAGTAGAGCACTTAGACATCTGCTGCACGGTATGGCCAGTTCCAACAGTAATAATCATCTAATCATCTCCATAGATTTTTCCGGGGCTTTCAACACCATTTGGTGGCCGAGTGTCCTGGCAGGACTAAGGCAGGCCAACCTTCCCTGCAACTTGTATCTCACTATCAAGTCTTACCTTACCAACAGGAGTATTAGTGTTGTAGCACCCTACGGTAGGGTAAACCGCTGTGTCTGTAGGGGTTGCCCCCCAGGGTTCCATCCTGGGGCCGCTCCTGTGGAACATTGTCTTCGATGAGTTTCTGGCCATGGACCTTGGTGACGTCCAAACCCAAGCTTTTGCCAACGACTTGATCTTGAAAATTGCTGCTGACAGTAGAGCACAGTTGGAGGTAAAAGCAAACCATGCCATCAAGATACTACAGGACTGGACCATCTTACACTGCCTAAAAATGTCACCGACTAAGACATCCTCAACCTTACTGAAAGGCTCTCTTGTCCTGCACAGGCCGCCTCAAATAAAGGTGAACAACACCACAATTAAACTCCAAAGCCAGCTTAAGTACCTGGGGGTGATATTAGATATCTTTCCTTATATCTTTCCTTCAAGCAGCATCTCACACATCTAAGAACAAAGATGCTGCTTGAAGCAGCATCTCACACATCTAAGAACAAAGATAAGGAAGTATTCTGCACTGTTAGCCCGTGTGGTCCGTCGTGACTGGGGACTTAAATGTAACATACTCTCCTTATATTATAAAACGACATTCCTACCAGCTATAATATGTGCCTCTGCAGTTTGGTATCACAAGGCATCAACTGCCGTAAATAGATGCATAATCGACTCAATCCATAGAACTATCCTGTTAACCATTACCAGAGCCTGCAGCACCACTAGCACTATCGCCCTACAGGTCTTGGCCGGAGCCCTTCCCCTTGACCTGGACATCATATGCACTGGAATAGTCTATTATATAACCAAAGGAATGCCTTGCACCCACCTAGACTACACAGTGGATAACAGTGCAACCCACAAGGCTGAAAAGAACAGGCTACAGAAATACCTAAAACAAACCTAGAAATACCGCTGGACAAACACAACAAAAGGGAATATCACCAAAAAGTTCATCCCGGACATAGACAGAGTATACCCCATTCTCCCAACCTGGCTGCAACCCGGACTTTACATGACCTACCTCCTTACGGGTCGTGGGGCTTTCAATGCAAAGCTTACAGCATTGGGAATAGTGGAGGACCCACATTGTACTTGCGGAGAACAAGAAAGCTGAGTGCACATTATGTTTGAGTGTGCCCAATACGAAGACCTTAGATGCAGACTAATAACTAGAGTTCACTATCTACCCAGGGATCTTGAGTCACATCTACTAGATACGTAAGAGGAATATTTAGCCTTAACTGATTTTGCCCAGGCAAAATCAGTTAAGAACGTTAACGCCAAACAATAGACAAAACAAACCTGCAAATAGCAGTGAGACGACACAGAGGAGCCGACTATACAGATCTTGAATTGACTACAAAATGCACTGGAAAAAGACAAGTGACAATATATTGTCTAACCACAAGAGTCATGATTACTACCAATGGAAGCGAAAAACACCTTTAAATAGGCGTGACATCAGAACAAAGGGACACTGCCCCAAGATGGCAGAGAAGAAAAATGCATGGGATACATACAAATTAACACGTGACACGGACGCCTATGATAGATACAAGTTGATCTGTAACCAAGTTACAAAGGAGGTTAGGCAGACGAAGGCAGATTACGAGAGATCCTTGGCAAGGGATGCGAAGAAAAACAGCAAAGAGTTCTTTACTTATGTAAACTCTAGAAGGAAGGGGATGAATCAGATTGGTCCACTTGAGATCGATGGGTCAACTGTTGATGACCCTGCTCGGGTAGCTAACAAACTAAATGAATATTTTGCATCGACATTCACACATGAGGAGTTATTCAGCGAGGGGAATGCCAGAGGTGTATTCAACTTTAGCAGTAAGCTAGAGAATCTTGTAATAACTGAGAGCAAAGTGGAGGAGAAATTGTTGAAGATAAACACAAGAAAGGCACCTGGGGTGGATGGGATCTATCCAGTTATATTAAAGGAGGCAGCAAAGGAGGTAAGCAAACCCTTAGCCATAATTATGAGAGCTTCCTTGGACTCAGGGGAGGTACCCATTGACTGGAGATGTGCAAATGTGACCCCAATTCACAAAGGGGGATCAAAGGCTGACACAAGTAATTATAGACCTGTGAGTTTAACTTCTGTTCCCGGAAAATTAATGGAGGCACTGGTGAAAGAAGCACTGCAGGATCATCTAGACAAGACTTCAGTTATAGCTAGGACACAGCATGGTTTTGTTAAGGGGAAGTCTTGCCTGACCAATTTGATTGGATACTACGATGCAGTCACAAAAGAACTGGAT
The DNA here is from genome assembly GCF_048544385.1 of Mastigoproctus giganteus. Classification (NCBI taxonomy): domain Eukaryota; kingdom Metazoa; phylum Arthropoda; class Arachnida; order Uropygi; family Thelyphonidae; genus Mastigoproctus; species Mastigoproctus giganteus. Next base: position 34,842,536 of record NC_143575.1, on the reverse strand, counting down.
GCAGGGAATAACTTTGATATTATATACTTGGATCTTAGAAAGGCTTTTGATACTGTTGCACATGGAAGACTGCTGCACAAATTGGAGCAGTGTGGCATTGGAGGCAAGTTGCTGCTATGGATAAAGGGGTGGTTGAGGGGGAGAAGACAGAGAGTGGTAATCAATGGACACTGCTCATCGTGGACTAATGTTATTAGTGGAGTCCCTCAGGGTTCAGTATTGGGGCCTTTATTGTTTTCTGTATTTATAAATGATATTGATGATGGTATATCAGGCTTAATGTCCAAGTTTGCAGACGATACGAAGGTTGGCAGGGTTGTCAAGGACACTACTGACACTATGCTGCTGCAACAGGATTTGGAAAGGTTGAGCAGATGGGCTTCGAGGTGGCAAATGAAGTTTAACATTGACAAATGTAAAGTACTACATATGGGAAACAGCAACCCCAGAGCAACGTATCAACTCTGTGGTACTACACTGACAGTGGTAGAGAATGAAAGGGACCTGGGGGTGGTGGTGCAGGCAGATATGAAGTTCTCTGAGCAGTGCAGACGAGCTGCAAGAGTAGCTCATGGTGTATTGTCAATGATATATAGGAATTTTTCTAGCAGGGATAAGGAGGTGATTATTCCCTTGTATAAGGCAATGGTCAGGCCACACCTAGAGTACTGTATACAGGCCTGGAGGCCTCATTTCAGGAAGGATGTAGAGCTGCTGGAACGAGTACAGAGAAGGGCAACTAGATTGGTGAATGGGACAAAGGGGTTCTCTTACGAAGAAAGGCTTAAGTTTTGCAAATTACAGTGTCTGGAAACTAGGCACCAGCGGGGTGATCTGATAGAGGTGTACAAAGCCTTGAATGGTTTGAGCATGCTCAATGCTGATGGGATTCTTTCTCTAGCTCAGAAAAATCACCTGAGAGGGCATAAATTCAAATTGAGGAAAGACAGATGTAGGATAGATGTGCGGAAATTTGCCTTTAGCCAGCGGGTGGTTGGTGGGTGGAACAGACTTCCATCCCTTGTCGTGGAAGTTGATAGCCTAAATAAGTTTAAGGCTCAGCTGGACAGGTATTTCGAAAGAACAGAGGGGTGAAGTGGAAGTGGTTATTTTTATTTATTTATGTTACTTTTTTTTTTTTTTTTTTTGGCTGATGCTGCATAAGCTTGCTTTCTTGCATCAAATGCCTCTACTAATGCTAATGCTAAAGATCTTGCAGCATAGACCCACTACATAACGACAAAAGGTAGTGTAAGGACTAGCAAACATAACGGAAGGGATAAAACCCCATAATGACAGCCAGTAGACCTGATTATGATCCCAAGATAATGACCAGAAAATAGGACCCAGACCACATGCAGTCTGGAAGGATGACATCCCAGATTTAACCCCCTATTAGTGTCCCACCTAGATGAGACTCAATGGCCAGCTTTTTAAGGCCTGCAAACTTATCAACGTATGGTGGCACTCTCCTGCCAGGACAGCTTATTGGCGACCCAAATCTACACTCTCTCTCTTGAGCGGATCTTTCTTTCCAAACTCCTGGGGGGGGGAGCAGAGGCTTGCCTCCCAAATTTTCTCACTTTGGTGGGGCACGGGCATGCCTGCAGGGGCCATCTACTCTGTCAACCCCTTAATAATAATACTTTCTTTTGCTCTGATGGCTTTTTATCGCAAAGTTGAACCCAATTTAACAACAACCAAGGACGAAGTTAGTGCACTTCTACTTCCTTGCGCATATTTTAATCTCGTTTCCATTATAACTACTATTTACCCACCCCTTAATTTAAGAACCAATCACCTTAAAGCTAGTCACCTCCTGCCATTCAAACCATAACAATTGCAGATCGATCAAGGTGAGTACTGAAAAATTAAGCCCTTGCTATTTTTTGAATTTAGTCCAATAAAACAGTACTTTAAGACATACTATAACTTCTAAGTGAACTAATGATAGTATTGGTTGTAGTGTGTGTGTACTTGCATTAAGTGCCAAAGCAATTAAGGCTATGAAGCATCAATGTTATTATGTCGACCTAATAAACATGCATTCTTTGGTTAGATTGCTGGTTTGTTGGATGAAAAATCTGAGTTTCTGAGAGAAAAACCATGCAAACCCTGCTTGAGACTAACTTAGCCACACTGTGAAAATGGCCAATAAAAGTTTCTTCCAATGTATTTTTTACATGGTGTGGAAACAAAGTAATTCTAACCACACTGTACAGTACTGGTTTCAGAATACGGTTTGAGAGTCATCTGAGTAGCCACGTGATTAGTTCCTGGCCACAGTTTTTTTTTTTTTTTTTTTTTTAACTCATTATGATTCCATGCTTCCATATTGCTGGGATTTAAGATTCTAAAGGTGGGTGGTTTTTTAACCCCTTTTGGTCCAATGTTATGCCTACCACGACATTGTAAAATTCCAGTTTCAGTCCAACATCATATCCAGTGTACCCATCGGCATTTCTGCTTTTGGAATTTGTTTTCCTGCTGTGCTGGCACAATTATTGTACTACCATCTATTTACATTTCATATAAACAATGTGAAAAGCTAAATCCATGTTTATATTTGATTATTAAACACAGCAAGCGCTGGCTGCAAACATTGGCATTTCTGATTGAGAAATTTGTTTTTCCACTATACTGGTTGGTGTAGTGACATCTACCTTTACTTCATGTAAAGAATCTGAAAAACTAAATCTATGTTTATATTCAATTATTAACAGCAAGCAAATTTTTTCCTCCTTTTTCTTCTTCAAGTCAGAATGTCTCAACTGTCAACATTTCCAATTATGAAATTTGTTTTCCTGGAGTGCTGGCTCATTTACTGTACTGCCTTCTGTTCATGCTTCATATAAACAATCCTAAAACGTAAATTGATGTTTATATTCAATAAGTTAATGGCAGGCAGATTTTTTTTTTTTTTTTTTTGTCCTCAAGGTCTAGTAAAGGCCTTTCTGATGGCAAAATTGAGAAATTGTTAGACCTTTCTGAAGAAATTGAGGCAGAAAAAAGAAACTTATAAATAAGATACAGGCTGGCCTCGATTAATGCGATTTTGTCCCACAAACGCATCGCACAAAATGGAAACGTGTTAATCGAATATAATAATCAATAGGAAAAATTATAATTGGTCCTTGACCTTCTGGAATGTCCATAAAGCATTTTAAAAATACCTTTTAAATAACTTTTTAACTGTATACAATGTAAAATATATAATGAAAATAATTATGGAATTAAATGTTTATTGCATAAAACAGCGGTTTGCAAACTGTGTGCCGCAGAATGTTTTACATTTTTGAAGGAAACAGCGATACTCGACATCTGTCGGACATCGCGCGAACTATTAGCTCATGTTTCAATAGTTCTTATTAAGTTGTTTGGACCTAACTAAACGGAACTGTTAGGTATTTCTTTTGGTCTAGGTGCGCCATGAAAAAAATTACTGAGACACTAAGGGCACAATGAACCGAGAAAGTTTGGGAACCTCTGACATAAAATACACAATGAAGAAATGACTGTTGCAGAAATATTTGAACAGTGTTGACTTTCGCTTTTCATCAATCAATTTCTGATAGCCAACAACAATCTTCTCTGGGTCCTGGCAAAATAAATATCGCAGAGAACCTCAAACCTTTTGTTTGAGGTTCTCTGCAATACGAAAGATTATCTAGTTCTTTTACTGTTATCTCCTTCACGGTAACATTTTCATCTGGCTCATTTAAAAATTTTAATTTTTAAATGAAAGCCTGTATTGACTTTATTAGCGGGAGACAAACAAGTAACACATCTTCTTCCGCTGGTTGATGGAATACACTAAGGCAGGCAGCAGGCAAGCGTTTGTTTATTGCCCGTCCGAAGTGTGGTAAGCTTGATGTGCAATTCAAATCTTTTTCGACTATCGCATAAAAACAAAGATCGCGCAAACTGGAAATTTGGATTGTGTAAAGTGAAAAGTGGTATAATTTTTTCAAATAGTGCAAAAAAATGCAAAAGTGATTAACGCGTTTTTCAAACTGAAAAACGCGTTAATCGAACTCGTGTTATGCGAGGCCTGGCTGTAGTTTTTGACTGTTCCATATAGTGTAACTGGTTTTAGATTTCCTAAATGAACTCAAGTTTTTTGGAGTTATTATCAACATGGGACTAAATGAAAAAAAAAACTAATATAAAGAAATAATGGTCTGAGGAATGGATAAACAGAATTAAATTTTTCAAGAATGTATCTGGCAGGAAGAGATATTTTGGTGTTTTTGTTTTTGTGTTTTTTTTTTTTGGTTCTGTTTATTGTTTGTAAATGAATGTATGTATTGTTTCTCATTAAAATCATGTATTGCATGACAAATAGTATAGAAGTTCTTAAATACAGAAACCATTGATTTCTGATGAGTATTACAACTAGTTTATATTTAAATTTATATCTGTCATAATCAAAATGTAAGAAACATAATTAACATAATTTACTACTGCTTTTGTAACAATTATTGCAAGAGCTAACCCCACTATCAGTACATCCTTTTGCACTTACCTGGTACACTGCATAGCATCACCATTTTAGCAGCTCCACGTGTTCTCATTTTACTGTGATGATCCCTCTCTGGTTGTGGCAATGCAAGAGACCCATTTGGCCAAAAAGATTGTCTAACAAAACATATAAAAAATAAAAAAAAGTAGAGCCAAAAGACAATTGGCTGCTAGTTATTCACATGTTCAATCAAAAAAATTTAGAATTAGGTTATCTTTTTTTCAGCAAGGGAAAAGAAAAAAAAACAATAAAATAAAAAGATACAGTGAAAATTTATTAAGCATAAAGGCTAGCAGAAATAAGAGCTAATTTACAAGTCAACTATAGCAATGTACACTACACCCAAATCATAAGTGACTTTTTTTCCAGTTCATATTAGCTAGTATAACACAATTTCTTTTCAACAGACATCAACCTTCTACTTATGCAGTCTACAACACTGAACAAATCCGAATGACACATGTACTGACAGCAGTTAGAAACCAGTTATTTTTCAGATCTGTTCCTTTCAATTTCACTTCATTTCATTTTCAAAATCAAACTTAATATGAATTACTGTAAAACCAGTACTCAAGTGGAAATCATAAGACTAGTAGAAACACGTTATAATAATCAGCTGCTGAAAGAATAACAGCCACATCTATTTTGGCACATTTTCATGTGCCCTTTTGTCACTATCAAAAAAAGCAATTTTATAATAGTCTTATACTCAGATTACAATTTTCAGTATGATAACTACAAGGGGCACTCAAAAAATAAGTTACACCTGCCGCCATCTCTTGGTATAATTGCACAACAAATGTGGTGCCTGCACGGAATGGAGTTCATATCATGCGCCCCTGGTAGGTGAGTTTTGTTGACATAGCTGTAACGGTTGTGTAGGAGCAAGCATTCATAATGGCACATCAGCTAGAATGTTACTCCAAGTTCAAGGTATGCAGAACAGTACGATTTTTGTGGGTGAAATGTCTGAATTGTTCCGAGATTCATCATGAAATAATGGTGGTGCATGGGGAAAATGCAGTGTTGCATCCAGCCATAGTGAAGTGGTGCCAGCAGTTTGAAAGTGGTCGCACAGAATTGACAAATGCTGACTGAAAAGGAAGGCGATCAACGCTGACCACTGCAGATGTGATGCAGGTTGATGAAATGATTTGCAATAATCGAAGACTGACAGTCGCAAAAATGGCAAAGGAGTTGGATATTTCGACAGTCAGTGTTCATTCCATCGCCCATGAACATCTTGACTATTGCAAATCATGTGCACAATGGATTCCTTGTTCACTGACAGGCGAGCAAAAAGGTCAACGTTTTTTGTCTTCTCTAGCCTTCCTTCAATGCTATTCTGTAAAAGTACATGACTTCTTACTGCATACAGGTCTGGAGGCCAGAACTGTATGCAGTACTCAAGATGTGGCCTGACCATTGCCTTGTTGTACAAAGGAATAATCACTTCCTTATCCCTAACAAAGATCCTGTATATCAATGGCAAGACCCCATGAGCTGCTCTGGCAGCCTGTCTGCACTGCTCAGAAAACTTTGTATCTGACTGCACAATTACCCCCAGGTATTTTTCATTCTCCACAACCCTGAATGTAGTACCACACAGTTGGTGCTGGCATGTTAAACTTCAGTTTCCACATCTTCAGTTAAACTTCAGTTTATACTCGGGCACGACAACCAAGTCAGTAGAGTTTACAATAAATCGTCAATACAAATATTTATCGTATTTAGTAGTCACGGGCTTGAACCCCGGTCTACTCAAGGAACGTGTGCTATGCACTCTCGCTCCTGACCACTGGGCTACGTCAGGCCTAAACTTGTTCCCATCTGCCAAACTTTTCTAGATCCTGTTTCAGCAGTGTACCATCACTACTGTCTTTAACAACCCTGCCAATCTTTGTATCATCTGCAAACTTGGACATTAAGACCGATATACCTTCACCAATATTACTGATAAATACAGAAAACAACAATAGTCCCAACACCAAACCCTGAGGGACTCCACTATTAACATTAGTCCATGAAGAGCAGTGTCCATTGATTATCACCCTGTTTTCTCCCACTCAACCATCCTTTTATCCATAGTAGCAACTTGCCCTTAATGCCACACTACTCTAATTTGTACAACAGTCTTTTACATGCAACAGTATCAAAAGATTTCCTGAAATCCAACAATACGATATCAAAAGATTTCCTGAAATCCAACAATATGATATCAAAATTATTTTTTGAATCCAGTTTCTTTGTCACTGCATCATAGTATCTAGTTAAATTGGTCAGACAAAATCTCCCTTAACAAACCCATGCTGTGTCTGGACTGTAACTGCAGTCTTGTATAAATGATTCTGCATTGCTTCTTTAACCAGTGACTCCATTAATTTCCCCAGAACAGAAGTTAAACTAACAGGTCTGTAATTACTCGTTTCACCCTTTGATCCCCCTTTGTGAACTGAGGATACATTTGCACATCTCTGTCTATGGGGACCTTCCCTGAATCCAAGGATGCTCTCATAATCATGGCTAAGGGTTTGCTTACTTCCTTTGCTACTCCCTTAATAATGCAATATGTTCTCTTAATAATGCATGCCTTAATAATGAATAACTCTCTAGTGAATATATGTGGGCATTCCCATTCTGTTGAAAGATCACTTGGTACAACACCTCTGTCTCCAGTATGGAATGATAAAATATTTATTATATTCACATCTGTGTTCATACAACAGGCACAATTATCCATTAATAATTTCTTCAAAAGAAAAAAATAAATAAATTCCAGTTATGGAAAAGTTGATATGAAACTACAGCATACAGTCAACTTCTCACTTGCTACTGTATGTGGGGTTTTTTTTTTTTTGATTTTTTCAGCCCACATAATATAGTTATGTAGGCTGAAAAAAATAAGTAAGCAAGAGTTAAAAAAAAAAAAAAAAACGCCCACCTATATTATCTGTCCATCCTTTTTAATAATTTATCTAATCCTCCTTTAAATTTATCCAAACTGCCAACATTCACAACACCAGATAGAGTTTGTTCGAACAATCAGCTATCCTCTGGTTGAAAAAAAATTTCTGAACATTATCCTGCAACTATCCTTCCTCAATTTAAATTTATGCTATTTTTGTGTGTGCTGTCTGAGTAAGAGTAAGGATGCCATCAACATTTAGCTTATTCAATCCATTCAAAGACTTAAACACCTCATTCAGATCTCCTTGCAGGTGCCTATTGTCTAGATGCTAAAATTTGCAGAATTAAAGTCTTTCTTGGTAAAAGTGTCCTGGCTAATCTTGTTGCACTTTTCTGTACCCTTTTCATTCCAACTTTTCCACAACTTTCTTAAAATTTGGCTACCAGATCTGTATAAAGTATTCAAAAAGCTCTATACAATAGAATAAACATCTTATTGTACCTCCTGGCAAAATTCCTATATATATCACTGACAGAACCCAATGAACTTATCAACATCTGCACTAGATGAACTTAACAACCTTTGTCTTAGCAACCTCTGCACTAGATGAACTTAGCAACCTCTGCCCTCCTCTGAGAACTTCATATCAGATTGTACAATTACTTCTATGTCTCCTTCAATCTCCACTAAATTGGGTGTGGTACTACCCAATTGGTATGTTATTCTGGGAATATGTTGCTAATTAGTACTTTGCATTTATCAATGTTATACTTCCACGTCTCAGCCTATCTGTGCAATTTTTTTAGATCCTGTTGCAGTAATATGCCTTGATTTCTATCATTAACCACTCTACCAACCTTTGTATCATCGGCAAAGTTACACAGCATTCTTGACATGCTTTCATCAATATTATTAATAAATAATGAACAGTAAGGGGCCAGTACTAAACTCTGAGGGACTCCACTAATAACATTAGTCCAAGAAGAGCCCATTTATAACTACCACTTGTCTTCTGTCCCTCAGTCATTCCTTTGTCCATAGCAGTAATATGCCCCAAATGCCACACTGCTCCAATTTGTACAGCAGTCTTTCATGCAGAACAGTATCAAAAGCTTTTCTTAAATATAAGTATATGATGTCAAAATTATTTTTTGATCCAGTTCCTACAAGTTTTATTTCTGTCTCCCTTGAACAGAATTCAAGCTTGCAGGTCTGTAATTATTCACATTTCCCTTTGCTCTCCTTTTGTGAATAGGGGAGACATTTGCATCTCCAATTATAAGCATCCTTGGGGGGGCTGGGGACTTCCCTGAACCCAAGGATGCCCTAATAATTATGGCTCGAGGTAAGCAAATCTTTAAGGCTTACGAGATATGGAACTACTCTTCCATTTCAGTGGACGATGGCTGAATGGAGACAATGAAATGTCTGTCTGGCAGTCTACCAATACATTATAATATTACGATCTCAAAGGTAAAAATAATCTATGTTCCTGAATTCTGGTAATTTATGTCCAAAATTGAGAACATGGAGCAATTCAAGCAAAGATCTTAACTACTGGTTATATGCTTTCTCAATAATTTTTGTGGTATCAGAGTTAAGATGACTATGTTGTTTTCATTAATAATCCATGGAAAAGGCAGACCAAGAAAAGTTAGTAGTACAGATAGCCATTAAAACTGACCGTGAATGCAATGCCACTCCCAAGTCCCAAGGAGTGATCCCCTTTGCAAATTCCACCCAAGGATTTTGCAGTTTTTGGCAGCACAGTAATTTGTAAAGCATGTTAAGTGGAAGTATACTCTATCATACTTTAAAAATCTTGTATATCTAAGGTTTATGATACTATATGATATTTAAACCAAATATCTGATCAGGGGTATAGGATTGACAATTGTATGTCTGCATTAAATTGAAACACACTATATATAAAAATATTTTAATTAACTTACCTAAATGCTTTTATACATTCTGCTACTTGTTCTGGAGATGTCATCCATTCTACTGTATCCAAAATTTTTCTGAAATATACATAAATAAATTACATGATTAATAAACAACTAATGATGCATACAGAATACACATTAAAAAATGAAAAAAATAAATAAAATAAATAAAAAATGCTATTACTGCAGATAAATATAAAAAATGTCTTATTACCCAAGATTCCTAACATTTTTTTTTTACCAAACATTAGTTACCAAACATTTTACCAAACTAGGTTACTGGAACCTAGAATATGGTAGTATCTAAGTAAGGCTTGAAAAGACAGAAGATACTTGCTAACATAGATCTAAATTTCTATACATTGCAGTTTTCAGGAAATGCTTAAGGAAGACTGTTTCAAAGAATCAAAGTAGAAGGATTCCACAGGAAGGCAGTTTTATGATTTATACAGTTAGCAGCTGTTAAGGAAAAAAGTAACACTGAGAGTGAAAGAGAAAGCCTAGTTGTTTTTTTTTTTTTTTTTTTTTTTCAAACAGTCAGGAAGTAGTATTTAAGGAGAAAAGTAACACTGAGAGTGAAAGAGAAAGCCTAGTTTTTTTTTTTTTTTTTTCAAACAGTCAGGAAGTAGTATTTATAACTATATAGTTATTATTTATTTATTTAAAGAGAAAATTACATCTACCCCTAGACAGCATCATATGTTTGGAGAGTGAACAATTAACAATATTAATCATATTATATATCAAATAATATAAAAGTTACTGAAATCCATCAAACTAATTAGAATAGCCCATGGCCCGTTATTTGAAATCATCATCATCAGCCATTTTCAATCCACTGCAGGATGAAGGCCTCTCCAGCAACTTTCCAGTTCCTTCCGTTTTGTGCAATGGTCATCCATTTACTACCCACAAATTCATGAATTTCATCTGTCCATCTCCATTGTCTTCCAGGTTTTCTTCTAGCTCCTCTTGGGTACCATTCTGTTATTTTCTTAGTCCATCTGTCATCATGTCTTCGAGCTATGTGTCCTGCCCAAGACCATTTTAGTTCTTTAGTTTTGATAAGAATGTCCTTCACTTGAGTTTGCTGCCTAATCCATGTGTTTCTCTTCTTATCTAACAGTCTGATTCCCAATATAATTTGTTCCATTCTTTGCTGTGTAGTTCTCAGCTTCTCTTCCATTCTTTTGGTGAGTGCCCAAGTTTCACTTCCATAAGTCATGGTGGGGAGTATACATTGGTTCATTATTTTACGTTTCAGACAAATTGGGATATTGCTCTTTAGTATGTGACTATATTTCCTGAATGCTGTCCATCCAAAATTTATTCTTCTCTTGACTTCCAGCCATTTATCATCATTACAGCTAATGACTTGTCCCAGATAAGTATATGACTCCATCTTTTCAATTTCTGCTCCTTCAATCATTATATACCTTTCTGTGGCATACTTGTGCATTATTACTTTTGTTTTAGCCATACTCATCTTTAGTCCAAAATCCTTACTAATTCTGCATAACTGATTAAGATTTTCCTCTAATTCTTTGGTATCGTGGCTTATGACCAAAATGTCATCCGCAAATCATAAATGCATTCTCCATTCACATTGATTCCTTTCTGCGACCAGTCTAATCTTCTGAAAGCTTCCTCAAGGGCAACAGTAAACTTTGGAGATACTGTCTCCTTGTCGAACTCCTTTCTCAATTTTAAATTTACTCTAATAATGGAGGTAGCATTCTCATATATATTCTTCAAAATCATAATATATGGGGTATCTATGCCTTGTCTTTCCAGTGCCCGAAACATTGCCTTATGCTGTACAGAGTCAAATGCCAGGCATAATGGAATTTTTTATTCATTTTCTTTCTCCATTAGCTGTGACAATACATGAAGGCGATCCATAGTTGAGAATCCTGTCCTAAAGCCAGCTTGCTCTTTCGGTTGATTGTCATCAAGTATTCTTTCTAATCTGTTAGTAATGATCCTTGTGAACAACTTGTAGATATGGGATAACAAGCTAATTGGTCTATAATTTCCGATTTCTGATTTATCTCCTTTCTTATGCAGCAAAACTATGATTGCGTTTTTCACACTCCTTAGGCGTCACACCTTTTCTAATGCATTATTTGAAAGAAGTGCTTCTAAATATGTTTAACATTTTTTATAAGAAATATGGGGAGGTATCCAGAGAGGTAATTAATGTTGAGCAAAATACATAAAGGTGCAAACCAGGTTCCACTGAAATTGCCATTGAAGTGAGTTTCTTATCTAAGGGCGAAATGAAAACCTTATAAGAGTTGACATTTTCAATTTAGTATTAGTAGTGGCAAATGATGAAAGGAAGCAACAAAAAAAAAAAAAAAAAAAACCAACACACACACACACACACACACACACACACACACACACACACACACACACACACACACACACACACACACACACACACACACACACGCACCCATTCACTCCCTCTAATAATTTGTACAATTCTTAAATATATTCAAACTACCCACTTCCACACCACCAAATGGAAATTCATTCCAACAATCAATTTATCCTCTGGCTGAAAGTAAATTTCCATGCATCTATCCTATATCTTCCTTCACTTTAAATTTATGTTTCCTTATATGTGTAAGGAGGCATAAATTTAAATATAAGGATGCCACCAACATTTAGTTTATTCAATCATTCTAAGCATTAAACCTCAATCAGATCTACCCGAAGGTGCCTCGTTTCTAGACAAGAGAATTTTCAGAACTGAAGTCTTTCTTGGTAAGAGTACCCCTTTGTTCCCCCTCACTCTATACAAGAGAATAATCACCTTCTTATCCCTGCTGACAAAATCCCATGAACTGCCTCAGGAGCATGTCTGCACTGTTCAGAGAACCTCAAATCAGACTGTGCAATCACCCCTAGTTCTCTTTTGTTCTCCAACACCTTAAATGTGGAGAACACTTATCAACTAATTCAGTATGTTATTCTGGGATTACTGATGCCCATATGTATTACCTTGCATTTATCAATGTTAAATCTCAACTGCCACTTCTCAGCCGATCTGCCTAATTTTTTTGGATCTTGTTACAGTAGTATGCCTGATTTCCATTCACTAACCACCCTGCCAACCTATGCATTATCTGCAAACTTAGAAAACAATCAATACATTACCTCATAAATAATTTTAATAAATACTGAAAACAGTATGGGACCAAGTGTAACCCTGAGAGATGCTATTAATAATAACATTAGTCCAAGAAGAGCAGTGTCTATTGATACTCTGTCTTGTTACTGCTATATCCATAGCAGTAACTTGTTATTAATGATCACTGCTCCAATTTATACAGCAGGTCTTTCATATGGAACAATATCAAAAACTTTTCTGAAATCAGCAAAAAAAAAAAAAAATCCTTCTCATATCACCAATCCACTCGCTCCAAATGTTTGTCTAGTTCTGCCTTGAATCTGTTTAAGCTATCAACTTCTACGACAGATGGAAGTTTGTTCCAGCAATCATAAAAATCAGCGAGTTATAAATTACTGGAATAAGTTGCCTACATGGGTGGTAGAGGCTGACAGCTTGGGGAAATTCAAAGGTCATCTGGATAGTACCTTTGGGTGAGGGAAATGCATAGGATGATAAGTTTAATTTCCTTTTTTTTTTTTTTTTATCATTGTTTTATTTGGGGTGTTTTTTTTTTTTTTTTTTTGGCTAGTGCAGCATAAGCCATAGGCTTTCTTGTACCATGCAGCCATTACTAATACTAATCAACCATCCACTGGCTAAAGACAAACATCCGCACATCTATCCTACAGCTGTCTTTCCCCAGTTTGAATTTATGTCCTCTCAGGCGATTATTCTGAGCAACAGGAAGAATCCCATCAGTATTGAGCAGGCTCAAACCATTCAAGGCTTTATACACTTCAATCAGATCACCTTGCAGGTGCCTCTCCAGACACTGTAATTTTCAAAACTTAAGCCCATCTTCATAAGAGCAACCCTTTGTTCCATTCACTAATCTTGTTGGCCTTCTCTGTACTCGTTCCAACAGCTCTACATCCTTCTTGAAATGAGGCCTCCAGACCTGTATACAGTACTCAAGGTGTGGCCTGACCATTGCCTTATACAAGGGGATAATCACCTCCTTATCCCTGCTAGAAAAATTCCTGTATAACATTGACAAGACAAATGAGCTACTCTTGCAGACCATCTGCACTGCTCAGAAAACCTCATATCTGTCTGCACAATTATCCCCAGGACCTTTTCATTCTCTACCACTGTCAGTGTAGTACCACAAAGTTGATACATTGCTCTGGGGTTACGGTTTCCCATATGTAGTACTTTACATTTGTCAATGTTAAACTTCATTTGCCACCTCTCAGCCCATCTGCTCAACCTGTCCAGATCCTGTTGCAGCAGCATAGTGTCAGTAGTGTCCTTAACAACCCTGCCAACCTTTGTATCGTCTGCAAACCTGAATATATATATATAATTGAGTAGGGGTGTCACAAAATAAATTACTTAGGGGTGCTGTTATTAAAAAAAGGTTGAAAACCACTGTCCTAACCTTTACCATTGACAGTAGTTATATCTTTTAGGTAGATCACATATCAATACACTGTTATCACTCCCACCGATGGTTCCTTCATCTGAAGATTCCTAATGCACGAAGAGTCATTATTGATAATCAGGTCAAGAGTATTGATTTCTCTTATTTACTCTCTAATATTCTGGTGCAGAAAACAGTCATGTAATACTCTCAAAAAGGTTCTGCTACCATGTGAGTGACTAACCCATAGGAGCTAGTCGTTGTCAGTGACTACTGTCAGGGAAACGGGAAATACATTGTGTAAAATGAATAGGTGGAATAGAACCAGTGTATGTCTGCCAAGGGCAAAAGTTAATTGACGTTCTAGAGCACATATCTTTTAAGGGCACAAAAGGTGATATTGTTGTACGTGTTGGCACTAATGGCATTAAGATTAGGAAATCTGCAGACTTACTTAAGCAAGTAGAGGGCAATGTTGAAAAAAAGTTGCAAGTTACAGTTAAATTTGAAATTGTCTGCAATTCTTCCTAGGCATGATAGCAAGGAGTATATGATAAGAGTCTTGTCAATCAAATCAGCCCTGGAGAGATTATGCAAGGCTCATGTGGTAGAATTTTTATCAGCATGGGCTGTGCTTGTTAAAAGGAGAGACTGCTTCTGCAGGGATGAGATACACTTAAATAGAAAAGTGTGTAAGAATATTTGCTGATGCAATTGCAATAGTGTTAGGTGGATCGGAAAATTTCTAGCTTGGGGGGGATACACAGACTAATATTATTATTATTAGCCATACGGTGCAAGTAAGCCTGAGGGGCTTATGCTGCACCAGCCAAAAAAAATTTGAGTAACCCAGAGAGAGAGAGAGAGAGAGAGAAAGGGTGACGGTAGTAGAAGGAAATCACCAAGAAAGAGAAGAATGATGATATCCAGCTCAGGACCCTGGGTGTGCAACAGATTAACAATAGCTGCAGGCGGAGGTGAAAGTGATTCTTGAACTGCTTCTATGGGAACAAGGAGCAGCCTGGAAAGTAAGGTGGTGGAGATTTCAAGAACTGCCGAGATAATCACAGAACAAGTAAAGACATGCATGGGTTGTGTCAAGATAACTAAGAGCAAGAACAGGTGCACATATACTTGCATGTATACCAATGTAATGAGCATAGTAAATAAATGTGATGAATTTGAAGTGACAGTCAAGTTATCAAATGCAGATGTTGCTGGCATATCAGAGATGTGGTGTCACTTAAATATAAGGGATACGGAATTTGAATATGGGGAGAACAATGTGTAAAAAAAGATAGAGAGGATAGGAGAAGGAAAGAGGTTATGCTATTAGTTAAAAAGCACATAAATCTAAGGCAGTTGACATGGTTGTTATTTGGTTTTTAGGAGCCTAGCAACTAAGGCCATATTGCTCTGGGGATATGCGGTGGTCATTCGCTGACCTTTCTGCATTCTCCGTATCTAGTGGTCATGGGCTCGAACCCCATTCTAATCAAAAAGTGTGTACTACGCACTGCTGCTCCTGCCCACCTGGCTACGGAGGCGCCAGTTGACATGAGTGGCTAGTGCAGTGTTGAGTCAGTTTGGTGTGACACAGGCACTGGGAAAGCAAAAATGTGAGTAGGACTGTGTTATAGGCCTAATTACACTGATGAGTACAACGAACAACTGTATAGAGAAATAGAGTAGGCCAGTAAATCAAAATGTCTTATAATGGGGGATTTTAACTTTCCAGATATTGACTGGAACTTGTGGGTTGGTCACTCACACACTAACAAGACTTTTATAGATTTATTGGATGACTGTTTTCTACAGCAGTACGTTAGAGAGACAACAAGAGAGTAATACTCTTGATCTGATTACCAGCAGTGAGTATTCATGCATTAAAAATTTGCAAATAAAAGAACCACTAGGTAGCAGTGATCAGTGTATTGATGTGGGATTTACTTAAAGATGTAACTACCATCACGGGTAAAGGGAAGGGTTTTTCTTTCAAAAGGGTGACTACAGTGGTCTGAGACTTTTTAAATTCAATACAGTGGGACCAACTGATGATGTTACCATCACAAAATTCTAAATGGGAAGCATTCAAGGAATTAATGATAAAGGTTACTAGACTTTTCAAAAGCAATAAAGAAATACTCTTCAAAGTAGAGACCTAAACAGATGTCAGATGAACTAATTAGACATGTGGCAGAGAAGAAAAATGCATGGGATGCATATAAATTATCAGGTGACATAGAAGCCTATAGTAGATATAAAATAGTCTGTATTCAAGTTACAAAGGAGGTTAGGCAGGCAAAGGCAGATTATGAGAAATCTTTGGCAAAGGATGCAAACAAAAATGGCAAAGAGTTCTTTACTTATAAAAATGCTAGAAGGAAAGGGATGGATCATTGGTCCACTTGATATTGGTTTGACTATTGATGATCCTGTTCAGGTTGCTGACAATCTGAATGAGCATTTTGCATCTATATTGACAAATCTACAAATCAAATTTTAATCTACATTCACATCACAAATGAAGAATTGTTTAGGGAAGTGGATACCAGAAGTTTATCAAACTCTAACAGAGAGCTAAATGATTTTGTAATAACTGAGAGGAAAATGGAAGAGAAATTGTTGAAATTAAACATAAGAAAGGCACATGGGGTATGTGGGATCTATCCAATTATATTAAGGGAGGCAGTGAATCAAATACGGAAACCCTTAGCCATAATTATGAGTGCATCCTGGGATTTAGGGGTATTCCTCACAGACCAGAGATGTACAAATGTATCTCCAATTCACAAAGGAGAATCAAAGGGTGACAGGAGTAATTAAAGACTCATTAGCTTAACTTTTGTTCTGGTTCAAATAATGGAGTGATTGGTTAAAGAAGAAATGCAGGATCATCTAGACAAACTGCACTTATACTTCAGACACAGCATTGGTTTCTTAAGGGGAAATCTTGTTTGTTTGTTATTGTTTGTTATTTGGTTTTTAGGAGCATTAGCAATGAAGGCCATATTGCTCCGGGATATGCGGTGGTCATTCCCTGACCTTTCCGCATCCTCCGTATTTGGTGGTGACGGGCTCGAACCCCAGTTTAATCAAGAAGCGTGTGCTACGCACTGCTGCTCCTCCCACCTGGCTATGGAGGCGCCAAGGGAAATCTTGTCTGACTAATTTCACTGGATACTACAATATGGGCACAAAGGAAGTGGATACGAAAAATAATTTTGATATCATATACTTGGATTTCAGGAAAGCCTTCGATACCGTCACATATAAAGGATGTTGAACAAATTGAAGCAGTTGGCATTAAGAGCAAGTTGCTGCAAAAGAAAAAAGGATGGTTGAGTGGGAGAAGATAGAGAGTGGTAATCAATGGATACTGCTCTTTTATTAATGTTATTAGTGGAGTCTCCCAGGGTTCAGTGTTGGGCCCATTACTTTTTTCTATATTTCTCAATTATATTGATGTAAGGCTTAATGTCCAAGTTGGCAGGGTAGTTAATGGTAGTAATGATGGCATGCTACTGCAACAGAATCTAGAAAAGTTGAACAGATGGGCTGAGAAATGGCAATTGAAATTTAACATCGACAAATGCAAAGTACTCCATATAATAGCAGTAATGGTCGCCGTAGCTGAGTGGTCAACGCACGGGTGCATAAGTACACGTGCCTTGAGTGACCAGGGTTCAAGCCTGTGATTGCTGAATATGGTGCTGTTTCTTGTATTCTGTCTATCTTGTAAACTCCTCTGACCATTTGGTCGTCCCAGAGTATAAACAGAAAATTTAATTTAATTTAATTTAATCCCAGAGTAACCAATTGTGTAGTACTACACTCAGGGTAATGGAAAATGAAAAAGACTTCAGGGTAATCATGGAGCCAGATATGAATTTCTCTGAGCAGTGCAAAAAGGCTGCCAGAACAGCTCATGGGGTTTTGTCAATGATATACAGGTATTTTTCTTGCAGGGATAAGGAGGGGATTATCTCATTCTATAAGGCAATGGTCAGGCCACATCTTCAATATTGTGTACAGGTTTGAAGGTCTCAATTTAGGAAGGACGTAGAGCTGCTGGAACAAGTACAGACAAGGACAATGAGATTGGCAAGTGTAATAAAGGGGTGCCCTTACCAAGAAAGGTTTGAGTTCTACAAATTGCAATGTCTGGAGACTACACACCAGTAAGGTGATCTCATTGAGGTGTTTAACACTTTGAATGGGTTGAGCTAGCTGAATGCTGATGGGATTCTTCCTCTTGCTCAGACTACTACCTGGCGCCTCCGTAGCCAGGTGGGCAGGAGCAGCAGTGCGTAGCACACGCTTCTTGATTAGACCGGGGTTCGAGCCCGTGACCACCAAATACGGAAAGGTCAGGAAATGACCACTGCATATCCCCGGAGCAATATGGCCTTAGTTGCTAATGCTCCTAAAAACCAAATAACAAACAAACAAACAAACAAACAACAGACTACTACACAAATGAAGGGGGGCACAAATTCAAATTGAGGAAGGGCAGTTGCAGAACAGATGTATGGAAGTTTGCCTTTAGCAAGTGGGTGGTTGATTGCTGGAACAAACTTCCATCTGTTGTTGCGGAAGTTAGCTTATATAAATTCAAGAAGGAAATAGACAAACTATTGTAAGGAATGCGGGGATTGGAAGGACTGAAGCGATTGCAGTGGCGAATCACTTCAACTGGGTGCACTGTCATACATACTATGTTCTTCTTTACCAAGAGTATAACTCCTTTCTCCTCCTGTCCTGTCTCTCCTTTGCATACACATTTTATTCACCATATGTTGCATCCTGTATGTCTGAGTGGCACCCTTGTTTACAACATTTTTAAATTCTTTATTCTTTAATACTAGATTTAACCAATACTTCACATTTTTTTACACTACTTTAAATTTATTCACTATACTCATTCTTAGTATTGATGTTTCAAGCAAGTATATGTGTTCCTGTGTTTGCCCTTAGTAACTGTAACAAAGGGCATGTATTTGTGTGTCCTCAGAGGTTTTTAACTGCACTTGCTGTTCTAACTTAAAAATTAAGTTTCGTTATTTCTCTGACATTGCACCAATCACTTCTTATTTTTGACCAAACACGGAAAAATTTCGTCTTGAGTTTTCTTAATTTCCCAGGATGTGGACATGCATATCCAAAACAGCCGTAGCAGTTTTCATCCTCCCTTGGAGACTTGTATATATTCAGTTATAATTAAAGAGTATTCATGTGATTATATCAAACAGTTGGGAACATTAATGAGAGCATTGTTAGATTCCAGGAAGATGCCCTTGGACTGGAGAAGTGCTAATGTCTCCCCAATATACAAAGGCGGTACTAAAGAGCAGTTGGATGATCAAATTAGTAATGAGTGCAAATTAATGCACATATAAAGAACAGCTTAGAAGCAGACTGTAAAGTTTGACAACTAGACATCTAAGCAAAGATCTTGTTGAGGTGTATAAAGCACAGAAGGGTTTGAGTAAGATGAATGAGTAAGGTCTGTTCTACCTCATAGGTGAGACAAGAACTAGGGGCATCAGCATAAAATCTTAGGAAATGAGTTGCTCCCCAAAGTGGCAGAGGTGGTGAGTCTGGCTAAATTCAAAGCAGAATTGGATGGTTTTCTTTTGGAAATGGGAATAGTATGAACACTGGGTTATACTCCACTTTATGGTTACACCTCCAGAGGAAGTGGCTTCTTTTGCTTGAATCTGTCCCGAATTACTGGTGCAAACTTATCTTAACCTTTTTTCACTAGCCAAAAAATGAAAGTCTACTAAAAAAACTCACACTTCTTTTGCTTGAATCCTTGAGACAAGAACTAGGGGCATCAGCATAAAATCTTAGGAAATGAGTTGCTCCCCAAAGTGGCAGAGGTGGTGAGTCTGGCTAAATTCAAAGCAGAATTGGATGGTTTTCTTTTGGAAATGGGAATAGTATGAACACTGGGTTATACTCCACTTTATGGTTACACCTCCAGAGGAAGTGGCTTCTTTTGCTTGAATCTGTCCCGAATTACTGGTGCAAACTTATCTTAACCTTTTTTTCACTAGCCAAAAAATGAAAGTCTACTAAAAAAACTCGCACTTCTTTTGCTTGAATCCATCCCGAATTTGTCCACATCCACAATGCAGTGACAAGGTATACCCATAATCTGGAGTTCAGCTGAACATTGTATTCTGTTTTATTTTATTTAATATTATTATTTATTTAATTTTTGGCTGATACAGAAAACAGTCTGCTTCCTTGCTTGCATCAATTGGCCTTACTAGTATCAAACTTGGTTTATGTTTGTTTCAGAAGTACACCAAGGACAGGGAACAACTTTCACAATGAGAAAGACAACTGATCAGGCAAAATTTAAATTTAGAAATCATAAAACTGAATGATAATTACCTAGTTTAATTTTAACTTCAAATTCAAAGATTTCAGCCCAGATGTGATTCTTTTTCTCATGATTTTTTTTTTTAATTAAAAAAAAAAAGAAAAAAAAGACAAACAAATAAATTATTAAAAAAAAAAAAAAAACCAACATAATTGAAATGAAAATACATAATTTGTATCACAAACCAACAAAAGCATAATCATAATATTATATAATCATAATGATGTGTAATAGAGCCACAGAAAAGGTTTGACAAGCAAAGGCAGTTTATGAGAAATCTCTAGCAAACAGAGCAAAGAGGGGGGATAAAGAATTCTTCACATATATAAATGCCAAGAAGAGCAGGACAAACCAGATCGGACCTTTACGTAAGGGAAAGGGGATAGTAATAAATACACCAGCTGCCGTTGCAGATGAACTCAACAGTTATTTTGCATCGATATTTACAAATGAAAAGCCTTTTGTGGCAATGGGAAATTGTGGGAGCGAAGTTAAAAAATATGTAATTAATGATATTGAAATTTTGCAAGATTATTTAATGAAAAAACTTTCGCGCCTACAGACCAGTAAGGCTCCTGGAGTTGATGGAATATACCCTATAATCTTAAGAGAGGCGGCAAGCGAGTGCACTGAACCATTGAGGCTAATTATGTGAGCATCACTAGACTCTGGGGAGATTCCCTTGGATTGGAAAAGTGCAAATGTATCTTCCATACATAAGGGTGGCTCTAAAAGTGAAGTTGGAAAATATCGACCTGTCAGTCTGACTTCAGTAGTAGGGAAAATCATGGAGGCAATGATCAAGGGTGGAATTCAGGATCATTTGGATCAAATTGAAATTCTCAAGGATACTCAGCATGGTTTTGTAAAGGGAAAATCATGTTTAACAAATCTGGTTCGCTATTTCGAAAGGGTCACTCACGAGCTGGATTTAGGGAATAATTTCGACATTGTTTATTTAGATTTCAGCAAAGCTTTTGACTCAGTCCCACATGAGCGGTTGCTTTATAAGCTGGAACAGGTTGGAATCACTGGGAAAATCCTTAGATGGATAGAAGGATGGCTTCAGGGCAGGAGGCAGAGGGTTGTGATAAATGGCTATTCCTCAGATTGGGTTGATGTAAGAAGTGGGGTTCCCCAAGGATCAGTATTAGGACCACTGTTGTTTTTAATTTTCATAAACAACAGTGATGAAGGGATAGAGGGCGTGATGTCTAAATTTGCAGATGATGTTAAAATTGGTAGAGTAGTTAATGATCACTGTCACGCTGAGCTTCTTCAGAGAGACCTAGATAGACTTCAGGAATGGTCAGAAAAATGGCAGCTGTGCTTTAATCCAACAACGTGTAAGGTATTAACACCTGGGAAACAGTAATCCCAAAAAAAACTTATTCACTTGGTGGAGTTCAACTAAACCCAGTACTGGAGGAAAGGGACTTGGGTGTTACGATACGGTCAGACATGAAATTCTCTGAGCATTGTAAACAAGTTGCAAGGAAGGCCCATGGTCTCCTATCAATGATCTATCGAACTTTTGCAAGTAGAGATAGGGACGTGATAATCCCATTATATAAGGCTTATGTTAGACCACACTTGGAATACTGTGTTCAAGTATGGAGACCGCACCTAAAGAAAGACATCGAGCTTCTTGAAAGGGCGCAAAGAAGGATAACTCGCCTGGTGAGATCAGCAAAAGGGCGTCCTTATGAAGAAAGACTTCGAATATGTGGGTTGCAGAGTTTGGAAACTAGACACCTTAGAGGAGATTTGATTGAGGTGTTTAAGGCTCTGAGAGGCATCAGTAAAATGAATGAGGACAAAATTTTCAAGATTATAAATGATGCTAGAACTAGGGGACATAAATTCAAGTTACGGGGGGGGAAATGTTTAGATTGGACTGCAGGAAGTTTTATTTTAGCCAGCGAGTTATAAATTACTGGAATAAGTTGCCTTCATGGGTAGTAGAGGCCGACAGTTTGGGGAAATTCAAAGGTCATCTGGATAGTACTTTCCGGTAAGGGAAGGGCATAGGATGATAGGTTTAATTTCCTTTTTTAAAATTTTTTTTATTAATTATTATTATTTTATTTTATTTTTTTTGTTTTTATCATTGTTTTGTTCGGATTTTTTTTTTTTTTTTTTTTTTTTTGGCTGGTGCAGCATAAGCCATAGGCTTTCTTGCACCATGCGGCCATTACTAATACTAATACTAATTATGCTTTAAAGAAAACATGAAGACAAACGAACTCTGAAATAAAATAATTGAATTTAAAGAAAGAATCCAAATTCAAATGCACAGTTTTTGTTTATGCATTCTTATCTACAACACAGACATTATCAAATGCAACAGTTGTTTTATTATCAACATTTACTGCAAGTCATCGTGTTCTCTATATAATTATTATATATACTATGTTCAATTCATTTTGGCATCTTTAGAAGGCAGTATGTTTACAAGGGGGGCATAATTTCAAATTTAGAAGTATAGTTGCAGGAAAGATGTGTAGAAATCTGCCTTCAGCCAGCAGGTAGTTGATTGTTGGAACAAACTTCCATCTGATGTGGTAGGGGTAGTTTGAATAACTTCAAGGAAGGACTAAACCTATTAGAGGGGATAATTTCCTAGTCATAAAAGGGAAGTAGTTCTGTACTGCCATCTGCTGCAATACAGTTGGCAGTACAAAACAAAAAAATGGTGCAAAATGAAGGAGAGAGAGAGAGAGAGAGAGCAGTCATTCTCTCTGCTTAATTTTCCTCCAAACAAAACAGCTCATGTTTTGTTTGGAGGCAATTTATTAAATATAGTCATCTCATCAAGATTAAAAATATCCTTTACTTTATATTTTTCAAAAATGGACTGCACAGAACACAAACAGTCTGTAGCTTTTTTTTTGTGAACTGATCCAGATTCACTGCAACATTTCATGAAACTAAGTTATTCCATCCTTAAATTTTTTGAGCCACCCACTTTTGTATTTTAAGTCAGAATACAAAAAAAAAAAGTTTATAGTCATGTACATGTAGGTGGGGGTACATTTCACAGGATTGTACCAAGCTTTGTATTAACCATACAAAATAAAGTAATTTATTTCACATAGGATAAAAACAGACTATCTGGATTAAGTGGATTTTGTAATACTGCTTACATAGAAAAATCTAACCTTTAGCAAGGGAATGATATGTGCTTCATATTAATGAGAACTTTGCACAAGTCAAGTTTGAATAGCAAGATTCTAAGTGTATTATTTTTTTAAAAAATAACATAGTGATTTAGGTAATTCACAAAAAATAAATTTACCTATCTAAAAATAAAACACTGGTAACCTAATATTGTGTTAGATCTAGTTATGGATTGTGTTATGGACTAGTTTATAGCACATTACAAATAGTAATGTGCTATAAACTAGTCCATACCAATAATTACCAGCTAAAACTAGTTAAAATAATATCTGAAGCAAACTTACAAACCTATTTATTGTATCACCAAATGTTGCATTAATTATTTGCCTTAGAAGTATAACAATACGCCTTCTAAACCACTGGTCCTTACTCTTCAGATCAAAAACTTCATCCATTAACAGCAACATAATGCGAAGTGGTATATTATCTTCACCCTGAATAAACAAAATATGCAACACGGTCATTTCAGTTTCTTCCCCCCAGACATTTAAAAAATTCCATGAAAAAAATTTATATAGTTAGCAAATTGAAAATGCGCACAAAACAAAATAAAATATGTATGGCAGGAGTTTACATGCCATCATCAAGTTCTAGTACACTATAACTTCAGTAATTCTGTTATCAGAGATAAATGTAATTTTATTAAATTTATTGCTTTGGGGAATAACTTCAGAGTATTAACCAGATCCAAAAATGTGTATTCAGTATGCATATGGATTATCAATTGCATTGTTTCTGCACTGTGGCTACTTATGGTCCAACTGGAATAGACTGCTTCTGATGATAATGCTTTTACATTTCTATTATAAGGGCTGGTTCCCTTTCTGTTGTCATGTACAGCACATGTAAACGAGTAATCATGGTAGGTTATGAGGAATCCACATTTGAAGAGTATGCTAGCATTAGCATTAGTAGAGGCATTTGATGCAAGAAAGCAAGCTTATGCAGCATCAGCCAAAAAAAAAAAATAAATAAAGTAAAATAAATAAATAAAAAATAACCACTTCCACTTCACCCCTCTGTTCGTTCGAAATACCTGTCCAGCTGAGCCTTAAACTTATTTAGGCTATCAACTTCCACGACAAGGGATGGAAGTCTGTTCCACCTACCAACCACCCGCTGGCTAAAGGCAAATTTCCGCACATCTATCCTACATCTGTCTTTCCTCAATTTGAATTTATGCCCTCTCAGGTGATTATTCTGAGCAAGAGGAAGAATCCCATCAGCATCGAGCATGCTCAAACCATTCAAGGCTTTGTACACCTCTATCAGATCACCTCGCTGGTGCCTAGTCTCCAGACACTGTAATTCACAAAACTTAAGCCTTTCTTCGTAAGAGCACCCCTTTGTTCCATTCACTAATCTTGTTGCCCTTCTCTGTACTTGTTCCTGCTGACCGTTGGACATTGCACCTGCTGACCGTTGGACACCCTCAAGGCAATGCAACATAAAATAAACTGGTCACATGTAAATCCTGTCATGTCATGGATATCCAGTGCTCCAATATCATAGCTGTCAACACTGGGTTTACAATGAAGAATGCATATTTTCTCCATTTCACCACTGAATATAATTTTTCTCAAATTTTTTTTTTTTTTCTTTTTTTTGTAAGAAAATATATTTCTTTTTTTACAAAAAAAATTTTCTATACAAAATTTCTTTTTTGTAACAAAATAGCAACACTAAGAAAGAAGTGGTAAAAGGAAAGCTAGCCTAGTTACAGATTTAACCACAGACAATCTTTGACAAGTCTATTTAAAGTCTTTGATAAGCCTACTTAAAGAAGAGGTTAGAAGTGATGAAAAAAAGCCACATGAGCACTTTTCAGTTATCAAATTGACAGTTACAACAAGCAATCACTACTAAGCAGCACTGATTCATATCCAAATCCAGTTCATTATCCAAAGGAAGTTTTGAAAGAAAATAAATTAATTAATTCCTCAAGAAAAAGAACTTTCTGAATCGCAAACATCTGATGAAAGCAATCCAAACAGTCCAAGCAAACTGATAACTCTAAGCAAATTATTCTCATGCACGCACAAATTCTGTCCATGTTCCTCTTCTGGCTTGAATAAAGCAGTTTGCTTGTTTCTTTTAAATATTATACCAACATACCTCACATCCATGTATTGAAATCATTACTTCTGGATATGCTGAAGAAAATTTGTTTTACCAAGTTTTTAAATTTTCTATTTCCATTTTGGAAGTTGATTACCATAGCAGGTTAAATAAGAAGGATGATTCTTATCTAGCCATATGCATTTCTACTGCCACAATAATGGAGTATAAAACAAGGTGAGAAGATTCTGTGCTATTATTCAGTGAGGAACTACTTTATTGCTGCACGTGTCTACAAAGTGCTCAAGTTCACAATGAAATTGATGTTTTTACAAATGCAAAGTATCAAATTTTATCAACTGACAGTGCATCATTTTCAATTTTTGAAATGTTTTGTGGATAGGTTTCCAATGCTTCTTGATGCCATTAAAAATATATATAATAAAAAAAAGAAATAGAAAAAGCAATATGTATTTTGCAGTACCAATTTGATCAGTTTCAGTATGAGATCATATCAGACATTATTACAAAAGAAGAAAGAACTGATGTGCAATAAACCTTGGTTGAGGAACTGACAAATGCACAAGGAAACTTGAAATATAACAAATTATTATCCTAAATCATGCTTGGCATTTTGGAATTCCTCACAGCAATGCTGAGTACAAAAGGATATTTAGCTAGGTGAGAAAAATAAAAGCTGAATTTAGATCTCTTTTCTGGTGAAACTTCTGGAAATAACACTGCTATGAGAAATGCTCTTGTCTACCAAGTCTAGACAACAGGACCACTGTTATAAACAAGTCTATCATTCAACATTTCTAAAGAGAGCAAAGTCTGCAACCATATCTTTCTTTTTGCAGTTATAAGTGATGACTAACAAATGACTAAAAGTTGATGTATAACAGACAATCCAAACAGAATAATCCTAGACAACCTTAGGTATGAAAGCATGCTGTACTGGCAAACAATCCTATGGTTGCATTTTAACCCTACAGTTGTAAGGCTATGCTCATGAGGTGTAACTCAAAAATAATAAGACTGCATTAATAATTGACTGAAGATAAAATTTGTGATTTTCTGTACTTTCCTAAATATAGACAAATTTTTATTTGATATGGTTCTTGAATTTTCATTTTACAGTTTTAGTGTGATTTCACCCAGCAGGGTGACTAAACTGCAGTCTCACTATTCCTGTTCTACTTTTAACTAATGTAATGCTAGTTTGGGGAAAGAAATTGACTGCTACTGATGCTACAAAGCTTAGAATTATGTATTTGTTTCTAGTTCAAGTTATTTATAAAACTCTCCCATTTGATCTATTATTAACTGTTTTAACTGTTTCTAATGGCTTGTAAATTATGTCTTTTGAAATATTCATTATTATTTTTTAATAATAAATATGAAAAGTGATAATCACTTGGGATAGAATTAGTGACATGTATAATATTCAAATGTTGTGCACTTCATGGCACAACAAATTTGAAATAAATTTTAAATTTCACTTCATTTGAAAATGAAGTGAAAATAGCATCTAATATATGCATATTTCAAAATACTATTTACACATATAACAAGCAGAAAGTATGCACATGTACACTTTTAAATTTTGCATGTTTAATGGTTTTTTTAAACTGGAAAAGGGATGAGACTAATAGCTGAAACTATGTTATGAGCTATATTATGATGATGAGACAGAGAGGGGCCAAAATTCAGTTGAAGAGAAATTCTCTGTTGAATAGTTGCCAACTCAAAGAGCTGATGTGAAAATTTTAAGGTCAATTAGATACCAATATGATTTACACAGATTTTAGAAAGCTTTTTATACAGTCCCACATGAATATCTTATATATAAGTTAGAGAGGTGTGGCATTGGGGCTAAGCTGCTGCAGTGGTTAAAGGGACAGTTAACTGGTAGAAGACAAAGAGTGGTTATAAATGGACATCCTCATAACACTAGTGGACTAGTGTTATTAGTGAGGTCACTTAGGGTACTGTGCTAGGGACTTATTTTTTATAATTTTGATTAATGATATTGATGATGGTATAACTTTTGTGTAAAATTTTCTGATAATATTAAGGTGGGCATGTTTGCTAACAATGATATCCAGGGTATTTTAATCTCTGAACTAGCTGCATAATTTATCTTATTCTTGATACAACAAGACTAAGATAAATTATGCAAGTGGTAAAAAAAAAAAAGGCAATTAAGCTTTAATGCTAGTACCAGGTGTGATTAAAAAGTGCAGGGACAGACTTTATATTCTGGAACTGCAGCATTGTAGTGAGTTGCGTTTTGTCGTAACATGCCCAATGGCTCATCTAGACCCAATAATGCATGAATCACCTATTTATTTGCATTCAGTCTGAATTAGTGTGCATTGGACAGAAGGTGTTTTTATGTGTTTCATCACATTTTAAAATGAGTGATTTTACTCGGCAGTGAATTTGGATCAAATTTTGTTTCAAACTAAGGGAAAGTGCAACCGAAAACCACAAAATGTTAAATACAGATTTTGGAGAAGATACTATGTGTCATCCAAAGACTTTTCAGTGGTTTGCAAAGAGGGCCACTTGCGTTTTGGAGATGGTCTTCACTCTGGCTGCCCTTCAACTTCAATAACCAGTGATTCAATCATTCGCGTCTATGATCTGATCAAGAGTTGTTGTTTTTGGTTTTTAGGAGCATTAGCAACTATAAGGCCATATTGCTCCGGGGATATGCGTGTCCATTCCCTGACCTTTCCGCATCCTCCGTATTTGGTGGTGACGGACTCAAACCCTGGTCTAATCAAGAAGCGTGTGCTATGCACTGTTGCTCCTTCCCACCTGGCTACGGAGGCGCCTCTGATCAAGGGTGATCAATGTTCAACCAACTGTAAAAGTTGCTAGTGAAATTGTGTTTCTTATGGGACATGCCAATTAATTTTAACACAAGATTTGGATATGCAAAGTGTTTCAGCCAAGTTTTTGCCTTGCATTCCCACTGATAATCACATAGAACAATGAGTTCTTGCATGTCAGGATTTTCATCAATATGCTGCTGCTGACCAACACTTTGTTTCTTTCATCATTATTGGTGACTAATCATAGATGTATCACTCTGACCCAGTAATAAAAGCCCAGTTCTCTCAATGGAATACTCTGTATTCTCCAAGGCCCAAAAAAAGCAAGAAAATCTTGATAAAATGTGAAGATTGTGCTTATCTATTTTTTTTTTTTTTTTTTTTTTAACTTTTAGGCATTGTTCATTATGAATTTGTCCTATATTATCACGAAGAATATGCTAGAAAAGTTGACTTTAAGGAATTGTCATAGAAAAATCACAGATTTGCAGTGGCTGAGAAAATTATTTAAAATGCAACACAGGAACTATTAGCAATTCCAAAAGAAGTTGCAGATGCATTGGAATTGGTATACACAGTGTCAGGGAGACTGCTTCAAAGGAGATCCATCTGAATAGCCAATAAGCTTCATCATTTTCCAAATATCAGTTCCATCCCACAACTTTCTGCCTGTACCTCATAACAAGATCTTCCACTGGGAGTTGTGTAATTCCAAATTTAATTATCAATGTTTCGGGGGGAAGAGTATACTGTGAATGATATACCAGAATTTTGCTTATAGGAATAAAGGGGTTATTACCCCACTACAAATCAATGGTAAGACCACATCTTGAATGCTCTATATTGGTCCTTGGAAGCCTTGTTTCAGGACTTGCTTGAAAGAGTACAAAGGAGGGCAAAAACACTATAGATGTAAAGGGAAAAAGATTCAGTTTTGAAAGCTAGAGTTTGGAAACTAGGGCATCCTATTGAGATGTTTATCACCTTATGAGGTTTGACTATACTTAATGACAGGGCATACCTTCAAGCAGCACATTGCAGGTAGCTGGAATAAATTATCTCTCAAGGTTAGATACAGTTGGAATAGAGGTTTGGGTTTTTTTTTTTTTTTTTTTTTTAGGAGCATTAGCAACTAAGGCCATATTGCTCCAGAGATGTGCGGTGGTCATTTCCTGACCTTTCCGCATCCTCCGTATTTGGTGGTCACGGGCTCGAACCCCGGTCTAATCAAGAAGTGTGTGCTACGCACTGCTGGTCCTGCCCGCCTGGCTATGGAGGTGCCTTGGAGTGGAGGACTGAATAATGACTTAGGTTTGGTGGTTCTGTTAAGCTAGCAAGGGATCAGAAGGATGAGACTTGAGACTAACAATATAATAATGAGCACATTCCAAAAAAAAAGGATATTTACAGGATGATCCCTGAGCAATAAACACAGTCCCACAGTCGAGCCCCATGTTCATTCATAATTATATAATTATGTAGTGCGCTTAGTAATCCGCTTAGTTTGTTGATAGATTCACCACATACGTAGTAGTTATGAAATTAACAATTTAAAGAAATTATAAATTTAAAAATTACTAAATTATGAGCTTTAAAGATTTACCTAAGAAAGGAAAGTGCACATTCCATTCTATGGTTGTCTAATTAGAAATTATGTATTAAAATAAATTAAAGTGAGATAAACAGCTAATAGCCGTGCACAAGCGACTTTCGAAATTGTCTTCAGTTAGCTAAAGCAGACGAACGCCCGAAGTGTGTTATATACTGGTTATGTTCTCGTGGAAACTTTATACGTGCTAAATTCCAAATGGGGAGAAGTTGGTTGGAGTCTTTTTGTTTAATATTTTGAACGATGTGTGGTGTTTGAACCACTCAATGACGAGGGCTTCATTTTGAAGAATTTTATAACTGGAATTTAGTTTAACTACTGTAATAGCTGAATTGATGAGTGGGTTGTGATTATAAGATTTAACATGTTGTGTTAGTTCTGTACTTGATAAGTTAGATTTGATGCTATTAAAATGGTAGTATGCATGTGTGTTAGAAATTTTTCAAGTCCCAAATTTTGCTGTTGTACTGCCTATGGAACATGCTTGACAATCTGATTGACATCTAATCAAATATATAATGTTGTTATAATTTTGTGTCCCATATTCATATGTTGTCTTGTATGAATTAAATTTAGAACTTAATTTATTATAAGATGTAAATATTAATTTCACATCTGTATTCTTAAAAACCTGTTGAAGTTGTCTAGCATATTGTTGATGGTATGGGATGGCGATAAAAGGTTTGTGTATCTTATTTACGTGGTTATTAATTTTGCTAGGGTTATTAGTACTATTATGGACTTTAGTAATGGTTTCTTTTTTTAGTTGTAATGGGTATTTCCTATTGATAAATATTTTGGTGACGTATTGCAATTCTATGGATAGGCCTGTTTGTGTGTGACTATATTTGATAGCATTATATATCTGATTATAGAGAACTGCTTTTTTGATGTATAGAGGATAGTGTGAGTAGTAATGTAAGAACTTACCTGTATGTGTGTTCGTTCTGTATATTTTGGTGCCTAAAATTGTACTGATTTTATATATGGTGAGATTTAGAAAATTAATTTTATTATCAGTTTCAACTTCGACGGTAAATTTGAGTCTCTTACGTGTTGTATTAAATGTGTTAAATAAAGTGTCAATAGTGGTTTTGTTGCCCATTAAAAGGACGTCGTCCACGTATCTCTTGTACAATTTAATACCTGAGGGAAAAGGTTGAAGTATTTTTTTCTTCAATAGAAGCGAGGTAGATTTCGGATAAAGGGGCAGTTGTTGTTGTTGTTTTTTGGTGCAAGGGCTGCTTAGGCCATATTGCACCTATCACCATTATGAATGTTAAATATGCATGGTGATTGTGATGGCATTACTCAAAAACGATGGTATAGTTCAATCTTCTTTGTGAAGTGAAAGAATTCCAGTAGATTAGCGTCGTTACCTATGATGTGGCAGAGTGTCAAAGGTTCTTTAAGGTTTGGCAGAAAGCTAAAAGAGACTTGGCAGGCAGTGGTGTATAAAGTACCCTCAATAAGAATATGCTTTATTGTGAGTGGACAGTTGCACTGTGTGCATTGTGGAGGATCATTACCTGTGAGGAGATAAAGGTGGGTAAGATGACTGTGGCCAATTCGCGCTCTAGTTAAAATTACTTCCTCCCTCCTGTTTATACGGAAACTGGAGGTCCACGGTTGTGGTTCAGGTTTTATTTGGTGGAGTTTATTGTGCGTTTGGGCTTGCCATTGAATTCTCCATTGTTCTTTACACATTCTTCGAATGTTACTTTTGTAGTCAAGATATGGGACGTAATGCTGTGATAATTCTCTGTCGGATGGATGTTTAGCGGCATAGTCTGCACGTTCATTTCCTTGTATCCCAGCATGGCCTGGGATCCAACAGAAAATGACCACTCGTTGGAGTTCTTGAAGATGCATCAGTTTGGATTTTATGAGCTTTATTAAAGGATGTGTTTTAGAAGAATTGTTCTGTAAAGCTATAATCGCACTCTGGGAGTCCGTATATATCATGCTTTTATGGATGGCCAGATGGAGGATATTTTCCACTGCAAGTTTGATGGCGTATAATTCAGCTGTATAGCTGCTGCATTCATTGGGAGGTGATACGGAGAAGGTTTTATGAGGGAAAATGGCTGAAGCACCCACTCCACTCTCAGATTTTGATCCGTCAGTATATATTTTTGAAAAATGCAGATAATTTTGTGTATGGCCTATATGTAGTTTTGTATATTAACATTTGCAAGAGAGTGTTTTCCACAGTTTAGAAAATAATTGTCACAGAGTGGTTTAATAGACCTCCGTGGGGGATCCGTACTGCTTAAATCTTGAAGAACTTTATCGGGATCTATATTCCAAGTTTCTGATAATGCTTGAGCTCTGAGAGCAAAAGGCTGAATTGCTCTAGGTTTATTTCTATAGAATGTTGTGAACTGTGGGTCGTTAAGTATTGGCCTAATGGGATGGGTAGGTAGACTTTGGATTTTAGTTGTATAGTTAAGAATTAACATCTTTCTCCTGAGGGTTAGAGGAAGTTCATGAGCATCAATATAAAGACTTTGAACTGGTGAAGTTCTATAAGCGCCTATAGAAATCCTCAGGGCAGAGTGTTGAATTGGTGCAAGTCGCGCTAGCACGCTTTCCCTAGCAGAATCATACACCGGGGCACCGTAATCAAGGCGAGATCTGATTAGGGCTCTATACAAATGCAGTAACGTGTACCGATCTGCACTCCATGATGTAGAAGAAATGACTCTGAGTATGTTCATTTTTTTCAGGCAAGACGTCTTTAGATGTTTAACGTGCTCTATGAAGTTCAACTTACTATCAAAAGTCAGACCAAGCAGACGAATGCTGCTCACAACTGAGATAGGCTGATTTGTTAAGTGTACTTCTGGATCTGGATGCATCTTCCTTTTGTTACAAAAGTGAACTAATTTAGATTTTGAACAAGAGAGTCGATACCCATTCTGTGCCATCCATAACTGAATATTATTAATTGAAATTTGGAGCTGCCGCTCAATGAAAGTCATGTTTTGAGAACTGCAAGAAAAAGTGAGATCATTGGCATAGAGGTATGAATTCACAGTGCTGGGCATATATTTAGTCATATGGTTTATTCTTATTGCAAATAAATACTTGTTAACAGGAGAGATTGCTTCTACAGGGATGGGATACACTTAAATAGAAAGGGTGCAAGAATATTTGCTGATGCTATCGAGGCAGTGTTAGGTGGGTCGGAAAACTGCTAGCTTGGGGGGAGACAAAGACCAATAGATTGACAGTA
Organism: Mastigoproctus giganteus; assembly: GCF_048544385.1. Taxonomy (NCBI): domain Eukaryota; kingdom Metazoa; phylum Arthropoda; class Arachnida; order Uropygi; family Thelyphonidae; genus Mastigoproctus; species Mastigoproctus giganteus. The sequence continues at coordinate 34,809,291 of NC_143575.1, read as the reverse complement.
GCCACTGGCAGAGGTGAAAAAGATTCTTGCACTGCTTCTATTAGAATGAGCAGAAGCCTGAAAAACAAGATGCATGGTATTTCAGAGACTGCTGGGAGCCATTGCGGTACAAGTAAACACATGGGTTGTGTTAGGGTAGCTAAGAATAGAAACAGGTGCAGGTATACTTGCGTGTACACCAATGCTAGGAGTTTAGTAAATAAATTTGATGAATTTGAGGTATTGCTCAAAACATCGAAGGCAGATATTGTTGGGATATCAGAGATGTGGTGTCACAGAGATATAAGGGATGCGGAACTGCAATTTGGGGAGTACAACGTCTACAGAAAGGATAGACAGGATAGGAAGGGGGGAGGTGTTATGCTATTAGTTAAGAAACACATAAAAACCAAGGAAGTGAAGCCAGTCGACATCGCTGGACAGTGCAGTGTGGAGTCAGTTGTGTGACATAAACATTGGGAGATCAAAATTGAGAGTAGGGGTGTGTTATAGGCCTAATGACTCTGATGAATATAATAAGGAACTGTACAGGGAAATAGAGTGGGCCAGTAAATCAGAGTGTCTTATAATGGGAGATTTTAATTTCCCAGATATTGACTGGAATTTGGGGGCTGGTTACTCACACACTAGCAGGGCTTTTGTGGATTTATTGGATGATTGTTTTCTACATCAGCATGTTCGGGAGGCAACTAGAGGGAGTAATACTCTTGATTTGATTATCAGCAGTGATTCTTCATGCATTAAGAATCTGCAGATAAATGAACCACTGGTGGCAGTGATCACAGTGTGCTGAAGTGGGATTTACTCAAAGAGGTAACTACCATTAGGGGTAAAGGGAAGGGTTATTGCTTCCGTAAAGGCGACTACGATGGACTGAGACAGTATTTAAATTCTATACAGTGGGACCAACTGATGATATTACCAACAGCAAATTCAAAATGGGAAGCATTCAAAGAACTTATCTGGGAAGCTACTAGGCTTTAACATACCAACTAAGAAATATTGTTCAAGGTTTAGGCCAAAATGGATGTCAGATGAACTAATGAGGCATATGGCAGAGAAGAAAAATGCATGGGATACATACAAATTAACACGTGACACAGAAGCCTATGATAGATACAAGTTGATCTGTATCCAAGTTACAAAGGAGGTTAGGCAGGCGAAGGCAGATTACGAGAAATCCTTGGCAAGGGATGCAAAGAAAAACACCAAAGAGTTCTTTACTTATGTAAACTCTAGAAGGAAAGGGATGAATCAGATTGGTCCACTTGATATTGATGGGTCAACTGTTGATGATCCTGCTCAGGTAGCTAACAAACTAAATGAATATTTTGCATCGACATTCACACATGAGGAGTTATTCAGCGAGGGGAATGCCAGAGGTGTATTCAACTCTAGCAGTAAGCTACAGAATCTTGAAATAACTGGGAGTAAAGTGGAGGAGAAACTGTTGAAGATAAACACAAGAAAGGCACCCGGGGTGGATGGGATCTATCCAGTTATATTAAAGGAGGCAGCAAAGGAAGTAAGCAAACCCTTAGCCATAATTATGAGAGCTTCCTTGGACTCAGGGGAGGTACCCATAGACTGGAAATGTGCAAATGTGACCCCAATTCACAAAGGAGGATCAAAGGCTGACACAAGTAATTATAGACCTGTGAGCTTAACTTCTGTTCCAGGAAAATTAATGGAGGCACTGGTTAAAGAAGCACTGCAGGATCATTTAGACAAGACTTCAGTTATAGCTCAGACACAGCATGGTTTTGTTAAGGGGAAGTCTTGCCTGACCAACTTGATTGGATACTATGATGCAGTCACAAAAGAACTGGATGCAGGGAATAACTTTGATATTATATACTTGGATCTTAGAAAGGCTTTTGATACTGTTGCACATGGAAGACTGCTACACAAATTGGAGCAGTGTGACATTGGAGGCAAATTGCTGCTATGGATAAAGGGGTGGTTGAGGGGGAGAAGACAGAGAGTGGTAATCAATGGACACTGCTCATCGTGGACTGATGTTATTAGTGGAGTCCCTCAGGGCTCAGTGTTGGGTCCATTATTGTTTTCTGTATTTATAAATGATATCGATGATGGTATATCGGGCTTAATGTCCAAGTTTGCAGACGATACAAAGGTTGGCAGGGTTGTCAAGGACACTACTGACACTATGCTGCTGCAACAGGATCTGGAAAGGTTGAGCAGATGGGCTGAGAGGTGGCAAATGAAGTTTAACATTGACAAATGTAAAGTACTACACATGGGAAACAGCAACCCCAGAGCAACATATCAACTCTGTGGTACTACACTGACAGTGGTAGAGAATGAAAGGGACCTGGGGGTGGTTGTGCAGGCAGATATGAAGTTCTCTGAGCAGTGCAGACAGCCTGCAAGAGTAGCTCATGGTGTATTGTCAATGATATATAGGAATTTTTCCAGCAGGGATAAGGAGGTGATTATTCCATTGTATAACGCGATGGTCAGGCCACACCTAGAGTACTGTATACAGGTCTGGAGGCCTCATTTCAAGAAGGATGTAGAGCTGCTGGAACGAGTACAGAGAAGGGCAACAAGATTAGTGAATGGAACAAAGTGGTGCTCTTACGAAGAAAGGCTTAAGTTTTGCAAATTACAGTGTCTGGAGACTAATCACCAGCGAGGTGATCTGATAGAGGTGTATAAAGCCTTGAATGGTTTAAGCATGCTCAATGCTGATGGGATTCTTCCTCTAGCTCAGAAAAATCACCTGAGAGGGCATAAATTCAAATTGAGGAAAGACAGATGTAGGATAGATGTGCGGAAATTTGCCTTTAGCCAGCGGGTGGTTGGTTGGTGGAACAGACTTCCATCCCTTGTGGTGGAGGTTGATAGCCTAAATAAGTTTAAGGCTCAGCTGGACAGGTATTTTGAACGAACAGAAGGGTGAAGTGGAAGTGGGTTTTTTTTTTTTTTTTTTGGCTGATGCTGCATAAGCTTGCTTTCTTGCATCAAATGCCTCTACTAATGCTAATGCTAAAATAAGGTGGCGCTGAGCACAGAGCCTTGTGGGACCCCTTCTTCTTGTATATATGTTTGAGAGAGAACTTTTCGGTATGGGACTTGAAAAGATCTGTGCTGAAGGAAATTCAATATGAAGTACGGTAAGTGGCCTCTCAGGTCAAGGGAATGCAGATCTTTTAGGATACCAAAACGCCATGTGGTGTCGAAGGCTTTTTCTACATCAAGGCATACCATGACGAGATGCTCATTTCGAATGAATGCATTCCTGATGTTTGTTTCCGCTTTGACCATGAGATCCAGGGCTGATCGATTTTTCCTGAATCCAAATTGATTGTCAGAAATTATATTTTTAGAGTCGAGAAACCAAGTAAGTCGACGGTGAATTATTTTTTCCAGGGTTTTGCTTAAGCAGCTGGTGAGAGAGAGAGAGGTCTATAGTTTTCAGGAATGGAATGATCTTTTCCTGGTTTCGGAATTGCTATTATATAGCAGTGGTGCCAGGAACTGGGGAAACAATGTTCAAGAAAGATGCGATTGAAAAAAGTGAGCAGTGAAGAGACCGATTCTTTATTTAAGTGTTGGAGCATTATGTAGTATATTCCGTCGGGGCCTGCAGCACTGTGTTTTGAGCTAGATATGGCTTCTTGAAGTTCAAGCATTGTAAGCGGCTGATTATAAGGTAAAGTACATTTACTCATAGGTCTGAAGTTCAGTTTGGACTTTTCAGCTAATACTTTGATCTTCTGGAATGATAGATCATATGCTGTTGAGGCAGATAACTGTGAAAAAACAGTCCCTAGGGCATTCGCTATATCTGTAGGAGAAGAAAGATCCTGTCCATTCCAGTTGAGAATTGGGGAACTTTGCCACTTAGTTGTTTTATTTTCCGCCATATTATTCTTGAATCAGTATTTTTATTAATCGAGCTCACAAATCGAATCCAAGATTCTCTTTTAGCTTTCTTCCTAATGTGACGGGCCTTGGCTCTGAGTCTCTTGTAGTTTATAAGATTGGCAGTGGTGGGATATTTTCGAAACAGATTCCATTCTCGGTTTTTTTCTTTTTTTGCACCTTTGCACTTTTCGTTCCACCAATAGTTTATGGTTCTATGGGTTGTTGACTGTGATTGTGGAATCGCAGTGCATGCAGCAGCCAGTATTTGTCTCGTGATGTGATCAGTAGCTCTGTCAATAGGACAGGTTTCGATTATCTGTTCATCAAAGGACACTCGGGAAGTGAATTTTGCCCAATCTGCTCTGTGGAATTTCCATTTTACGTAGTTTTGGGAAATTATGGAATGTCCTGTTTGAATCTTACATATTAGTGGAAAGTGATCACTATTTAGCGGGTTGTCGAGGGCCGTCCACTCAATACTAGGGAAGAGGATCGGAGAGCATATCGAAAGGTCTATTGCAGAAGTTCTACCCGTAGAGAGTTGGATGTAAGTTGGCAAGCCAGCATTTAGTATAGTCAGATTTTGTCTGTTAGCAAGCTGTTCGATAAGTTGTCCTCGTCCATCTGCATTGGGAGAACCCCACAATGGATGGTGTCCATTGAAGTCACCCAATAAACAGATAGGGGTTGGCAACTGCTGAATAAGATCTTCCAGTTCATGGATGGTATAGGAGTGATTGGGCGATAGGTAGATAGAAACAATTGTCAAAGTAATGCCAATGACAATACGTGTTGCAACAGCTTCGATGGAGGTTTGTAAAGGAATTAATCTGCAAGGTACTCGTGAGTCTATGAGTATGGCTACCCATCCGTGAGCATTATTTGTAGTAGTTCTGTCTTTTCTAAAGAGTGCATAATTCTTAATTGAGAATGATACATGCTGTGTTAAATTTGTCTCTTGTAGGCAGATGCCTACTGGATGGTAACGATTAATTAACTCGTGGATATCATCAATGTTACTGCGAATTCCTCTACAGTTCCACTGTATGATTTGGTGCATTATTTGGTTCTGTTACTTGAGGTAGATTCTGAGTCTTTTTTATTCCCAGGCTGTTTGTGGCGATCGAATTTCATTTTCTCTTTTCTTGGAAAGGTTGGGCGTCCGATATCCATGACATCTTCTGCATGAAGATCTAGGATAGGTTCATTTGGGTCAGTATTGTTATCAGTGTCCATATTTGCTGAAGTGATATTGCTTGTCTTCCTATCTGTAACTGAGTTTGTTTTTGACTTTGAAATATCTGATGGTCTATGTGGGGTTGCTGGTGGGACTGTAACAGGGGTGTTGTTGGCTCTATCTACTACCTTTTGCTCTTTTGGAGTCTGTTTCATTGATGGTGACAGTATAGATCGGGCCCAATCTGCAATCGACATGGTTGGGGGAACTGATACTTCAGTTTGTGTTGCTGTTGTTTGGTATTTTTGCATTGCTGCTGCATATGTGTTCTTAGGTGCGTTAAGCATAATTTGCTTTCTTGCCTCTTGGTATGTGACTTTTCGTTCTACCCTGTACTTTTGGATTTTTTTTTCAGTTTTCCATAGATCGCATGACTTGGAGTAGGCTGGATGCACACCTTTGCAATTCAGACAGTGTGGTGTTTTGGCGTCACAGTCTGTGTGCAAATGTTCTTTCGACCCACAGTTTGGGCAGACTGGATCTCCTCGACAAGCCATTTGTGCATGACCAAATTTTTGGCACTTGTAGCATCTTATAGGATTCGGGATAAAGGGTCGTACTCAGCAGTTGAGATAGCCGGCTTTGACACCGGATGGCAAGATAGGTGTTCCGAATGTAAGGATGATGTTGCGGGTGGGAACAAGTTCTCCATCTTTCCTGATCATGATGCGTTTGGCTTGTATCACTTTCTGATGTTTGAGTTCTTGGGCCAGTTCATCTTCTGTTACATTTATCAGATCCCACTCTGCAATTACTCCCTTGGAAGTATTTAGTGTTGCATGAGGTGTAACTTGAATGGGTAGTCCGCCAAATATTGTTAGTTTCAACAGTCTCTCAGAATGTGCACGACTCACTGTTTCTACCAAGAGGTTTCCAGATCTTAGTCTTCTCACCATTTTGGGAGAGCCCGCCACATTTTCCAAACATTTTTGTATAAGAAATGGTGAGAGAGTGCTCATAGATTTGTCCGACAGACTATGTAAGATAAGGAATGATGGGCATTCCTGTTCGTCTGTGTCTGTACGCAGTCGTTTAGACTTTGTTACATCGTGAGAAATTTCATGATCAGCATTGTTGATGGTACTAGATGAGCGCCTAGGCTGCTCACGCTCTGGGTAATTGTCGTAGTCCATGTTAGGCTCCTTTTTGCCCTGGGAGGTTGACTTTCCCTCCCAAGTTTCCGGCCCCGCCACAGGGAGGCAGGAGCAGTGCCGCAAGGAGGCCAAGTGGTTAGATAAGTTAGTTGATTAGTAAAATAGAGTAATATATGTAATGAAGATAGATGAAATTCATGAGTTTTTGAGTAGTAAATGGATGGCCAGTGCTCAAAACAGAAGGAACTGGAAAGTTGCTGGAGAGGCCTTCATCCTGCAGTGGATTGAGAATGGCTGATGATGATGATGATGATGTAATGAAAAAGAAAGGTGAGTTTCCTTCTTTGTTCTTACTTGTGATTTTTCAAGTATAGAACTGAATTATAAATGAACTTCCAGTAAAAAACGATATAACTTAAAATGAACTTTTATCACTGGGAAAGATCACTATATATTCGCACTTTGAACGCTTGACCTCGAATTCGCTTGGCACCCGGGGCCTAAAGGGGCAGAGATACCGGGCCCATAGTAAGTGTTGTCTTTAATTAGTAGTTCTTTAAGAGCCATTAGCATGGTTTCGACGTGCATGTTAGTATATAGAGAGATGACATCGAAGGATGTGAGAATATCATTTTCAGATATGGTCACAGAAGTTATACGTTTGTGTGCCTGTTTAGTATAGTAAACTCTGAATTGAGAAAATCTCATTAAAGGTGAAATAATTTGGCCTTCCTGTGGGCATCAGTATCTCTGACCCTTTATCCAAAATCTACCTCATTTCTATTGAAGAAAATATACTTCAACCTTTTCCCCCAGGTATTAAATTGTATATGAGATATGTGGACGATGTCCTTTTAATGGGCAACAAAATCACTATCGACACTTTATTTAACACATTTAATACAACACTTGAGAGATTCAAATTTACCCTCAAAGTTGAAACCGATAATAAAATTAATTTTCTAAATATGACCACATACAAAATCGGTACAATTTTAGGCACCAAAATATGCAGAACGAACACCCATACAGGTAAGTTCTTACATTACTACTCACACCATCCTCTATACATCAAAAAAGCAATTCTCTATAATCAGATATATAATGCTATCAAATATAGTCACACACAAACAGACCTATCCGTAGAATTGCAATACCTCACCAAAAAATTTATCGACAGGAAATACCCATTACAACTAAAAAAAGAAACCATTACTAAAGTCCATAATAGTACTAATAACCCTAGCAAAATTAATAACCACGAAAATAAGATACACAAACCTTTTATCGCCATCCCATACCATCAACAATATGCTAGACAACTTCAACAGGTTTTTAAGAATACAGATGTGAAATTAATATTTACATCTTATAATAAATTAAGTTCTAAATTTAATTCATACAAGACAACATATGAATATGGGACACAAAATTATAACAACATTATATATTTGATTAGATGTCAATCAGATTGTCAAGCATGTTCCATAGGCAGTACAACAGCAAAATTTGGGACTTGAAAAATTTCTAACACACATGCATACTACCATTTTAATAGCATCAAACCTAACTTATCAAGTACAGAACTAACACAACATGTTAAATCTTATAATCATAACCCACTCATCGATTCATCTATTACAGTAGTTAAACTAAATTCCAGTTATAAAATTCTTCAAAATGAAGCCTCGTCATTGAGTGGTTCAAGCGCCACACATCGTTCAATATATTAAACAAAAATACTCCAACCAATTTCTTCCCCATTTGGAATTTAGCACGTATAAAGTTTCCACGTGCACTGAAATGCATTTCGGGAACTTAACCAGTATATAACACACTTCGCGCGCTCTTCTCTCCCCACTATAGCTAACTGGAGACGATTTCGAAATTCGCTTGTGCGCAGCTATTAGCTGTTTATCTCACTTTAATTTATTTTAATACATAATTTCTAATTAGGCAACTATAGAATAGAAGGTGCACTTTCCTTTCTTAGGCAAAGTCTTTAAAGCTCATAATTTAGCAATTTTTAAACTTATTTCTTTAAATTGTTAAAAATTTTATAACTACTATGTACATGGTGAATCTTTCAACAAACTAAGTGGATTACTAAGAGGTGAGTGCTGAAAATTAAGCTAAGCTATATCTACGATCTAGTCATTACATCACAGCACACAAGGACTCCTTAATATATCATCAGATAATTATATGATTGGTTTATAATCAGGGAAGCTAATCAGAATAGAGTCAATGTCTATAGGGTTTCATGTTGGTTGATCTGCATGCTCCTTTCCCACTATTTCATGTCCTGGAATCCTGAAAAATGTTTGGTTAGTTTATTATCATTGAATTGAAATATTTGTGACCCGATTTGTCTTAAAAGTGGATGTTAGTTTTGGAAACTATTTTTAAATACCATGACTGCATCAAAGAATCTGTATAAATTATAGTGTGTTGGCTAAAAAGGTTAGTAAGCAGGGTCAAACCCTTTTTAATAGTGTAAAGTTCAGCTGTAAAACAGTGGTCCTAACACTGCATTAAGTGTTAGGACCACTGCAGCTCCCATAGCTGTGTTAGTTTTTCAGCTATCAGTATAAATTTGCAGAGCTTTGAGAATTTGCATTGGCCAAGGCATGGGCTGCATGTAGCTTTTGAAAAGACTTTGTCCAGGAGTGTTTTTCCTAATGATGGAAGTGGCTATCACATGAGGGTATGCATATTTTCCATGGAAGTTGCACTGTTTCAGTGTCTTGATATACACTGATGAGCCAAAACATTATGACCAGCGAGTCATAATGCAAATTGAAGCAATCGCAGGCAAACTATGGCGCATATGCAGGTCGGGACATGGTATAAAAAACACCTGATACAGAGTTCCATTAATCAGTGTTACTCTTGTTCTTCAGATGGGAAAGGCAGTGGACTTAAGCGAGTTGGACAAAGGCTAAATTGTAATGGCCAGATGACTGGATCAAAGCATATCCGAAATAGCACAGCTGGTGGGATGCTCATGGTCAGTACCTACCAAAAGTGGTCCGAGGAGGGGGAACCCACGAACCGCCAGCTAGATTTTAAAATCATGGCTCATCAATGCTTGAGGTGAGCGAAGGCTCTCCTGGATGGTACGTGGCAACAGAAGGGCAACTGTGGCACAACTTGCCGGTAATTGGAATGCTGGTGATGGGAGTAATATGTCACAACATAGTACATCAAACCCGGCTGAAAATGGGGCTGCATAGCCGCAGGCCACTCTGAGTGCCCATGCTAACCACGGTTCACCGGCAACAGTGCCTACAATGGACACGCAAGCATCGAAACTGGACCTTGAGTGATTGGAAGAAGGTCATCTGGTCTGATGAATCATGTTTTCTGTTGCACCATGTGGACGACCGGGTATGTGTGCGTCATTTATCTGAGGAAGTGATGGTGCCTGGATGCACCATGGGATGAAAACAAGCCGGTGGCAGCGGTGTCATGCTTTGAGCGATGTTCTGCTGGGGATACCCTGGGTCCAGTCATCTATGTGCTAAACTCTCTAATATCTACCTCCTACCTAAACATCATTGCTAACCAGGTACACACTTTCATGGCAACGGCCTTCCCCTCTGGCAGTGCTGTCTTTCAGCAGGATAATGCGCCATGCCACACTGCCTGGATTGTTCGAGACTGGTTCACGAACATGGGGAAGATGTCCAGGTATTGCCCTGGCCTCCAAATTCCCCATCAATGCCATCGAGTATCTGTGGTTTGTGTTGGAACAGTAACTCTGATCTGTGGCGTCTCAACCATGGACCTTACAGGAGTTAAAGGATCTGCTGGTTACGTGTTGGTACTACATACCACAAGACACATTTAGAAATCTTGTAGTGTCCATGCCTTGCCAGGTACAAGTTGTTTTGGCTGCATGTGGAGGACCAACATCATATTAGGCAGGTGGTCATAATGTTTTGGCTCATCAGTGTATATTGGCCAGTTGTATATTCCATTGCTGCATTAGTCCTTGTAGACAGATTCCTGCAAGTTTATTATGATGTTTATTTCTGTCTATATCTTTATGACCCATGGAAGGTCATAAAGATATGTCTAAATGGAGGTGAGGATGGAGACTACGGATTTTAACTGCATAATTAAAAAGTAACACCTTTCTTTGAAGGTAGAATGGAGGTTTGTTGGCATCTACACATTGACTTTGAACTGGTGATGTCTCAGATGCCCTGAGAGTGCTGTGTTTGAGACATACTAACACAGACTTTTGTGTGGAGATATAAACTGGGGGCTCTGTACTCTAAGCAAGATCTGATCTTAGCTTGATAGAGATGGAGCAGCATATAACAATCCATGTCCATGTAATAGATGAGATTTGTTTAAAAGTATGTTCAACTTTTTTTGTAAAAAGAGTTTGTGTTTGCAATATGTTTCTAGAATGTGTGCTTAGTGTCAAGTATTAGTCTTAAGAATCAGATATTATTGGTAAGTGGTACTGGCCAAGTTCCCAGAAGTAATTCAGGCTGTGAATGCAGTTAATGCTTTTTTGCAGAAGTAAGTGAATGGTTGTATTTTTTGAAGACGAACATATGAATAAATGGTAACCAATATGTGAAGTTTATTACACACTTTTGTTTATTGTGAGTTGTAATTGTCATTCAGTAGATCATATTCTGTGAATGGCAAGATATTGTGAGGTAGAGGTCAACATTAGATGGAAATTTCTGCCCTATGTTGTTAATTCTAAATGCCTTGATTGTAGTACTGAGCATCGATTCCCATAGCACACATTCTTTCTAGATTGCTAAATAGTACTACGATAATGCACTTGAAAGGTTTTATTTTTAAAAAAACCTCTGTATCATACATTGGTCTATAGTTATGCATCAGTAGTCAACATCGAAGTCCTATGGCCTACAAATATTGGAGGATGCCATAGTACTCAGTGGTGTCAGAGGCATTTTCAATATTGCTGCACACCATAACAAGATGTTCTTTTCAAATAAGAGCATAAGATGTAAGCAGATAAACTTTTCTGGAAGCCATATTGATTTTGATTGATGGTTGCATGGGATTCCAGATACCTCACCAATCTATTGGAGCATTTTTTATAATGTCTTTCTTAAACAGCTGGTAAGAGATATTGGTCTATAGTTGTGCAGATTTGCAAATCTTTTACAGGTTTAGGGAAAGCTAGAACTGTTGTATGACACCACAAGCTGAGAGTGGCTTTTGGAGAAGACCTGATTCAGAAATAGGAATAAAGGGTTCAGGGCCTTGTTGTCTAGATGTTGCAACACAGGACGGCAAATCCGAACAGCACCTAATGCACCATCTGTTAATTTGTTTAGTGTTTTCCTTTAATTCCAACATTGTAAAGGACCTCGTAATGAAATTTAAATTTGCATTGCCTTTATTTCATCCTGTTGAAAAGATGGTTCTTATGCAGATATGTCAGTAACTTGTATGGTTTCTGCCAGAGCATTTGTCGTTTTCACTAGAGATCATAAATCTCCCATTCCAACTCAAAATCAGAAAGGATGCTGGTGGAAATCTACCATTCAGTTTTTTTTTTTTTTTTTTCCCCCAGATTATTCCTACTATTTGTATTTTTGATATGAAATATCCTGGGGGCACCTTCCAAGTAAATCTGATTGGTCACAAAAAATGCATCACTAAAGTGATGCCATCCATGGCTTCTGCCAGAGGCACTTCCCAGGCTCTCACCACTAGCTGTGCTGAGCACTCACAAGTGGTGTGATTAGTGCATGTGATGCATTTTTCATGATCGGGTACGATATTTCAAGTTCTAATGTTTTAGAATTTTTGAATAGTATGACGTCACAGTCATACCTCCTGCAGTAGTAACTGCAGGAAGTATGGTTGCAACAATACAAGTGTTTGTCATATGACTACAACAATGCAAATATTTGTCAACAATTTCTTTTTTCGTCTCGCATTTTTTTTTTTTTTTACATTCCCCAACAGCTGCATATGTCGTTTCAACTACAAGATCAGGTACCTCAATCGATGCCGTTTTCCAGAGACATTTAGATAGATTGAAATCGCAAGTATACGTCTCTTACTTTAGTTATCATAAATCCATTGTATCTTGTCTTCCAGCAGAAATTATGGAAATTTGAATGAACAATAAAATGTTTATGTCAATACAATTTCATTTTCTCCTTTTTGAGGAGGTAAAGTGTCTAGCATCTACATTATTTGTTGACATGTATAAGGCCACTTTAAGACCATCAATTAATTAATGTATCAGGTATAGTTTTCATCATATTCTCCACAGTCTTTACTGAAGACTTAAAAGGACTGACTAGAGTACTCATCTGTAACGAATAAAACAAATTTTTTCCACTTTATACAAATAAACATTAGATGAGATTGTCATATAAGAGGTTATATGAGAAACAAAACATGGTAAGATGTCTAGCGTCCTCTGCATAAAGATCCAAGATGGGCTCATCCTGGTTGATATTGTCATCTGCATCCATGTTCATTAAGTTTGGCCGAGTCTTGGTTAGAGTTTGTGTTTTAATTTTTACAAGTTCTATTAAAGTATGGGCTGCAGCTGGAAGAACTGTAATCGAAGTATTGTTGTTGTGGGAACAAAGTTCTTGACTTATCCTGATTGTGATTTTATGTAGTAAATGCAAAGTCAACTTTCTGTGGTGAGGTGAATCAGTTAAATGCAGTCCATTCCGGTTATTTGGGACACATTGGGACTAGTGCATTTTGGGCCGATTAAGCTGCTACCCCAATTATCCGAGTTTCACGTAAATAGTTAAAAATACAATGTACCCCCCCCCCCCTTTACAACTGATTCACTGTACAATCAAATCATGTTACGATGGAGTCACCATAGAAAAGTACTGTTCACTATACAATGTGCAATAAGCACCGGTCATTGTGATTGCATTTGTGAATTGAATTTTAATTCTATTAAACAGCGATTCTAATTAGTGAAAATAGGAGGAATATTATCCACAGGCTATAAAAGCAAAGATATATTAAGCATAAATTTACCCTTTATTACCTTACCAATTAAAAAATTAAATGATACGTGAAAATCGGAAGAATATACGTGATAATCGGAATAATTAATATGTACTGTAATATGTACATACGAACTAGTTGACATTTCTGTTCACTAACATTTGTGGGTGGGGGTTAAAATTTAAAACAGTAAAAAAAGATAAGAATCAATAACAAAGAACAAGGCACACAAATTGCAAGTAACACAACGCGCACAAGTGAGAACAGTAATGAGTTAAAAAGCTTTAAAAATAGGAATGAAGAAAAGATCTGAAAATTAATTTTTTTATATGATTGAAGATTTCATGGAAGTGTAAACACATTTCACCATAATAACCCACAGAATTCCAGCTGTCGGTGTTATCACAAATTCAGTAAGATCGAGTTTACTGTCCGTTTATGATAGATTTCACTAACAAAAAAAGCCCAATAAACAGGTGACTGCTAATTTTTTTTTTATTGTTTTATGGTTGTGACCTCCAGAATTTCGACCGAACCATGTGGTACCGTCGAAGACAATCGCAGGGTAATCTCCAATACTGCAGTCTCCTGCCACGATTAAATGGCATGCTGTCCCCCAATTAAGCGAAGTAAACCCTGGCTATTTTCTCTATTGGTTTCTGTTTTTTAAGATTTTCCCCAAATAAACGGTTGCCCCGATTAACTGGTGGCTCATATAACTGGAATCCACTGTATTTCCTCACGAGAAAGACTTATCCTCTAATTGAGACCAGCAGACTCATGATCAGTCTGTGAGTTTCAATGACATAGCTGTTTCATTGATATATGAACTGATGAACTGACATATCTTCCAAATTGGAGATAATATCATATTGATGCAGTGTATGATGTTCTCAGTATGCTGGCAAACGATTTATGCTGTATTTGATATCATCCAGATGATCCATGTGACAGGAACGATAACCAACTAGCATCAGCAATATGTTATGCTAAAAATTACCTGTACAATATTGCGACAGATGGTAAGATTGCCAGGAAAGCTAGCTGGGACTGCCTTCTTTAATAAATAAAATAAAATACTGTTGGAACAGTCTATCACTCACTGTTCCTTAAAAGACTGCTGTGAAGATGATAGTACTGTCCAAGTCCAATCTGCAATAGTTACGATTGGTGGACTGAGACTTAGGTTTGTGCCAGTGTTGACTGGTATTTCTTTGCTGTTGCTGCATAGGTGTTTTTATGTGTTGAGCATTATTTGTTTCTTGGCCTCTTGATAGGTGAGTTTGCTCTATAATTATGAATCTTTTCTTCCTATCTTTTCTTTTCTTCTCCCCTCCCAAAAAAGTCTCAACACCATAGATGATAACCTGCTTATCAATAAATATATTGCAAAATTATAAATAGATGTAAAAAAATAATAATAACACACATTATTTTATATGCTGCTCTTTTTTTTGCATGTCTTATGAACTTTTGTCCAAGCCCAGTCTGCAATAGTCATGATTGGTGGACTGAGACTTAGGTTTGTGCCACTGTTGACTGGTATTTCTTTGCTGTTGCTGCATAGGTATGTTTTTATGTGTTGAGCATTTGTTTCTTGGCCTCATGATAGGTGTGCAGGAAAAATATGGAATAAACACTTTGTTCGATTAGCTACTTTGTATGTTCAGCTACATGTTCTGTAGAAATAACATGAGTTTTAGGTAACAACTACAAAATATGAAATTTTATATCAAGGTGCAAAATCTGGTTTACCTACAAAAATTAGCATAATCTGTTACACAGGTAACAGATTATGCTAATTTTTGTTTGAGTACAAAATACCAATTACAGCAAATATGAGTTTCAATGAAATAAGACAATATAAAAATCTAAATATATTAATGATAAAATAAATATTTAAAAAAGGAAATATACATCTACGTCTATTCCAGCTGCCACCTTTCCACTGCCAGGGACATTTGGGTTTATGGAAGGATTTACCCGACTTCCCAGGACGCGTATAAGGCCATCTTTAAGACCATCAATTAATGTATCAGGCATAGTTTTCACCATATTTCCCACAGTCTTTACTGAAGACTTAAAAGGACTGACTAGAGTGCCCATCTGTAATGAATAAAAATTTATAAACATTAGACGAGATTGTCATATAAGAGGTTATATGAAAAACAAAACATGATTAATTTGCACACAATGTCAGAAAAGGTGTTAAAATAGTTTATAATTAAGGAAAGGAACGAGATAATTTTTTAGCAGGATTAAAAAAGCAGCAGGATAATTTGTAAAACTTTTTCCAAATTTTTATCAAGTTGGCAAATATAAAATAATAAATTTCCTTTTATATTCTGTATTGCCAAGGCTAGAGGAATTTACAGCTTCATTGTAGCTCCTTTCTTGCAGCTGATATACCAATGCAGCATAAGAATGGGCCATGCATTTTTTTTTTTTTTGTGGTAGCATGTAGGTTCAAGCTTGGTGTTTTTAACAGCCTCCACATATACCACAGCCAACCCTTAAATGTGCAAGACAGTACATAAATTTTTTGAATTCAAAAAATGAAAAAAAAAAAAAAAAAAAGCTGTAGAGGAATAACAAAGTTGATGAATATGAGATTTAATGGAATTGTTTTGGTTTGTCCTCAGCCACACATTTATATCCCACCCCATTCCATCCATAGACTAGACCTAGCAATTGTAAAAGCTCCAACAAAAAATATTTTTTTGCTTTGCCAACTCAGTTGATCAACCTTGTGCAACCCAATGACTGAGACTATGGATGTTTGCCTGTTAGTTCCTCAAGTGATAAACGAATTGAGGATAAACATAAATTGTAGGAATATACAGAACTTAACTACCTCTCCTTGTCCAAATCACAGTCTGACTGTGTAAGTCAGTCATTCACCCATGGTAGACTGATATGAGCTTAGGTGTCCAGATCAAATAACCTGTGAATGATAGGCCATTTTGGTATGGAACTGGCAGTGACATTACACATATTAATGTATGTACATTTGAATATACAAAGTGTTTCAAAAATATGTGCAAAAAAATTCGGGGAGTATATTCCAGGGTCCAAATTAAAGGTCATATATGTTTGATTCTGAATGATTAAAGAGCTATAGATAATTGAATTTCGAAAAATGGCTATGAAGTTTTGAAAGGTAAAAAATAATAAAAAATAAATAAGAATAAGCAGACACCTACCAACAAGTAAATTTAATGTTGAAAGAGGTTGTTTATGCATGGGTGTGGCACTTCCATCATTTCTACTACCCAGGTAGTATGAATGCATCATTTATTCATATTTCATATTGTAAACACCTTCACAATGAATTGCCTAGGTGTTGCACTACTACAAATAAGTAACACTTCTTACTACTGTTACTTACCCCAGATGGCACCGTTTCAAAGCTAGTTGGCTTGCAGTAGTGACAACCCAGTTATGAAGTATAACTCCACAATATGAGAGATGCTTGGTGTGCATGGTTTAATCGAAAAATATTTCTTGACTGAATGTCTGAGTATGAAAGAGGTTGTTTATGCATGGGTGCATGTTGATGCACTTCCATCATTTCTACTGCCCAGGTATTATGAATGCATCGTTTGTTCATATCAAGCATCTCTCATATTGTGGAGTTATACTTTATAAGTGGGTTGTCACTATTGCAACAGGGTATCAGCCCACCCACCCACCGATGATGAAGCCAACTAGCTTCGAACAGGGGGTTAGGGAATTAATCAAGGTTTGTACTAAATGGGACTTGGTAGACGTCTGGAGGGGAAAAAATCCAGGGAAACGAGTGGCCACCAGAATAGCTAATAATGTAGGAAGTAGAATAGATCGCACTTATGCAACGCGACAGTTGAACTATAAGATAATAATGATACAGCATGTGAGATTTGTGGGAGGTCGACAAGTTTCAGCTCACATGGCAGTAATGTGGAAGGGTCGTTGTTGTTTTTTAGGAGCATTAGCAACTCAGGCCATATTGCTCTGGGGATATGCGGTGGTCATTCCTTGACCTTTCCGCATCCTCCATATTTGGTGGTCAAGGGCTCGAACCCCGGTCTAATCAAGAAGCGTGAGCTACATACTGCTGCTCCTGCCCACCTGGCTACGGAGGCGCCAATGTGGAAGGGAGATTTATTTACAAACATTAGTCTGGGAAAAAGCTACTGGAAGCTGAACCCAGCAGTTCTGGAGAGAGAGGACTGAGACTTTACAGCAGTTTTTAAAAAGACAGTAGAGCAAGATGTTAATGAGTAGGAAACATGGGCGAAAATTAAAGAAAGTGCAAAATCATTTTATCATAGAAAAATTAAGGAAAGAAATGAACAACACAGAAATAGAGTGAAAGATCTCTTACAAGAAAAAAGAATTTACCAACGGTGCTGGGATGAAAGGGCAACAGCAAAAGTACAAGCAGTTATTAATGATATAATATTGGAAGAAGAGAAAGAAAAGGCACAAAAAATACAGCTGAAATTTAGGGAGGCTGATAGTCCTTCAGCTGCATTTTACCAAAGAAGACTAAGGCTAAATAATATAGCCAAAACAGTTCAGGAAATTAAAGAAAATGACAGCACATGTTCACAAAATGTCAACAATGCTCACTATTATGAATCGTTTTGCAAATTACAGTAAACCCCCGCTATTCGCGGTATCTGTATTCGCGGTTTCGCGTATTCGCGGTCGCTGATTTAAACCTAAAAAAATGTGAATTTTAAAGCGCCGGAACATTTTCCGCCATGAAAAAAACATGGGTGTGGCTAAAATCATTTTGCCCAGTCCACAGAGTAGTACAGTCAGTCGTCTTATAACACGTGTTTACACTACACTAATTCAATCTTACACAATTTAGGGGAACGATATTGTATATAACACGAACTGAATTCGCATATGCACGATTCGCCTTTGTGTTTACAAGAAATGGCAGTCGAACGCGGAATCACCCCAACTGAACGCAACACGATAGAAATGAAGAGAAGATTCTGAAAATGTATTTATTTTTTTATAGCAGTGAAGGGGAAACACATTTCACCATAATAACTTAAAAACCAACACAATTACAGCTATCGGTATTATCGCAAATGCAATTAGATAGAGTTCACTACCAGTTTATAACAGATTCCACTAGCAGGAACGCAACTGGAAATTGTTTTTATTGTTTTATGGTAGTAACCCCCAGAAATGTAAAATGTGAGCTAGTGAGGTGTTAATAGAGTTGTCTCTGCCTTTATGGTGTTGTTTATTCGTTTTGCTACCCGCTCACAGATTTATGTGTATCAAGTGTGCCTCCTCATTTTGTAATTGTGCTTTATTCTCTAAAAATGAGTAAAAATAACTTAAAAGGTGTAAAAAGGAAGTGTCCTGCGCTCAATGGGTGGGGGGTGACAAAATCGCGAGCGCGGATGTTTCAAGCTAATCCTTGTTCAGTATGTGTAATGCGCTTGTCATAGAAGGTTTCATCTCTTGCTTTTAATTGATACGTTTACAAAAGTGAAAAATCTACCATTTTGCAGTGTGTTGATGTAAACAGACTTTTTCGAGCGTGTTAAAGTTAAAAGAAAGTGATTTTATTGTGGACAAGTTCTTTTCTAATCCTACAAAAATATGGCCGCGAATAAAAAGGGAACTGTGAAAAGATCAAAGAAGGTGATAACATTAGCGAGTAAAATTGAATTGTTAGACAAAATTTCTAATGGTGAAAGTGTCTCCTCAGTGGCAAAACATTATAAAATCAATGAGTCAACGGTACGATCAATCAAGAAATCGGAAGAAAAAATCCGCCGTAGTTATAGAGCAAAAATTTGCTCTATAACTCGTGATGTGAAATTAGAAAAAATGGAAAAGGCTTTAAATCTGTGGATAGAAGACCGAACTCAAAATAAAATTCCGTTAAGTTCACTTATCATTCGTGAAAAGGCAAAACACCTTTATCAACACTACACTTTAGTGAAACTGGTGATAGCACTCGCGGGATAAGTTTTTTAGACAGCAAAGGCTGGTTTGAAAGATTTAAAAATCGATATGGTTATTTTTCGCCCAGCAACCCATGTTCTTGATATGTTTTTGAAAGGTTTCTTTAAAATGTCTAATAAATATGTACAGTATTACATTTAATAAATTGTTTATTTTCATTTCGATGCCTTATGCTTTTTTTTTTTTTTTTTATGTACTTACTCTCTACGTTTGTCTATGTACATAGTCATATTATGTAGGTAAATACACATAATACGTACAGACAAAATTTTAGACTAATTTTTGTTATATATTTCATACTTTGGAACGGAACCCTTTTATTACCATGGGCGCCATAACTCAGTATTCGCGTTTTCAGTATTCGCGGAATTTCTCAGGAACGTAACCCCCGCGAATAGCGGGGGTTTACTGTACTATGAAAAAGCTTGCTTTGCAGAAAAAAGAAAGAGACGACTCCATTTGGATGATTGGACAATTCACACCCGAGCAAAAAGCATTACAGGATGGAAATAATTACGGGGGATGAAACTATGGCTCTAAAATCATGTAAATTATGACACATGCTGGGACCAGAAGGTTTGGGGTTGAATTTTATAAGAAATTTTGGAACTTGTTAGCGCCTATTCTTCTAGCCGTCTTCAGCAAATTTTTTTTAGGAAGGGGTTGTACCCGAAGGCTTTTTAAATGTCTATACTACTTTCATTCCGAAGCATGGACAGGATTTAACGAAAATTGGTAACTGGAGACTTATAACATTGGCTAATTGTGACTAGAAAATATTTGCAAAGATTTTGACAGCTAAGTTAAAATGCAACGTAACCCAGTTAGTTAGAATTACACAGTGCTATGGTATACCAGGAAGGCAGACAGGATATAACCTTTGGCTATTAAAGGATATATTAGAATATCGGAAACAAAAGAGTTACAATTTAGTGTTAGTAGCAATTGACCTAGAAAAGGCTTTTGATAGAATTGACCACAACTACCTTTTCTCTATAATTAAGGATACAAACATAGGATCTCAGTTGTTTAGAGTTCTGAGAAATTTATATACACTTAGTAGCACAAGACTTTTGATAAATGGAGAAATTTCAAAAAAAAAATTAAAATTGATAGGGGAGTAAAGCAAGGATGTCCGCTTAGTCCTTTGTTATTTATGCTAGCACTGGAATCACTACTGGGAAGAATAGACAGAACTGAGGCCACTCAGGGGATACCATTGCCGAAGCCGGCAGGACAGTGTAAATGTATTGTGTATGCAGATGATCTTACTGCCACTCTCAGTATGAGTTATGCGGTGGAAGAATTTATGTTACTCTTTAGATCTTTTGGTAAGAAGTCAGGGTTAAACATAAACAAAGATAAAACTAGGATCAAAATGTTAGGGGAATGGGTACATCGGCCTTTAGCACAAGGAGAAGTGGAATCAGATAAATCAATTCAAATATTAGGAGTTCCATTTAGAGAGAGTCCCATGCTACCTGTAAGAGGGCTCACTACTAAAATACAGGAAAGTTTAAAAGAATGGGAAGTGGAACAATTTTCTTTTGAAAACAAATCCATCATTGTTAAAACAGTAATTCTTCCTATAATCTTATATGCAGTGTTTCTAATGGGAATCACAGCTAGGACAATGCGACGATTTTACGTTCCAACATTTCAGTTTTTATGAGGATGAAAACGGCAAGAGATATCACAGAAATTTTTATTTTTACCTTGGGAAGAGGGGGGGGGGGAATAAGTATTCCAAAAATTTATTTGAGCTGTAGCTGTAAGAGACTGCCGAACGTGGCTAATATGGTGCATTCTAACCATTTAGTAGCGATACTGATAAAATATTTTATGGGAGTTAATACACCCTTAATTAAAGGTGGCAATTATCTAGGGCCAAAAGCAGAGACAATTCCTATTTATTAGGAAAAAATTTGGGATATCTGCACACAGTTAAGGGAAAAAGATATAGAACCCTTTAAGGGTGGTTTAAAAGACTCTACTGGACACTGTTTAACTTAGAAAATCCACAAAAGCCAAATTTAGCAAACCATAATGCACAGATTTTTTTTAAAAATCTGAAATTGGCAGAAACTACCCATTGCATATTGACTTTTCATGGAGGGTTGGTTACAGAAATATACCAGTGAACGATATCACAAAGATTTAGTCACACAGGTAACAGTGCTAATTTTGTACTGAAATTGAAACAGTGTACCATTTATTTTATTACTGTTGATTCGTGCAGGAAGTTTGGAAGAGAATTTGTAGGTTTTTGAGAATAAGACAGTTCATACTGGAGGAGGTAATTTACTTTCAATTCGATCATCCCTTGGGCAAGAAAAATATGTTCACGATATTTTCAATTACAGAGGCTAAATATCATCTGTGGAAGCTTCGAAAAAGGAAAAGGTTTGGGAACTTTAGGGGATGCCTCTGTGACTTGAAACAAACTATGTCTGCTTCCATGCAAAGGTTTTTACAGTTGGAAAAATGGTGTTTAGGGTCTGATAAGTTTCTGAACAGGTGGGGAGAGCCACCTCTTCTGTGCAGTTTGGTTGGAGATGAGGTTCATCTAAAACACTGGTTTTAGTTATTTTAAAAAAAAAAAAAAAAAGAAGAAGAAGAGCAACATCTGCCCGCACAATTACCCCAAGGTCCTTTTCATTCTCTACCACTGTCAGTGTAGTACCACACAGTTGATACGTTACTCTGGGGTTACTGCTTCCCATATGCAGTACTTCACATTTGTCAATGTTAAACTTCGGTTGCCACCTCTCAGCCCATCTGCTCAACTTTTCTAGATCCTGATGCAGCAGCAGCGTACTGTCATTAACAACCCTGTCAGCCTTCGCATCTTCTGCAAACTTGAACATTCAACCTGATATATCATCATCAATAACATTAAAAAATACAGAAAACAACAATGGACCCAACACTGAACCCTGGGGGACTCCACTAGTCCACGAAGAGCACTGTCCATTAATTACCACTTTCTGTCTTCTCCCACTCAACCACCCTTTTATCTATAGCAGCAATTTGCCTTTAATGACATACTGCTCCAATTTGTACAGTAGTCTTCCATGTGCAACAGAATGAAAAGCTTTCCTAAGATCCATGATATCAAAATTATTCTTTGCATCCAGTCCCTTTGTGACCACATCATAGTATCCAATCAAATTTATCAGACAAGACTTCCTCTTAACAAACCCATTCTGTTTCTGAGCTATAACTGAAGTCCTGTCTAGATCCTGCAGTGCTGCTTTAACCAGTGCCTCCATTAATTTCCTTGGAACAGAAGTTAAACTAACAGGTCTGTAATTACTTGCGTTGCCCTTTGACCTTTTGTGAATCACATTTTCAGGTCTTGGGGTCACATTTGCATATCTCCAGTCCATGGGCACCTCCCCTGAGTCCAAGAAAGTTCTCATAATTATGGCTAAGGGTTTACTTACTTCCTTTCCTGCCTACTTTAATATAACTGGATAGATACCATCCACCCCAGGTGCTTTTCATATGTTTATCTTCAACAACATCTTCCCCACTTTGCTCTCAGTTATTACAAAATCATCTAGCTCATTGCCAGAGATTAATTCACCTCTGGCATTCCCCTTCCTGAATAACTCCTCATATGTGAATGTAGATGCAAAATACTCATTTAGTTTGTTAGCTACCTCAGCAGGATAATCAACGGTTGAACCACTGATATCAAGTGGACCAATCTGTTTCATCCTCTTCCTTCTAGAGTTTACATAAGTAAAGAACTCTTTGCTATTTTTCTTTGAATTCTTTGCCAAAGATTTCTCATAATCTGCCTTTGCCTGCCTAACCTTCTTTGTGACTTGGTTACAGACCAGCTTTATCTAGAATTTCGTGTCACCTGTTAATTTATGTTTCTCATGCATTTTTCTTCTCTGCCACATCTAATTAGTTCATCTGACATCCATTTAGGTCTAAACCTTGAACAATATATATATATATATATATATTTTTTTTTTAATGTGAACCCCAAACACGAGAGGTATTAGAACCTATAGTACTTAGTACCGTGGTTGGGTTGGAGCTTGAGAAGAAGAAAGAAGATATTTGTTGACATTGGACTTGAACTTCTGTAGAATGTAATTTTCAGGAAATACGTATGAAGGAAGGTTGTTCCAGAAAACGGCACTTGAATGAATAAATGAGGAAGATGAAAAGTTTGTTCTGTGGGTTTGAAGTTGGACAGTAAATGGATGTTGGCGGCACGTGTTCGGACTGTTTTGAAAGAGAGAGCGGGAATTATAGAAGCCAATTCAGAAGAACAGTGCCCATGGAAGTATCTGTAGAAGAGGCATGCAGCAGAAACAGCACGTCTATGAGAAAGCGAGTGGAGAGACTCTGTTAGAGATGAATCATTAATTAACCTAACTGCCCTCTTCTGAATGGAATCAAGAGGTTTTGGGGGCACCACCCCAGATGTGGGAACAATATTCCATTGCAGGGCAGATTTGCAATTTATACAGAGTGAACAGCTCTTTGGAAGAAAAGTAACGCCGAGATCGAAAGAGAAAACCAAGTTTTTTAGATGCAGAGGAAGCAATATTTGTAATGTGCTTGTGCCAAGAGAGTTTAGAAGTCAGGGTAATCCCCAAAAGAGATTTATCATTTTGCCTACAAATTGAAGTGTCACTAAAGATAAGCATAGGGGCAGAAGAATGCTTTTTGCGAAATATAAGACAAGACTGAGTTTTAGAAGGGTTGAAATCAACTAAGTTGTCTTTGCCTCACTGGAGAATTACCTGAAGATCGGCATTTAAGGAATTGGTAGCAGATTTTCTAGAAGTTGAAGCTGATTGAGCAGGACAAGTTTTCTCAAAATGGAAAGTGGAATGCAATGTGCTATCATCGGCAAAACTATGGATAGGATTTCCAGTCAATGGAAGAAGGTCATTATATACAAGAGGAAAAAAACTGAACCTTGGGGGACACCGGCATTAGTGGAGAAGTTAGAAGACAGAGAGCAATCTACCATCACCTTCAGTGAGCGATCAGAGAGAAAACTGGATAGCCAATTACTATAAAAAGTTGGCAAACCATAAGATGGAAGCTTGTTTAGAAGACCTTTATGCCAAACACGATCAAAAGCCTTTGAGATGTCAAGGGCAACTACTTGTGTTTCACCGAACTTTTCTATTGAATTAGTTCATAAATGGGTAACATAAGCCAGAATATCACCAGTGGATCGACACTGACGGAATCCATACTGGCGATTGTTGATCAGATGGAAGGTTTCTAGGTAGTTTAATAGTTGGCGGTTAATTGATTTCTCCATTACTTTAGAAAGAGTAGAAGTAATTGCAATGGTAATTCATAAATGGGTAACATAAGCCAGAATATCACCAGTGGATCGACACTGACGGAATCCATACTGGCGATCGTTGATCAGATGGAAGGTTTCTAGGTAGTTTAATAGTTGGCGGTTAATTGATTTCTCCATTACTTTAGAAAGAGTAGAAGTAATTGCAATGTGGCGATAATGGGATGGGAGAGATTTGTAACCCTTTTTATGAACTGGCTGGATATCTGCAAATTTCCAAGCAGAAGGATAAACACCTTTGGAATAAGAAAGTGAAAAAAGGCGGCAAAGAATAGGAGTAAGTTCAGGAGCACAGGTTTTGAGAATAAGTGGAGAAAAACCATGGGGACCTAGAGCTTTCTTAGCATCAAGGTTCATCAAAATTCTTCTGACATCCCTTTGACGGAAGACCACAGGAGGCATTGAATGGAGCGTGTTGGGAATGGTAGAAGGTGTTTTACCAAGATCATTAATACAAGAGCTGGAAGAAAAATGGGATGCTAGCAGGTTAGCTTTATCCTTGGCTGAAGTGACAACAGAACCATCTGGTTTGGACAGAGGTGGGAGCAGAGATGGGCAAAAGTTGCGACCAATAGCTTTGGCAAGAGACCAGAATGCTCAGCTACAATTAGGGCAAGAAGAAAGTTTTCTACTCTTAGCCTGTTCAAACTCTAGTTTGGACTGATTAATAACTGCTTTACAATTGTTGCGAGCTTTGGTGTAGGCAGAAAATGAAACTGAAGAATTAGAAACAAGCCAATTATGATATGCAACATTCTTCTCTTGAACAGCCTTAGTTTTGGAAAACTAAGGTTAGATAAAGGACGAGATTTTAAAGTGGAATGTGGGATAAAGGATTCCATTCCTGCAAGAATAATTTCACTGACACGATCTGAACAAACATTGACATCAGAAGTTTTGAAACAGTAATCCGTCCAAGGAAAAGAAGAAAATAAGTCTCGCAGGTCATCCCATTTTGCATTCTTGTAATGCCAAACAACACGAGGTTCGGAATAGCCATGAGATAAAGGTTCCATTGGAGAAGAGACAATCATCAAGTTGTGATCTGAAGTGTCTAAATGGCCTCTCACTTCGACTGTGTACTTAGAAGGGTTGTTTGTGAGAAAAAGATCAAGCGTATTGGCTGTATGATTAGGATTGTCCGGTATTCTTGTAGGTAAATGAACAATGCGTGCTAGGTCATTGGTAATCGCAAAAGCCTCAGCATCTCGACCTGCTGGGTCGGTGTGACTAGAAAATGGAAGCCATCTGGAGTTGTGAACATTAAAATCACCAAGGAAAATTACCTCACTGTTAGGAAAGTTGGACTGGAGAAAGTCAAGTTGCAAAGAGAGGAAGTCAAAGAGTTCCAAGTGATTAGTGGAGTTAGGAGAACGGTAGAGACAACAGATGAATTTGACACAATGAGGTAGAGCGATTTTGAGCTAGAGAAGATCAAAGAGAGGAGATTCAAATTGCCAAGTCTCTGACAGGAAATATCAGAATGGATATATGCACAAGTACCACCTTTGAGGCGAAAGGAATCATACAGCAAATAAGTTGGGCATCTGAGATGAGCAGTAGTTGAATCAACTGATTACTGAGATTCTGTCAGAAAAAGTACATGGGGTTTGGCAGACTGCAAGTGGAAATGGACATTGTTGAGATTAGAATTGAGACCACATATATTTGTGAAATGAATTAGGAAGTGCTTGGGAGGTTTAGATCTTTTCGCAGATAAGCTTATTCTATTAGTTTAACAATTCATGGTGTATTCAATAGTAAGAAAAAGTAGGTGGGACATGCTGTATGAAGTAATGAAATTTTTGGATATGGCGTACACATGGTAGGAATATACCCAGATCCTTGACATAACGTGGCCTCGACAATGCTCCCCACATACACACTACTCGGACTCCCTCCAGTCACTATCTGGCAGAGTAGAGGTAGCAAGATTATACACTAGCTGATCCGGAAGCGTCCTAGAAAGTTACCAATAGGTTCAGTCCGGTGTACTAACTAGCGGCCGGCCTGCGAACACCGTTTTAGAGCTGTACCCTCAAAATATAAGGAATATTGGATCTTGCCACGATGTTCATCATAACCTCAAAAGTCATCAATCATACAGCATGATGGAAGAGATAGGGAAGGGTTGACCGGAACTTAACTTTAGAGACTAAACATGGGTTCCACCACTTCAAGCCTCCAATAAGCAAAGTGGTGGTATTTCACCGGTTGATGAGAGTCATCTACCACCTAGTACTGCCTGGTAACATAGAGGGGCAGCGTTCCTCCATGTGGTGTGGACGCCACACCTCGACCCCTGCTTACGTTGGTTCACACCTGGGTGGTCACCCACCATGTACTTGTGCATGGAGGTTATACCCAGGATTACTAACACTCCCACCATCGTGAAGGTGCAAGCAGAGGATTTGGCTGTCACAGACCGTCCAGACTTCGCCGAAATTGGGTCCACTTGACTTGGGTGTCACCCGAATATCAGTTCCATCAGCGTTTTAGACTCCCAGGTAGCAAGTACAGCTTGTCTGGCTTATCTGAGAGAATGTCTGTGACAACCTCAAGGACCATAAGAAATATTGATGTCCAACTAAGAAATATTGATATAAAAGCCTAGTAGCTTCTTAACTGGTAACATCACCAATTAGTCCAACCGTATAAAATTTAAATACTGTCTCAGACCACCGTAGTCACCTTTACGAAAACAAAAACTGTTCCCTTTACCCCTGATGGTAATTACTTCTTTGAGTAAATCCCACTTCAGCGCACTGTGATCACTGCCACCTAGTGGTTCCTTTATCTGCAGATTCTTAATGCATGAAGAATCACTACTGATAATCAGATCAAGAGTATTACTCCCTCTAGTTACCTATTGAACATGCTGCTATAGAAAACAATCATCCAATAAATCCATAAAAGCCTTGCTAGTGTGTGAGTGACCAACCCAAAAGTTCCAGTCAATATCTGGGAAATCAAAATCCCCCATTATAAGACACTCTGATTTATTGGCCCAATATTTCTCTGTACAGTTGTTTATTATACTAATCAGAGTTATTAGGCTTATAACACACTCCTACTCTCAATTTTGTTTCCCAGTCCTTATGTCACACGAAAGTGATTCGACACTGCACTGTCCAGCCATGTTGACTGGCTGTACTTCCTTGGATTTTGTGTGTTTCTTAACTAATAGTATAACCCATCCTATCTTGCTAACCTGTCTATCCTCCCTGTACACATCATACTCCCCACATTCCATTTCTGCATTCCTTATATCTGTGTGATACCATGTCTTCTGATATCCCAACAGTATCTTCCTTTAATGTTTTGACCAACACCTCAAATTCATCAATTTATTTACCAAACTCCTAGCATTGGGGGTACATGCAAGTAATCATGCACCTGTTCCTATTCTTAGCTACCCTAACTCAGTCCATGTATTTACTTGTTCTGGAATGACTCCTAACAGTCTCTGGAATCCCCTGCACCTTGTTTTCCAGGCTGCTGCTTGTTAAATAGAAGTAGTGCAAGAATCACTTTCACCTCTGCCAGTGGCTGCTGTTAATCTATTAGTTCGTGTATCCCCCCAAGCTAGCAGTTTTCCAACCCACCTAACACTGCCTGATAGCATCAAAAAATATTTTTGCACCCCTTCTATTTAAGTGTATCCCATCCGTGTAGAAGCTGTCTCTCCTGTTAACAAGCACAGACCAGGCTGAGAAAAATTCTATCCCTTGAGCCTTGCACAATCTCTCCAGGGTGGAATTGATTGACAAGGCTCTCATCATATATTCCCTCCTATTGTGCCTGTGCAGAATTGTAGACACATTCAAATTCAATCCTAACTCACGACTTTTTTTTTCAACATTGACCTGTACTTGTTAAGTAATTCCGCTGGTCTTCTACTCTTAATATCATTAGTGTCAACATGTACAACACAATCACCTTTTGTGTCCTTAAAAGATGATATCTGCTCTACAATGTTGTCAACCTTTGCCCCTGGTAAACATACTCTAGTCCTGTTCCACCAATCATCCTTTTTGTACAATATGTTCCCCATTTCCCTGACAATAGAGTTACCAACAACAACTAGTTCCCTTGGGACCAGCACATTCTGCCTTGGGGTTTGCCACTGTGTTGTGTAATGTTCAAGTGTAAGCTCTGGCATTGAGTTTGATTGGCGCTCAATTTAAATGCTTCAAGGGCATTCACCCTGTCCTTCAAGCTTTCATATAGGCCCATAGCAACACTTGACACCTGATTTCCTCACACTCCTTACATTGCGCACACACGAAGACATTCACCTTGGCAATATCATGTCCTGTTTGCTTCACAAACATCAAACAAGCAGTACATTTAAAAAGGCTGTGATTCAGAGGAATACCGCTCCCCTCAGTCCCCTGAGCAACAGCACTCCTATTAGCTTGAGCCTTTTGCTTTGTTGCTCTGGTCTGAGTTGATTTTGATTCAATATAAAAAAAAATTTCAATTTCAATACAAAAATATAACCCTAAACTTAAATCCCAATGCAGTTATAACAATATATATATACAGTAAACCCCCGCTATTCGCGGGGGTTACGTTCCTGAGAAATGTCGCGAATACCGAAAACGCAAATACTGAGTTATGGCTCCCATAGTAATAAAGGGGATCCGTTCCAAAGTATGAAATATATAAGAAAAACTAGTCTAAAATTTTGTCTACGTATGTATTATATGTACCTTCATAATATGACTATGTACATAGACAGTACATAGTGAAATGCAAGCATATGGCATCGAAATGAAAATAAGAAACAGTTTAATATTAAATGTAATATTTATTAGAAATTTCAAACAAATCTTTCAAACCGGCGCCTTTGCTAGCTAAAAAATTATCCCGCCAGTGCTATCACCAGTTTCGCTAAAGTGTTGATAAAGGAGTTTTGCCTTTTCGCGAATGATGAGTGAACTTAACGGAATTTTATTTTGAGTTCGGTCTTCTATCCACAGATTTAAAGCTTTTTCCATTTTTTCTAATTTAACATCACGAGTTACAGAGCAAATTTTTTAAGCAATTAGAAACGCGTTTTCACGGACACTACGGCGGATTTTTTCTTCCGATTTTTTGATTGATCGTACCGTTGACTCATTGATTTTATAATGTTTTGCCACTGAGGAGACACTTTCACCATTAGAAAGTTTGTCTAATAACTTAATTTTATTCGCCAATGTCATCACCTTCTTTGATATTTTCACATTTCTCTTTTTATTCGTAGCCATATTTTTGTAGGGGTTAGAAAGAACTTGTCCACAATAGTCACTTTCTTCCGTTAACACACTCGAAAAAGTCTGTTTTACACTGCAAAACAGTAGATTTATCATTTTTGTAAGCATATCAATTTATAAATTGATAAATTTATAAACATATAAATTAAAAGCAAACGACGAAACCTTCCATGACAAACGCATAACACATACTGAACAAGGATTAGCGAGAAACATCCACGCTCGCGAGTTTGTCACCCCTCTCCCCCCACCCACTGAGCGCTGTTTTGACCGGGAAAGATAATTTTAGCCACGCCCATGTTTTTTATGGCGGAAAATATTCACGGCGCTTTAAAATTCACATTTTTTTAGGTTTCATTTTATATTAAATTGGCGATCGCGAAACCGCGAAACCGCGAATACAGATACCGCGAATAGCGGGGGTTTACTGTATATACAGGGTGTCTCAAAAATGTTGGTACAAACGTTTAGGGGAGGTAGGTAACATCTAAAGAAATGTGAATCGCATAGGAACCCATAACCAGAAACTCATGGGAAAGTAGTAGCAGGGGCACATATATAAGAAGCAGAAATGACACTACAGTAATTAGTGGCAAACATTTATTTGAAATAATATTAACAATGGAGTACGAGATGGATGCATTTCATGATGTTACAACAGATGCTTGAAGGTTCCACCATGAGACGCGATGCATGCTTGACACTGATGCAGCATGGATTGGCAAACATGGTCGAACACATCTGGAGTTTCTTTGAGAGTAGCAGCAGTGCAGACGAGTCTCACTATGAGATCCATTTCCATCTCCACAGGCGATTCATACACGATAGATTTGAGGGCCCCCACAGAAAGAAATCAAGGCTCGATAAATCAGATGAGCGTGGGAGCCAGGCAATGGGTCCACCATGGCCAATCCATCGACGCCCAAAACACCTGTTCAAATGGTCATGAACACACCTTCCATAATGGGCAGGTGCCCCGTCATGTTGACACCAAATGTTGTCTCACATTTGCTGGAACATCATCAAGTAACCCTGGTAGAACTTGTTCAAGAAAGATCCGATATTTAGCGGAGTTCATGTGGGATGGTAACAGGTATGGGCCAAATAAGCAGTCACCGACCACACCTGCCCACACATTTATTGCAAAGTGATGTTGTGCCACATGGGGGCACACACCATGTGAGTTGTCGTGAGCCCACACATGAGCATTGTGCTGATTGAATAAGCCTTCCCGAGTGAAATAAGCCTCATCCGTGACCAAAACATAGGCTGGAAAATTCAAGTCTTGAACACTTTCTTGGAGAAACCACTGCTCAAAAGCCACAAGTGCAGGATGATCTTGGGGGAGCAGTAACTGAACCCTTTGGAGATGAAAGGGTGTAAGGAATCATTGTGCCAGAAACGCTGTACACTGCAATGAGACACTCCTAAGGCAGAGGCAATGGCATGTGTGCTGGTAGGATAATTATTCTGGACGGCATTCAACACACTTCCTTCCATGGAGGGAGTTTGCATCGAATGTGGGCTGCCCGAACTACTCCTGTTACCACTAAATGACCCATAATCGCACAAATTTTAATGCACATGCACAAACAAACGGCGGTCCGGTACATGTCTGTCTGGGAAGCATTCTCCATAAATTGGTTGAGCAGCTCGCCCATTGCCTCTGCTAATCCATACACTAGGTGCATGTCTGCCAGCTCACAGTTCGTATATCGATGCATGCTCTTTGTGTGGCGACTACTGCTTGAATGAGTAAACCAGAAATTTTCCCTCTCGCGAAATGATGAACACGCCGTGTACCGACTTACAGTGACGTTTCCAGTTATGGGTCCCTATGTGATTCACATTCCTTTAGATGTTACCTACCGCCCCTAGGTCATTCTCCGTAGCCGAGTGGGCAAGAGCGGGAGTGCAGTAGCACACGCTCTTTGAGTAGACCGGGGTTCAAGCCCCTGACTACTGAATATGGTCGATCTGCCAACCTGCACTGGACCAGTGTGGTAGATTATGGTCCATTTCCCTCAACATGAATTGTTGAGGAGGCTTCCATCCTGCAGTGGGTTGATAATGGCTGCACTTTACTTTTTTACTTTACCACCCCTAAACGTTTGTACCAATATTTTTGAGACACCCTGTACATATAAACATATGTGAAATTATGTAGAAGAATATGGAATTTGAGGAATAGAAAAAGAATATCAGAACAGATTAATGCCATCAAAATAATGATTGAACATTACATCTGTTTGTATATTATTTTTTATTTTTTTAAAACTTAATAACAACTGGATAAATTGGAGAATTTCCATACAACTGGATTTAATAAGAATTTAACTGGATTTAATAAGAATTTAACTGGATTTAATAAAAATTTAATAAGAATTTAGAATATAAGTATTGGGGTGAAAACTATACTCGTAAGGCCAAATGGCCAAGTATTTAGGTAAGCTAAGTTGGACTTCATTGTTATACCCTATAAATAAACACATAGATTATAATAAAATAGTAAACTTAAAATGATGATGTAGCTAATTATTGATAATTGTATACACTGAATGGATCATTAACTAGCTCCACTCAATATATCTCATCAATAATTGGCTGAGCTGAGGATATCTGTTTCTATTTGCCTTTTGTCAGTTTGTCTAGGTTCAAATATACTGAGAATATAATTTCAATATAGTTTAATTACTTTAATATACATTAATATACGTTAACTTTAGCAGAAAACTGGCAGAATAACCACTAGCCCGACAGATAGCTGTGAAAATTAATAATAAAAATAATGGAAGTGAATCAAGAATAATAAAAGTGAATACCAACTACTAATTAGTGCAATTTATTTATGTAGTGAAAAGGAAAGGCTTATGCCAAAATTAAGGCGAATAGGAGGAGGAATAAGGATAGCAATAGATATCAATCTTCCTAAAATTGCTCTAATAGATTTTGAGGTATAAAAATTTAAAGTTAGAGTTAATTGGTCAGATATTAACCAAAATTTGACATATTAACCAACATTAACCAAAATGTGACATATTAACCAAAATTAATGTTATGAAGAAAGACTGCAGTGCCACCTCACTTTTGGTTAATATGTGACCAATTAATTGGTCACATTAATTTTGGTTAATATGTCACATTTTGGTTAATGTTGGTCAATATGTCAAATTTTGGTTAATATGTGACCAATTAATTGCTCATATATTAACCAAAAGTGAGAGGGCGCTGTGGTCTTTCTTCATTATATATAAGGCAGCAAATTGAGTTATAAATCCTTTCAGCTATGTTGTCCACAGCAAGAAGGTATTGTTCATTTTCTATTTATTTAATTTCTATTTCTATTTATTTAATATCTTTACAGAAAACTAATTTTGATTTTCTATTTGATCTGCTATTTCAGTAAATGCTGATTTAGTCTTATAATTTCCCAAAAAACTTCTATTATATTTTTATCTTATTCATAAAACTTCTATTATATCAGGTATTTTCTATTCATTATTATATTTTATATTATTTTTATTTTATTCATAAAACTTCTATCATACCAGGTAATTTTCTATTCATTATTGGATTTATGAAACATCAGGTATTTTGAAATTTCTGCTAATTTACATCAAATATCACTACATACTGTAATACCAGGATCCTTACTAAAAGGTCAGGCAGTTACGCTCCCGGTAAATCCCAAGTATCTATATAATATGCTGTTTCTATGCTTTTGCTTTCAGCTTTCTAACTCTAAATTTTTATACCTCAAAATCTATTAGAGAAATTTAAGGGAGATTGAGGTCTATTGCTATCCTTATTTCTCCTCCTATTCACCTTAATTTCGGCATAAGCCTTTCCTTTTCACTACATAAATAAATTGCACTAATTAATAGTTGGTACTCACTTTTATTATTCTTGATTCACTTCCATTATTTTTATTATTAATTTTCACAGCTATCTGTCGGGCTAGCGGTTATTCTGCAGTTTTCTGCTACAGTTAACGTATATTAATGTATATTAAAGTAATTAAACTA
Organism: Mastigoproctus giganteus; assembly: GCF_048544385.1. Lineage (NCBI taxonomy): Eukaryota > Metazoa > Arthropoda > Arachnida > Uropygi > Thelyphonidae > Mastigoproctus > Mastigoproctus giganteus. The sequence goes on along the minus strand of NC_143575.1, from coordinate 34,775,461 downwards.
TATTGAAATTATATTCTCAGTATATTTTAACCTATACAAACCGGCAAAAGGCAAACAGAAACAGATAGCCTCAGCTAATTATTGATGGGATATATTGAGTGGAGCTAGCCCTAGTTAACGTTCCATTCAATATATCCAATCATCAATAATTAGCTACATCATTTTAATTTTACTATTTTATTATAATGTGTTTATTTATAGGGTACAACAATGAAGTCCAACTTAGGTTACCTAAATACTTGGCCCTTTGGCATAGTTTTCACCCCTAATACTTATATTCTAAATTCTTATTAAATTTGCTCCAGTTGTATGCAAATTCTCCAATTTATCCAGTTGTTTTTAAGTTAAAAAAACAATAAATAAAAATAAATATATATATATATATATATTTCAGTATCGAGTATTATCTCCGAGTTACATTATGACTTTTGTATCTCCTGTCAAGTTATATGTAATAATTTATAATGTTACTTTTGTAAAATATAGGTCGTTATATGTATTTAGTTAAAAAAAGTAAAAAAAGATAGAGCTGCCTACAATAAAAGCATTCATGAATGGGCAGAACTTAAAAAATCTGGCTGCATATGAAAATGCACACCCAGTCCAGAAAACCCCAAAAAAGTTAGGCAGCTTTTCCAAAACAGCCTACTCATTGACTATTCTTAGGGTATTTAACGGTGCTTATGTAGAAGTGATTTAAAACCCTACCTATATATATATATATATTTTTTTTTTTTTTTTTATGAGTAAAATTTTAAGATTAAAGTTTCAGGTTTAACTGATGATAGGAAAACACACGCACGCACGAGGCAGAATTCGAGTAAAACCCAAAAAATGGATTCCGGGCACACAGACTTCTGCCTAAACATTTGGAATCATATTTCTTAATTTTCAAGTTTTTATTATAATAGGACCAATTGGTTTACTAATTTTTATTAAAATATTTCTAGAATATTCAATAATATTCCTGAATGTTTCCAAAAGATTCCTGAATTAGGTAGAACACTGTAAATCATTTGAGAATATTCTAGAAAGTGGGAGTATTGTTTCAATATTACAGAAGATTGTAGATGATTCTAGAGTGTTTTGCAGTAATATAAATCGAGGAGTAAGAGATGTAACATAAAATCGAACACTCATCATTCGGAAATAGTTTTTGGTGTAAGTTTAGCATATTTTGTGATAAACATGGCAAGAAATAAGGAATTGAGTGTTGAAAAATGAAATGAAAGAAAGTTATTCCATGAGAAATATTGGCAAAAAACAAACTAGGTGTTTCATTTAAAGGAGTACAAACTACGATTTCACAATTCAAGGGGATTGGCAGCTTAAAGGATAAACCACAATCAGGATGACTGTGCATAACAGCAGAAGCACAAGATAAGACCATAACTTGATTTATAAATGCAGTCGAAGACTTACTGCACCTGAAATCCAAGATAAGTTCAGTAAGGGCAGAGAAACTCTCGTGTTTACATCTACTGTAAAATTTCATCTTAAACAAGCAGGACTTCGTGGTTGTGTAGTTTTTTTTTTTTTTTTTGGTAGTTGTTGGCGCATCGGCTTCTGTGGCCATAATGCGCCTCCCAAGGTTTTTGCAGTACTTTGATCCAAGCCCGAGGCGGGATTCAAACCTGTGACCTTTGGGTTGCTAGGCAGGCACTTTACCCACCCGGCTAGCCCGGTCGGCAAGGTTGTGTAGTAGTCCAAAAACATTTATTAAAACCAGAAAATTGAAAGAAATAGTTGGTGCACACTAAGAGCCATCAATATTGGACAACTGAAGAGTAGAAAAATATATTGTGGACAGATGAATCCAAATTTGAAATTTTTGGATCCAATTGTAGAGTTTATGAGAGACAATCAACAGAAGAAAAAATGTTGCCATATGTTTAGTGCCTACAGTCAAGCACGGTGGTGGTGGTGGTGGTTCCATCATGATCTGGGGTTGTTTCTGTTTTTCTGGAGTGAGTGACATCAGAATTGAAAGAATTTTAAGCAAAGAAGGCTATAAAAACATTCTGGAACATAATGCAGTATCATCTGACTTGACTTTGTGGAAGAAATTTTATATTACAATCGACTTGACTTTGTGGAAGAAATTTTATATTACAAGACAATGACGAGAATCATAGCTCTAAGCTGTGAAGCAACCTAGCAAATAAACAACAGGAGGGGATATTGCAATTATGCTTTGGCCACCCCAATCCCTGACTTAAACCCAATTGAGCTTTTGTGGGATCATCTGGACCATGAAATCTGTGAAGTCTGCTCATCTTCGCAAAATTTATGGGGAACCTCGCAGCTCACGTGAAATGATGTATCAAGACACTATTATAAAACTGAGTGCCAGGATGCCACATATGTTTAAGGCAGTGATAAAATCTTGTGAAGGACATTTTGATGAAAATCAGTATAGTCATTAATATTAATCATTTCAATATTTTTTTGCTGTAAATTTTTCAATGCTTAATAAGAAAATCTTAAAATACTTTGTAGTGTGCCCTTTTTTTTTTTTTTTTTTTTTTAAAAATTAGCGAAAGCTTTTGTCATATGCTGCAATTCGAAACGTTTAGGCTGAAGTGTAACAGACAGTGCTAAATATGTTTCCGGTGAAAGAGAAATAGAAGTACAATACAGCGTCGGTTATCCAGAATAATTAATGTCAGACCTCTTCCGGGTAGCGAAATTTTCCAGATAATCGAACATAAGGTAAAATTAAATAAATTCTGTTATAATGTATTAAGGTAAAAGAAAAGACTTTAAATAGTGTGAGAAAAACGAATTTATTTAATTAAAAAATAATAGCAACTTATACATAAAAATTCACACATTTACATATGTGTGAATTTTACTGTAAATTTTACTGCAAATTTTGTGGAAAAAAATTTAAAGTAGTTTTTTAAAATAATGTTCGATCGTTTTTTGTTTCATTTGTTGTGACTTTTTTTTTTTTTTTTTTTTGCTGCTAAATTTCTCAAGTTCCTTAATAATATTAATTTGATTATATCGCATTATTCCTGGTTTTCTGCCCATTTCAGTGCTGTTTCTTTTCATTGACGTTTTACAGAGAAAAATAATAAATCGCACAGTTTTGGGCCAATATTATTCTTATCGAATCTGGAACTAAACTAAACATAATATGAAATGAAGAGAACAAAATATGTCATGAAAAATTGGGTTCACGGAAGTGAATGACCGAACTCTATCACTTGTGGTTTCTGTGAAAACCCATTAGTCCTATCCAACGTTTCACCAGATATACAATGTAAGAAACAGACAGAAATACTCTTGTAACATAATAAACATTTGTCTCAAATACTACCATAAAGAAAAAGAAAAATAAGCCTTTCAAATTATTCCGGATAACCGACGTTCTACTGTAATACTATATATTAATTTTTATGAACAATGGAAATAAGTATTTTATTTTTAAACTCACAGTTTTTGAGAGTGGCCTTTTGCCTTTTTCATAAACCTTTGGTTCAAGGAAACGTAACACCATAGTTCTAAGACCAGGACAGGAGTTGAGCACCTCTGGATTTATTAGGCACTGCAAATATTCGTTTAACTGGTGTGTGCGTTTCTCCAGGAACTGTCGACTTAAATTATTAAAAGCTTTTTTCCCAGGAAATTGAAAACTAGATAGGCTAGGAAACTAAACGAAATTATTACAATTTTTTTTAACTTGTTATTATAAGAAAGGGAATTCATCACTAAAAAATGGCTTCAGTTAGTGTGTGTGTGTGTGCATGCATACATGCTATGGGTGTTTAGTGGCGCATAAGCTGTAATGGCTGTAGTGTGCCTGCTTTAATCAATAATACGTAAGATTATACAGTAATGTATCTGTACATGCACGTGCATACACACGCACACACTGCTAGTCTGATTTCTTTATGCTTACTTCTCTAACAAGGTAAATCAACTGGTATAAATATATTGCAAGAAACATTTTTGTGTGAAACAACTGCTACAAAAGCATAGAGAAAAGTACACTGATGTAATTTACTATTTTTTATTTATAACAAAAACTGCTTTTTTGATATAAACTTTGAATTTTAAATATAATAGAGAAAACGATATATCTTGCTATTAATAATGCATGTTCTGTGGAAGCTACTTATACAGAATTAACATTGTGTTCAAATGTAATTTGAGTTATGATAAATATAAGAGTAAAAAAAATAAATAAATAAAAAAGTTTTAAGCCATCTCGGAGTGACAGCCATTCACTTCTTACAATTTACTATAATGGTTATTTTAATTCAATTTTCCTTCCCATGTGGAAGAAAGAAACATCTTTAATCCTACTAGAGTGGTGTTGAATTTTATTAGTGAATTATCTGGTCCTTATACTCAGATGCCTGTCTGGGTATTCTGAAGATAAATGATGGCTGTGGGTATCAGCATCAACTAACTATCCTAGACGTTGCCCAATATGAAGAGTTGTTGTTTGATGTACCATCCAGCTCCATAGACTCCAACTAAGTAACACTGTTAAAACTTATTAAACTGAGTACACACTGCTAGTGCATGTGGTCCGGACATCTTAAAAGCCTTTCCAACAAACTGATTCACCAATATAAAAAATGGTGTATATTAAAACAAAAAAATATAAATAAGTGAACTTGTACAAATATTAAGTGTTGATTCAAATCTGTAATTCATTTTACTGTATTATATAAATTTTTGGACAAAGTGAAAAATAAAAAAAATACTACCTACAGCAAAATACATATCTATTTTGAATCCTTCTTTAGACAATTTTCAATACAGAGTATTAAGAATAAATGGGTAGTATAAACAGGTACTCTGTCATTTCACTAAATTGATACTTTATTTGGTGGTTCCACATAGTTTATTTGTACCTGGATGAATCAGCACTTTTTTGAAACACTTTTGTGCTAATCACTTGAATCCTTTTACCACCATCAACAGTAAAGTACCTTCGCAGCTCATTCTATTTACCCTGGTATTTTTTATATATACAGGAACTCCCCGACTTACATAAGGGTTGCATTCCGCGGAACACTATGTAAGTCAGAATTTCCCCCATTCTTGTGCAGCACTCACAATTTTACTTGCTGAATTGTTTGAATCAAAAAAGAAATGTTCGATGAACATGTAAATAGAATTATTTATTGTATTTATTCAATTTTTTATCTCATGCGCAGGAAAAATTACAAAAGCATACAATTTAAAAAAATTTCAAAATTATAAAATTACAAAAAAAGAGAGGAGATAAGCATACCGTCACTAAGTTTTATTTCTCAAGCATCATTGCCAGAACCGACGTCTTCAGCTGATAAGTACGCTGCTGCGGAGGTTGAGGGCAGTGGTGATTTAGAAGGGGTCAGCTGCTCAACCTTACGAAAGAACATATTAATGGATGACTGACTGGATGGTGTGGCTTTTTTCTTTTCATCGTAGATTTCTTTTTAGCAAGCAAGCACATCATTCACCCCTCTGTTCACTTTTAAGAATCATTCGCTTTCAGGATCCATCTTCTCAGCCCTCGCCATTGTCGATGCAACTTCATGAAATGCCATTGCCATCTCTCTGGTGATGAAGCGTCCTGACTCCTCATTTGGTTCATCTTGAGCTTCGTCAGCATTTTCTTCTTTCACTGTCGCTGCCTGCAAGTCAATAAGTTCTTTATAAGATAATTCCTTCTCTTCTTCCTCTATTAACTCCTCCACATCTCTGGCATCAACCTCCAACTGAAGTAGCTCTGCAACCTTTACAGTCTTATCTGTAACCTCTTCATATGATTCGACTTTTTCAACTTCTTTGAAGCATATTTTCTTCCATGTGCCATTTAAACTACTTTTAGTAATTTCCACCCTGGCCTTATTAATGTTTAAGATGGCTTGGTAAATACTGTAAGACTTCCAAAAGTCTCTTAATGTAAAATTTTTCTCATCATCTACTGCAGACAATGCCTGAGCAAATGTTGTGCGTAAATAGTATACTTTTAAATTAGAAATAACACCCTGATCCATAGGTTGGATGAGTGAAGTCGTGTTTGACGGTAGAAATATGACTCTCACGTTCAAATTGAAATCATCTAGATGCGTATGTCCAGAAGCATTATCTAATAGAAGCAAAATCTTGAAAGGAATGTCATTGTCTCTACAATATTTTTCAACCTCGGGAATGAAGCAGCATTTAAACCAATCCTCAAAGATAGATATTGTTATCCATGCTCTCTGGGTCGATTGGAAATGCATGGGTAGGTGGCTTTATTGATGCCCTTAAATGCACGAGGATTTCCAGAATGGTACACAAGCAGTGGTTTTAATCTGTAATCTCCCACTGCATTAGCCTCAAAGCAAGAGAGTGGCCCTATCTTTTGACGCCTTGAAACCTGGCATTGTATTTTCCTCTTTGGCAATGTATGTTCGATACGGCATTTTTTTCCAATACAGAGCAGTCTCGTCAATGTTAAAAATTTGCTGCGTTGAATAGCTGCCTTCATCAATAACTTTTTCCAATACATTACAAAATTTCTCTGCAACTGCAGAATCGGCACTGCCGATTTCACTGCATACTTTGATGTTGGGGAAACCAGTGCAATGTTTGAACCTATTAAACCACCCATTGCTTGCCACGAACTTGGGTTGGGGTTCGCCGTACTTATCCTTAATATCGTTAATGTTCTTTTATGTTCTTTAACATGTTATTTTATATGCGCACTGTCCCTTAAAATAGTATTCACCATTGAAGCAGCAAGCCCTAATTCCATGCACTAGACGACAAACTTTGTCCTACTTTGTAGTTGTTAATCATTTTCACCTTCATTTCTAAATCAAATTTGTTTCATTTCCTGGCACTACCACCACTTGCACTTTTCATTGGTCACTTTCCCTTCATCATTGTAATATGTAAATAGGAATGAAGAGAAGTTTCTGAAAATTTGCTTTTTATATGATTGAAGATTGCAGTGAAGGAGAACACATTTCACCATAATAGCATAAAAACCCACATAATTGCAGTTATTGGGATTATTGCAAATGCAAAAGGATCAAGTTTACTACCCATTTATAATTAGATGCACTAACAGAAAAGCCCAATAAACCAGAAAGTGCAAGGTAGTGCAATTTCCATCATAAATATGACCTTTTAGAGAGATAAATAGCTTAGTAATAACAAATTTCTTAGTAATATAGAAAAAAACCAAAAAAAAAAAAAACCCAATGTATTATTGGGTTCACATTATGATATTTTCACAATACCTTCATTTATTCCTGTGTGATGCAAAATACGTTTCCACAATTTTTTTGTTTGCACCAGCCGGCAAAAACTTACATAAAGTCAAATTTCCATAAGTTGGGGAGTTCCTGTATATATATTCTTGAGATCTTGGTAAAACCTCTCATAGTGCTCTTCACTCACTGCAAGAAGCTTCTGCGAATACTTTTACAGAAGCTTGGCACAGTGAGTCAAGGTGGCTGTGCTGAAAATGAACTTTCACACTCATGTTGCAACCTAGGTTTTTGAAACTACTAAGCACATTGTTGACAATCTTCTTGTAGTCTTTTTATTATAAATACCTAAGGAGATTTTTCACAACACTTCTGAATGCTAACCAGGCTTCCACTTATTTTTTATATATACTGGAGATAGAAGCACTTTGTTTGGAGAGACAAGTGGCTCCTTGATGGCATTTTTGATTCCAGGTGTGAAATTAGTCCTTTTTAGTCCTGTCTTGTTAATCCAATGATCATTTTTAGGAGTGCTGTTTTATTCATACAGAAAAATGAGGGAACCTTAACCTGACTGTTGCACAAGAAGAATGGTTAGCATCTTAAAATCACTCCAAACTATTCATTCCCTCATGATCACAATATTTCATCTTTGCTAACAAGTGCTGGAAGTATCAAAGTTCTGAGGTTTGGGTTCTTGCCACATCACAGTTACACCGAATGCAAAGGATTTTTCTGTCTTCCATTAACTCATAATATTGGATCCAAGATTTGCCTTGGTCAACAATTCCAACACCAAAATAAGCATCATAGTTATTTATGCTTCTGATTTTATGATATAAAATTTCTACAGATGTAGTAAAAGGAACCAGAATTGTTTACATACCAAAATGTAACACCATCTGAAAAAAATATATTAATCATAATGACACATTAATGATAAATTAACAATTAAAATACCTACAACAATCTTTCTTTAATAGAAATACAATCTGTAATATCTCTCTCTCTACATATATAAAATTTAACATTACCTTTGAGTATCACAAAAGTGGGAGAATTTCACTTGTTGCCACTAGGAACATCATGTTCTTGGATTCTGTCAGCAGCTTTATTATTATTATTATTATTAGCTATATGGTGCAAGGAAGCCTGAGGCTTATGCTGCACCAGCCAAAAAAAAAAAAAAAAAATCCCAAGTTACCCTGAGAGAGAGAGAGAGAGTCAAAAGTAGAAGTGAATCACCAAGAAACAGAAGAATAATGATATCCAGCTCAGGACCCTGGGTATGCCAAGCCCATACTCACCAGATGTGAGCCCCTGGGGGGCTCACATCTGGTTTAGAGTAGCATGTACATATAATGCATAATGTGTCACTTGGGTGAATTTGCCATGAAAAAAGTAATTGTCTAAGGCCACAGCTTTAGACAATTTAAATAATCAAATATATCTGTGATGGATGCCCAAGACAACGTTCATGGTGAAATATATTTTAATTATTTAATCAAGTTCCTTTAACAGTATCATGAATGGAATTTAACTTTCCTAGTTTTAGGGGAGTTAACTGATACATTTCCAATTGCCAAAAGGCCTATGTGCTCTGGATTCATTTTAATAATAAATTATAGTGTCACAGAGCAAAAATGGAAAGAAAATGAGAGGTTTCAGTAAAAAAACATTTAATATTACGTAAAAATATGTTGTGTTCACACAAACAAAAACAAAACAAGTAAAAATAATACAGGAAAGTAATACATAGCATTTGGACTGGAAGGCATTCTTCATCAGTTGTGACTGTTAATCTAAAATACAGAAATATAGAACTCTATGTGCATGCCATGGCAGTCATGTATGGTGAACTGTATATGTAACAATTAGCTGTTAGAATGGAAAGCTTGTAGTTGTAGCTGTAATGCTTGAACACTGTAAATGCCAACGTTTGTCAGCCAAGAGGATGGTTGTCTCAATAATGGGATGGACACGACATCCTCTATTCCGGTTAAAGGAATCGGCACAGCATGAGATGTGCAGGGACTCCAAACACGTGCAGCAACAGTAATGGCAGGACCGATCAATAATCATGACATTGCGACATGGGTCAGTGTCATGATGGGTCAAACCAGAAGTGCTCAGCAATGGCTGAGTGTTCCCCATCCACTAAATGGATAGCTCTTTCATGTTCAGAAACATGACTACTGAGCCTCTTGCCAGTTTCCCCAACATAGCAGCCAGTGCAGTCACTGCAGGGAATATGGTAGACTAATCCAATCTGCAGTAGGGGGTGGGGGAACTGATGTTTTAACTCTTGAGATAAGGGATCGTAACTTCCTGCCCAGGAGTTGTATGCACTTTATCCCATGAGCCTTTAAGACTCTAGAAATCTGTTGTGATAAGTTCAGGTAGAATGGGATAAAGGCGGATTCATTACTGAGCATGGTCCTGTGGGTCACACCTATCTAGGGCGCTGATGGGGTAGCCGCACCTCACAAGATCTATCTTAAACCTAGTAATCTCAGTGCATCTCTCATCCCCATAACTAGAGTGGGTCCAGGCGTGGGTTAGCATGACTCGCGCTGTGCTGACTGGTAGTTGGTGAACTGGCCAGGACACATTGGCTTGTGATAGACTGTTGTCTTCAAACACGCGCCCTTGCAGATAAGGGTATCCAAGTATGGAAGGATATTGTCTGACTCAGCTCAATGGTGAATTGAACGAAAGGAGACAGAGTTAAGGTGGCGCAAAAGTTGGTTGCCCAACTCCCGGAAAATGACCACAAACACATCATCCACGTAGCAACACCAAAAGGCAATGGGACTGGTAGACCCACAAATGCGAGATTCTCCAACTCCTCCATTGCAATGTTTGCCATAACTGAACTAAACTAATCGGGGAACCCATGGCTGTACCGTGTATCTGCTGGTAAATGGAGTCACCAAACATGATGGCCGCCACCAGTCAAGCACAATCTAAGGGCAGCGCAAATGCCCTCTGAAGTTAGAGATGTGTTTCTCAGGGTCTGATCATTGTCCACAAGCTCCTTGGCACACGTGATGGCCAGTTCGACTCGGATTGAAGTGAAAATAGAGACCACATCAAATGAGGCTATGACTTGATCATCCAAGATGGATAGCGTACGAATCCGATCTAGGAATCCCCACTGTTAGAGATGGTGTTGGCAGTCTTGTCTACTAGGGGAGAGAGCAAGCTCAAAAAGAACTTAGATAACTCGTAAGTCGGCGAACCACAACAGGAGATGATAGGTCTTAAGGGTACTCCTTCCTTGTGGACTCACATGCCTCTGACTGCAAGATTCCACAGTTTTATGGACTACCAAAAGTCCATAAGAAAAGAGTACCCTTAAGACCTATTGTCTCCTGTTGTGGTTCGCCAACTTACGAGTTATCTAAGTTCGTTTCGAGCTTACTCTCTCCCCTTGTGGACAAGACTGCCAACACCATCTGTAACAGTGGGGAGTCCCTAGATCGGATTCGTACCCTATCCATGATCGGATGATTGAGTCATAGCCTCATTTGACGTGGTGTCTCTTTTCACTTCAATCCCAGTCGAACCGACCATCACGTGTGTCAAGGAGTTTCTGGACAACCAGACCTTTAGCAACAGATCTTCTCTAACTTCAGAGGACATTTGCCCTGCCCTTAGATTGTGCTTGACTGGTGGGGCCGTCATGTTTTGTGACTCCATTTACCGGCAGATACACGGTACAGCCATGGGTTTCCCAGTTAGTTCAGTTATGGCAAACATTGCAATGGAGGAGTTGGAGAGTTGGCATTTGTGGGTCTACAAGTCCCATTGCCTTTTGGTGTCGCTATGTGGATGATGTGTTTGTGGTCATTTCCCAGGAGTCAGGCAACTGACTTTTGCACCACCTTAACTCTGTCTCCTTTCATTCAATTCACCATTGAGCTGGAGTCGGACAATATCCTTCCATACTTGGATACCCTTGTCCAGCATCTGTCTCCTTTCATTCAACTCTGTCTCCTTTCATTCAATTCACCATTGAGCTGGAGTCAGACAATATCCTTCCATACTTGGATACCCTTGTCCAGCACGAGGGTATGCATTTGAAGACAACAGTCTACAAGAAGCCAATGTGTGCTGGCCAATTCAGTAACTACTGGTCAGCACACACATGCAGCCACCTTCTCAGCACAGTGAGAGCCCTACTAACCTGCGCCTGAACCCACTCTAGTTCTGCGGATGAGAGATGCACTGAGATTACTAGGTTTAAGACAGATCTTGCGAGGCTACCTGAATCTATCACAACAGATTTCTAGTTTTAAAGGCTCATGGGATTAAATGTTTACAACTCCTCGGCAGGAAGTTGCTATCCCTCATCTCAAGAGTTAAAACATCGCCCCCCCCCCTGCTGCAGAGTGGATTAGTCTACTGTATTCCCTGCCATGACTGCAATGGCTGCTATTTTGGGGAAGTTGGCAGGAGGCTCAGTAGTCATGTTTCTGAACATGAAAGAGCTATCCGTTTAGTGGATGTGGAGCACTCAGCCATTGCTGAGCACTTCTGGTCAACCCAGCACGACATTGTCCCATGCAGCGATGTCATGATTACTGATCGGTCCCACCATTACCGTCGCTGTGCCTGGTTGGAGTCACTGCACATCTCATGCTGTAGCAATTCTGCGATTCTTTTAACCAGAACAGAGGATGTCGTGTCCATCCCATTACTGAGATGACGATCCTCTTGGCTGACGAATGTTGGCATTTACAATGTTCCCAGGTATATTACAACTACAAGCTTTTCCTTCTAACAGCTGATTGTTACATACATGCAGTTCACCATACATGACTGCCATGGCATACACAGAGTTCTATATTTCTATATTTTAGATTAATGGTCACAACTGATGAAGAATGCCTTCCAGTTTGAAAGCTAGGTATTACTTTCCTGTATTATTTTTACTTGTGTTTTGTTTTGTTTGTGTGAACATCAACATATTTTTATGTAACATTAAACGTATTTTTTTACTGCAACCTGTCATTTTCTTTCCGTTTTTGCTCTGTGGTACAATAATTTATTATTATTGATACATTTCCCTCTATATATATGAAATACAGTGGGTAATTTTTCACCCATTTTTCACTGTGTTCATTGAACACAGTTCAATATTATAAGCACTACAGCATAAGACTATGTTCTAGATGTCACATGGGTGTTCTATGGCAAATGTAATATAATGGATGTTTTTTTTTTTTTTTAACTCTGGTACATAAGATAGGAAATAACAGTGGATTTAGGCAATCTCATTAAATAGGACATAACTGTGTTCATACTTTTTTGGTAAATAAAAAATCAATCACGTATACTATGTAATTCATCATCATCTTTTGCAACTAATGATAGCATATATCACATTGACCACTCCAGTAGGTCTTTATCATCATAATTTTTCCTCCAACTTATAGTCCTTTGACCAGTTGTACCAAGCTAACTACCTGAGATGCAAGAGGAAAGCCCTCATGATACCTAAATGTTCCTGAATGATTCCTAAAGGAAAATGGATGATATAAGTATTATATCATCGAATATTAGTAACACCAGATAACCTCACTTTGAGTTTACCTAATGTTACTAAAATTGGTTTTAATCAAATATCACCAAACAGGTGAATCCATTATTAATTGAAAGCATCAAAGCACTGTTATGAATAGTGTTATATTCAAAAGTGTTAAAAAAAAAAAAAAAAAAAAAACATCTGATTATAAATATAATGAAAATTATATGGATATTAAAACACCCACTACTGAGCATTGGCTGACTGCAGCAATTAAGTAAAGGAATGGAATTACATTTCAATGCAGGTGTAGAAATGACTTGATAAATAAATGATTCTCCCCATTACATTTTTCTATTTGCTCTCTTGGGTTGCTGTCGCTTTATTCCCTCCAGTGACAACGAGTGATCATAGTGTCCTCAAGCCAAAAAGACAGAAAAATATAATGTAAAGAAACATTTATTTATCAAATTATTTCAATGCCTGCTTTGAAATTTAATTCCATTCTTTTACTTAATTGATGCAATGGACCAATGCAGCTCAGTACTAGAGGTTTAGCATTCATATAACTTTCATTATGTTTGCAATCAGAAGAAAACTTCTCATTGCAAACATAATTTACATCACAAGATTATAAGACAATAATATTAACAAGATTAATGCTGTGTATGGTTTCATTAAGCATGATGAAACTACACATATCACTTGAGGCCACCCCTTATCTAATTAGGAGGCAGTAGCTCTAAGACAAGTAATGACACTGCTTTGGAGTTTTTAACAAATAACAGATTGACCTATTTGGCAATTATTTGATTAAAATTATATTAGTAACCTTAGGTAAACTTATGGATAATGATGTAATTTCTAAAGTTAGTTTAAGCTCAAGCCTCTCACGTGAGGAACAAAGAGTACCTGAGACAGAAAAATGTGATGAGAGAAACATTATTTATCAAATTATTTCAACACTGGCATTGAAATCTAACCCCATTCCTTTATTTAAGTCAGCTTATAACAACATATATCTTCCATCATTATTATTATTATTTAAAGAATACCTTAAATTATTGAACAACATACTTTATATGCTGGATTCTATGCTCCAACCCGGATATCCAATGATATCCGGGTTAGAGCATATTTCAAACTTACATGTTATTTGGTTTTTAGGAGCATTAGCAACTAAGGCCATATTGCTCCGAGATATGCGGTGGTCATTCCCTGACCTTTCCGCATCCTCCGTATTTGGTGGTGATGGGCTCGAACTCCGGTCTAATCAAGAAGCGTGTGCTACGCACTGCTGCTCCTTCCCATCTGGCTACGGAGGCACTCAAACTTATATGAAATCTGTTCAAATTAGGGAGGGAGTGCCAAAAGGCAAGTTTATCAGCATACTATTTGCAACTGTCCTGGAGCTGAGAAGTGTTTAGGGAATTAATCACAGAAGCTCCCAAAATTTTATACCAAATAAAAGATACTGTTTATGGTTTAGACCAAAAAGGATGTCAGATAAATAGATAAGCTTAGTGGCAAAGAAAAATGCACGGTGTCATTATAAATTGTAGATGGGGAATACAGAATCCAACATAAGTATAAATTATCCCATAATCAAGTTAATCAGGGAGTTAGGCATGCTAAGGCAGATTGTGAGAGGCTTCAACTAAAAGCACAAAGAAAATTAGCATATTTTTCATTTACATTCACATATCAAGAAGTTTTTAGGAATGGAGATACTAGAAGTCTACTAATTCTTTAATTTTTTGATACCTGAAGAGAAGCTAAAAACTAAACTGGTGTAGTTAAACATAAATAAGGCAACCTTATTCTGATGGAATATAACAAAATATATTAAAAAAAAGCAGCAAAAGGAGTAACCAAATCTCTTTAACTAATGGATTCAGGAGGAATATCAAAAAACTGGACATATGCAAATATCTCTCCTATTCACAAAAGTATTCACCACACCTAAAAAAAGACATTGAGCTTGTTGAAAAGTTCCAAAGACTGATAACTCATTTGGTGAAATTGGTAAAAGGGTGTTCACATGAGTAAAGACTGAATATGTGGGTTGCACAGCTTGGAAACTAGGCACCTTTAGAGGAGACTAGATTGAGGTGTCTAAGGCTCTGAGAGGCAAAAGTAAAATGAATGAGGGCAAAATTTTCATGGTTATAAATGATTATAGAACTAAGGGCCATAATTTGAAGTTATGGGGGGGAGAGATATTTAGATTGCATTGCAGAAAGTTTTATTTTAGCCAGCGAGTTATAAATTACTGGAATAAGTTACCTATATGGGTGGTCGAGGCTGACAGTTTGGGGAAATCCAGAGGTTAGCTGAATAGTTACCTATTACCTATGGGAGGAGGGAAGGCCTTGAGTGGTTTCAGCAGGCTCAGTGCTGGCTGACGGAATACTTCCGCTTACTCAGATTAAGAATCTGAGGGAGCATAGATTCAAATTGAGGAAAGACAGTTGTACAATAGATGTGCGGAACTTTGCCTCTAAGCCAGCAGGTAGTTGATTGCTGGAACAGACTTCCATCTGTTGTTGTGGAAGTTGATAGCTTAAATAAATTTTAAGGCTGAACTAGACAAACATTTGGGGTGACCGGATGGGTGAAATGGTAAGGTGGTTTTTTTTTTTTTTTTTTTTTTGGCTGATGCTGTATAAGCTTGCTTTCTTGACCAACATTATGTTTTACTTATTTCTGTTATTTGGTTAGTGTTAATTAAATGATTTGAACATTAGATTTATCTATTTATGTTAATTCTGTTTAGATAGTATGAATCAGAACTGTACTACTCAATATGTTCTACGTTGATAATAATATTAGTAAAATAATAAGAGGAGTATACCTCAATATAGTGCGTAGAACACTTCCGTATGATACCCTCCAGAAATTAAAACGAAAAAATTGACAACTTACCGGTACATTAGAGTAAAATATAAATAATTAAATAATCAATTTAACACAATTCAAATCAATTTGATTTTTAATTGTTTTAAATTGATTTGAATTGTGTTAAATTGATTATTTAATTATTTATATTTTACTCTAATGTACCGGTAAGTTGTCGATTTTTTCGTTTTTTCCGTTTTAATTTCTGGAGGGTATCATGCGGAAGTGTTCTACGCACTATATTGAGGTATACTCCTCTTATTATTTTACTAATGTTAATTCTGTTTATTACTATTTGCTTTAACAAGTTGATTACATTAGTATTAGCAGAGGCATATGATGTAAGAAAGCAAGCTTATACAGCATCAGCAAAAAAACCTTCCCATTTCACAAATCCATTCACTCCAAATGTTTATCTAGTTCTGCCTTGAATTTATTTAAGTTGTCAGCTTCTACAATGACAGATGGAAGTTTGGTCCAGCAATCAACCACTTGCTGGCTAAAGGCAAATTTCCACATGTCTGTTCTACAACTGTCTTTCCTCAATTTGAATTTATGTCCCCTCAGGCAATTAATCTGGGCAAGAGGAAGGATCCCATTGGCATTCAGCTTGCTCAAACCATTACACCTCAATCAGATCATCTTGCAGGTGATTAGTCTCCAGATGCTGCAATTTTCAGAACTTAAGCCTTTCTTGGTAAGACCACCCTTTCGTTCCCTTCACCAATCTTGTTGCCCTTCTCTGTACTCGCTCAAGCAACTCTAACATCCTTCCTAAAATGAGGCCTCCAAGCCTGTATACAGTACTCAAGGTGTGGTCTGACCATTGCCTTATACAAGGGGATAATCACCTCCTTATCCCTGCTGGAAAAATTCCTGTCTATCATTGACAAGACACCTTGAACTACTCTTGCAGACTGTCTGCACTGCAAGGAAAACTTCATATCTGACTCCCCAATTACCTCCAGGTCCTTTTCATTCTCTACCACCCTGAGTGTAGTACCACCCAGTTGTTACTGCTACCCATTATGCAGTATCTTTACATTTGTCAATGTTAAACTTCAGTTGCCACCTCTCAGTTCATTTACTCAACATTTCTAGATCCTCTTGCAGTAGTGTAGTGTCATTAACAACCCTGCCAACCTTCGTATCATCTGCAAACATAGAAATTAAGACTGATATACCATCATCAACATCATTGATAAATATACAAAACAACAGTGGTCCAAACACTGTGGAACTTCACAAATAACATTAGTCCACGAAGAGCAGCATCCATTGATTACCACTCTCTATCTTCTTCCATTCAATGACCTTTTTATCCATTGTAGCAATTTACCCTTAATACTATACTGCTCCAATCTGAACAGTAGTCTTCCATGTGCAACAGTATAAAAAGCTTTCCTAAGATCCAAGTATATGACATCAAAATTATTTTTTGCATCCAGTTCCTTTGTGACCACATCATAGTATCCAATCAAATTGTTCAAACAATACTTCCCCTTAACAAACCCATGCTGTGTCTGAACTATAACTGAAGTGTTGTCTAGATGATCCTGCAGTACTTATTTAACCAGTGCCTCCATTAATTTCCCTGGAACAGAAGTTAAACTAAGAGGTATGTAATTAATTTGTCACCCTTTGATCCTCCTTTGTGAATGGAGATCACATTTGCACATCTCCATTCGACGGGTACCTCCCCTGAGTCCAAGGAAGTTCTCATAATTATGGCTAAAGGTCTGCTTACTTCCATTGCTGTCTCCTTTAATATAACTGGATAGATCCCATCCATCCCAGGTGCCTTTTTTTATGTTTATCTTCAACAATTTCTCCTCCACTTTGCTCTCAGTTATTATAAAATCATTTAACTCACTATCATAGTTTAATACACCTCTGTTATACCCCTCACTGAATAACTCCTCATGTGCGAATGTAGATGCAAAATACTCATTGAGTTTGTTAGCTACCTGAGCAGGATCATCAACAGTCAAATCATCGATATCAAGTGGACCAATCTGATTCATCCCCTTCTTTCTAGAGTTTGCATAAGCAAAGAACTCTTTGCTGTTTTTATTTACATCCTTTACCAAAGATGTCTCATAATCTGCCTTTACTTGCCTAACCTCTTTTGTAACTAGGTTACAGACCAGCTTATATCTTCCATAGGATTCTGTGTCACCTGTTAATTTATATGTATCCCATGCATTTTTCTTCTCTTCCGCATGTCTCATTAGTTCATCTGGCATTCATTTAGGCCCAAACCTTCAACAATATTTCTTAGTTGGTATGAAAAGCCTAGTAGCAGATTAATTCTTTGAATGCTTCACATTTAGAATTTGCTCTTGGTAACATCATCAGTTGGTCCCACTGTACATAATTTAATAACCTGTCTCAGACAACCGTAGTCACCTTTACGAAAACAAAAACTCTTCCCCTTCCCCCCTGATGGTAGTTACATCTCTGAGTAAATCCCACTTCAGAATACTGCCACCTAGTGATTCCTTTATCTGCAGATTCTTAATGCATGAAGAATCACTACTGATAATCAGATTAAGAGTATTACTCGCTCTGGATGCCTCTTGAACATGCTGCTGTAGAAAACAATCATCCAAGAAATCCACAAAAGCCTTGCTAGTGTGTGAATTACCAACCCACAAGTTCCAGTTAATATCTGGGAAATTAAAATCCCCCATTATAAGACAATCTGATTTACTGGCCCACACTATTTCTTTGTTCAGCTGTTCATTATACTCATTAGAGTCATTAGGCCTATAGCACACTCCTACTCTCACTTTTGCTTTCCCAGTGCTTATGTCACATTAAACTGACTCAATGCTGCACTGTCCACCCATTTGAACTGGATGCATTTCGTTAGATTTTGTGTGTTTCTTAATCTCCAAATTTCAGTTCTACATTCCTTATATGTGTGACACCACATCTGTGATATTCCAACGATATCTGCCTTTGATGTTTTGAACCGCACCTCAAAATCATCAAATTTATTTACTAAACACTGACTCAGTCAATGTTTAAATTTACATTTTGTTTGTTACTTTTTATTATTTAATCTAAAGACGGTGGTAGCCATAACACACCTTATGATTTGAGTTTGTTTGTTACTTCTTTTTGCGTTCACGATAATATGATGTCCCTTGAAAAGGGAATTTGTGAGTTCCCTTTAGTTTTTTATTTTTTCAAGTGGCACTTGAAAACAGAAGCACTTGTGCTTCTGTGGTTATGGGGGCACATCTCCTTGGATGGGATGTCATTCATGTGCTTGCACTGCTAGGAGTGCATGTCATTTTGTTCTTTCTTTAATTTTATTTGAATATTATGGTGTTTTAGGATGCAGGTAGTGATACTGCACCTTCCTAAGAATTTACCATAATTGCTGCAGTTACTTGTTTCACAGTAATTTGACTTTACTTGTTTCTTTTTTATAATAGTTTTGTAGACATAATGACCAATGGAAATAAACATGCTGGAAAACTTTCTTTTTTCTTTCACAGAGATAATTCAAGATTTCCATACTTCCTTGGGTATGTTTATGATATCTTGGACATCACCTTTCCTGGTTGGTGGGTTGGACAAGGTACTTCCAACTACTCTATGATTCCAAGATTTAACACCTGTGGATTTTTGTCTCTGTCAGTTCCTCAAAGATGAAGTTTCCATGCTACTATTACTGGCAGACTTGAATCAGTTTCAAACCAGAATCACAGTAGCAACTAAGAGCTTAAAGAGTGACACCCAACATGGTAGAGTACATAGCAAGAAATTGACTTCTGTTGGAATGACTGGTGGCAGCTATATTAAGATACTTGGA
Source organism: Mastigoproctus giganteus (assembly GCF_048544385.1). Classification (NCBI taxonomy): domain Eukaryota; kingdom Metazoa; phylum Arthropoda; class Arachnida; order Uropygi; family Thelyphonidae; genus Mastigoproctus; species Mastigoproctus giganteus. The sequence continues at coordinate 34,755,999 of NC_143575.1, read as the reverse complement.
AAAAAAAACTTGATGACTACAATGTCATTTTTGTAAATACTGAATAAATAGATTTACAGACAAAATTACAAATCAACTTTTGAATAATCCTGTATATAACTGAACTCTCCATAGCTGAGTGGTCATGAGCGGGAGTGCAGTAGCACACACTCTCTAAATACAGTCAATCTGCCAACCTTCACTGGACTAGAATGGCAGATTATGATCCATTTCCCTCAATATGAACTGTTGAGGAGCTTCCATCCTGCTGTGGATTGATAATGGCTGCAGTTTACCCCCCCCCCTTTTTTTTTATGTATTTTGAAAGGCCACAATTATATGGGCCGCTTAATTTTATTTTTTTAGGCAGTATATGAGCAAATACAAATAAATGAAAGACTGTTGTTTACAAACATGCTAAAATTTCTACAAACATACACAATAAACAGCTAAGTGAATCATTACCTCAGTTTAATGCTGCATGTATGAAATAAGTATATGCTCTGAAAAGAGTAATCCATAAATTATCACCAGTGAATTGTTAATCTTGTTCGTGAATAGTAATTAATCTGTTACATGACTTAACAAATTTCTCTGTTATTTGAGCATGATTAAAAAACATATGGCTCTGATATGAAAGCTACAATCAGCACAATAACCAATCCAATAACTAAATTTTTTGACTGTTGGGGTGGTGCCAGGTTTGGGAGGTTTGACTAATCAGAAAGTGAAAAACATTTTTCTGTTTAATCAAAAATCTCAGAATGGGGGGGGGGGGACTAATAACGAAGACAATCAGAAATGAAAAGGGAGAAGCTAAAAAAAGAACAGAACAGAACAAAAGGATAGTTTAAAAGTATGGAGGTAATACTTCACTGAACTGCTAAACAAAAGCTGAAGAAATTACTGAAAAATAGTGAAATGAAGGGAAACTGTGGATGATATCTCCATTTTTGAGAAAGAAAGGGCATTGAACATAGCATTTAGCATTAGCAAGGGCACATGATGCAAGAAAGCAAGCTTATATAGCATCAGCCAAAAAAAAAAAAAAAAAAACACACCCCCTTCTCATTTCATCATTCCACTAGCTACAAATATTTGTCTAGTTCTGCCTTGAATCTGTTTACGCTATCAACTTCTACGAGAGATCGAAATTTATTCCAGCAATCATCCACCCGCTGGCTAAAATCAAACTTCCTCACATCTATCGTACAACTGTCTTTCCTCAATTTGAATTTATGCCCTCTCATTTATGTCTTGCTCAGAATAATTGCCTTTATGGCAATTATTCTGCATTTGAAATCCTCATTTGTAATGCAGCAAGCCCATATTACAAATGTGAAAAAAAAATAAATAAATAAAATAAATAAAAATAATAATAAAAAAAAAAAAATGTTGTGGTAACAAATATCCAAAAATGGTTAAGTATGATCAACTTAAGATGGTATAGATATATAGAAACGATGGGAGAAGCAAAAATTAAACAAAAATTAACTAAATTAGCTAAAGAGATAGATGAAACAAAAATTAATGATAAGTCAGTGGTTACTTGACATCATTAGTAGATGATGTCAAGCAAACATTAAAGAAATGGGTGTTTATTCTTGTTAGGTTAATGGTATTGAATGGAAGGCCAATGGTCAAAATATTTTCTATCACAGTCACCTGAATACCCACTGGATGTAAGAGATTTGGATCATGGTGAAAACGGGATCATATTTCTTTGCAGTCTTCATCCTAAAGGGTGTATGTAAGTACTTGGTATGTGTATAAAGATGCAAAAATAATGTACATTTGCTTTTACATTTTTATATTCATATACTAATTTAGATTTGAAGGAATACAGTAATATAATCCTAATCAAAACATTGATTTTATACATTATACATGAAATAGAACTTTACCTTATCAATTACAGAAAGATAAAAATCTCTAAAATCACTGTATCTCCTCAGAACACACCACCTCTCCTCAAGACAATTAGGGTCCTTACGAATCACATTAATTGCATATACTGCATATGTATGTCCAGAATAATTAGCTATACCTAAAAAAAAAAGCAGAAAATATTCAATAATTAGCAGTTCATATTGCAGATGTTTATTCAAATATTTCAACTGTGAAAATAATTTCTGTTATACATTTTTTTATTAAACTGCTGTGATTGCCTTCTTTTCTGACTAGAAGAACACTCAATTTCACATCTTATGAAAATGTCAGCTTTTAATTTTTTTTTGCATTTTTATATATATATATATATATATATACACACACCTAATTCTGTTTTTGCACGAACTTTTTTTACACAAATTTGATTTAACACAAATTCAAAATAAATATTTCATTCTCTTTTTACGCGAGTCATTTTGATTTAACACGATTTCTATGAATTTTTTTTTGCCTAAATTCTAAAAAAAAAATTTTTTTATTTGTGGCATATTAGTATCATTTCTTTTTTTTTACACGCACCAATAGATTGGATAACAGCTAGTGTGTGCGTTTTGAAATGCGTGCTTTTGTTTACCAATGTGTATGTCTAGGTATCTATGAATCATCAACGTTTTTATTGAATTTGGTGCACATCTACGGTATTCGTGCATTGTATCTTCGGAAGACAGTTAGTAGTAAGCTCCATTTCAAAGTGAAAGAACCTTTAGTGAAATTTGTGCACATATAAATTTATTAATTTTGCCGATAGTCAATAAATTGTAAGTTTACATATTAATTAATTTTTCAGTAGCCCTTATATAATGTTGAATAATTCGCCTATTACCAAAATGAAAAGGAAAGTGATTTCTTTGGAACTTAAAATTCAAATTTTAGATCGTCTTGCAACTGGACAAGGGGCTATGTCTGTAGGTAAGCATTTTGGTGTACATGAAGCTACAGTAAGAACTATTAAGAAAAATGAAGCTGCAATTAGGAAGTCGGTATGTTCTGGAACAAAAGTAAGTGTTAATTCATCATCACATACAAGAGATATTGTCAAGGAAAAAATGGAAAAGGCCCTGGTAATATGGATAGAAGATCAGTCACAAAAGAGTACCAGTAGATGGAAATGCCATCAAGCAAACAGCACTAAGAATTTACAGACAGATTAAAGAAAAGGAGCCAAGCACTTCATCTCAGTTAAACAGAAAGTATGAATTGTCTGCAAGTACAGGTTAGATGACAGAGTTGCTTAAAAGGAATGCTCTTCATAATATAAAAATTAAAGGTGAAACTGCATCTGCAGATGAATCGACTGCTAAAGTATTCCTGCAGGAACTTGCAAAAATTATTGAAGATGGAGGATACACTCCTGATCAAGTGTGGAATGCAGATGAAACTGGTTTCTTCTGGAAATGAATGCCAAACAGAACGTATATAGCCAAATCGCAGAAAACTGCTGGTGGTTTTAAGGTAACTAAGGATCGTGTGACCTTATTACTTTCCTCCAACGCTTCAGGAGATCGTATGTTGAAACCACTGCTGGTAAATCAAGCCCTAAACCCATGTTCAATGAAAGGTGTAGATATCAATAAACTGCTTGTTCACGGGATGGCAAACAAGAAGGCCTGGGTGACCACTGCTATCTTTACAGAATGGTTCAACAAATATTTCGTCCCAGAAGTCAGACGTTATATGAATTTGAAAGGTCTCGAATTTAAAGTTCTGATTCTCGACAATGCACCCAGCCATCCTGTCTTGGAACACCCAAACGTACAAATTTTATTTCTGCCACCTAATACTACATCTTTGATACAACTGCTAGACCAAGGTATAATTGCGACAATTAAAACATACTACGTAAAACGAACATTCCAACATGTTTTGGACAAACTGAATGATGAAACACTAACAGTCATTGATGTGTGGAAGAAATTCTCAATTATGGATTGTATCAATCAAGTTGGATTAGCGTTAACTGAATTAAAACCAGAAACTTTAAATGCGTGTTGGAAAGCAGTTTGGCCACAATGTGTAAAAAGCAAAGATCCCATCATCCCTAATACGACCGAATTTCCCAACATCATTACAATGGCACACAAAATTGGTGGAGAAGGATTCAATGATCTATCGTTTGAAGATATTGATGAATTGTTAACCAACAAAGCCCTAAGCAAAGATGAAATATTAGAGCTTGTCCTTGGGACTCCTTATCCCACAGAACGTAGTGATAATGAAGAAAATGATCCTATTCTAAATGCAGATTTAATAAAAGGTCTGAAACTGGCCAGAAAATTAGGTAATCATTTTGTCAAACATGACCCTAATGAGGAACGCGCTGGGAAGTTTCAACGTGAACTGAAGTTGTTGACAGCCTCTTACAGAGAATTATATAACGGCCTAACCAATACACGAACACAACGATTAATAACTGAATTCGTTCGTAAAACTGGTGAAACATCAGCACCAGAGGAGACTCGTGCTGATTTTGCTGAAGAGATCACAGAAAGAATTTCATTAATAGAGGAAGATTTGGTTTCGTTTTTAATGGCGCATTGGCAGCTAAGGCCATAATGCGCCAAGTCAAAATAGAGGAAGAAGACGATGTCCACAACATTTCTAGTGATGGCAGTGATATTCCAGTCGTATGCAAACGTATGCGCCGTTTATTATCAGAAAGTGAAAATGAATAAAATCTTGTTATGTGTAAAACAGATTTTTTTTGTTCATGAAGAATTTTTTTCATTTCATATGCATACAAATTTACTTTAATACATTTTCATTACATATTATTACATGTGTATTTTGTTGAAATGAAATAATAAGCTTAAAAGGAATTTTTTTTGGTTTTTTTTTTTTTTTATTATTTTTAGTGATTTTTTAGATCCGGAACCAATCTTCTTTTCTTCCATAAATACAATGTCTTTTTTTTACACGAATTTTTTTTACACATATTTTTCAGGAACGTATCTATCGTGTAAAAACAGAATTAGGTGTATATGCTCTACTGGTATCTGATCAGCAGTAGGTGCTGATTGTTGTTGTTGTTGTTAAGTTTAACGACACATAGGCTGCTGGGGCCATATTGTGTCTTTCTAATGGTGGATATGAAACGATACCTATATTTTATGGTATATTCCTATCTGATTTAAGTAAGTAAATAGTTCCTTTTTATTAGGATCATCTCCCAGGATCTGCATTAAATTTACTGATGACTGTGTATTAGAAATTGACTTAAAGATGCTTAAGCGGATGGTTTGAAAGTGGGGACAGTCCACTAGCAAATGGCGAATGGTCAGTTGAACTTGGCATGATGTGCATTGAGGAGCACTGTCATTATTTAATAGATACAGGTGAGTGAGGTGTGTATGCCCAATCCTTAGCCTTCCTAAAATTGTTTCTTCTCGTCTATTTTTCCAGAAACTGGAGAGCCACAGTTTTGGTTCTGGTTTTATTTTGTATAGTTTGTTTCCTGGATAACCTCTCCAGATCAGTGACCATCTATTGTAACATGCTTTACGAATGATATGTTTGAAATCGGAGTACGGAACTTGACAATTCTGTAAAATATTGGTATCTGGTTGTTTGGCTGCAAGATCTGCTCTTTCATTACCTGCTATACCAGAATGCCCTGGTATCCAGCAGAATATCACAGTTTGGTTGGTCTCATTGCACACAAGTAATTTGGAATGGATTTGTTTGATAACAGGGTGAGAGGAGGTGCTATTGCTATTTATGGCAGAGACAGCACTGAGGGAGTCAGTGTATATTAAGGCAGAAGAAATCAGAAGTTGAGTAATGTGATCTAGGGCCAAGTTAATAGCATAAAGCTCTGCAGTGAAGATACTGCATTCTACAGGTAATGAGATAGAAGTAGTGAATGAAGGGAAGATTGCCGCAGCGCCTACTTGGGTCTCAGTTTTTGATCCATCAGTATAGATCTTACAGGCCTGTGAATTAGAAGCAGAATGAGTTTCATGTAATTGTGCGATATTGAAGGGAGACAAGGTTTTCTTTCCCACTGTTGGAAATAATCATCATAAATTGCACGGATATTTGTCCACGGTGGATCAGGCGGTGTTATGTCCTCATATATATTGCCGATTTCAATATTCCACGTTTGAGTAGTTCTTTAAGTCTAAGTGCAGCAGGTCTGTTTTCATTTGGTTTGCTATTGAAGAATGACTCCCATTCGGTATTGTACAGACATCTCCAATTCGGGTGAGAGGGAAGGCTGCGAATTTTTGCGGCATACATCAAAAGCAATGTTTTCCTCCGAAGATGTAAGGGAGGTTCGTGGGCTTCAATGTAAAGGCTCTGAACTGGGGAGGTTCTGAAAGCCCCTAGAGAAACTCTCAGAGCACTGTGCTGGATTGTGTTCAATCGCTCTAAAATAGTTTTCCTAGCAGAGTCATACACTGGGGAGCCATAGTCTAAACGGGACCTGATGAGAGCTCGATAGAGATGGATCAGGGTATGCCGATCAGCGCCCCACGACATAGATGACACACACCGGAGGATGTTCAATTTCTTCAAGCAGATGGTCCGAAGGTAGGTCACATGTGCTTGAAAGTTTAGTTTCCTATCTAGGACTAGGCCAAGAAAACAGACAGTGTGAGTAAGAGGTATTGGCATGTTATTAATCTTTAGCTCAGGATCAGGATGAAGTGATCGTAGTTTGCAGAAGTGTGTAGTGGTGGATTTCTGTTCAGCAAGACGATATCCATTGCATAAGGTCCAGGTTTCTATTTTGTATAGAGCATTTTGCAACTGTCTTTCGATAGTATTCATACTTTGTGATTGGCAGGATATAGTGAGGTCATCTGCATACATATAAATTTGAATGGTTTTTGGAAGATCTTCCAATATTTTGTTGACTCGAATCGCAAATAGGGTAGCACTCAGTATTGAACCCTGCGGGACACCCTCTTCTTGAATGTGAGTTGCTGACAGCTCGTTTTTATATCGGACTTGAAAAGTGCGTAATTTTAAAAAGTTCTGAATGATTTGAGGAAGATAGCCTCTCAGCCCCAACTGATGCATATCTTTAGTAATGCCATAGCGCCAGGTAGTATCGAATGCTTTGTGAATATCTAGGTTGACCATCACTAGGTGCTGTTTCATGACGAAGGCATTTCGTATGTTGCATTCAAGTTTTACAAGTAAATCTAGGGTGGATCTGTTTTTACAGAAGCCATATTGGTGATCAGAGAGAAGATGCTGGGAATCTAGAAACCAGGTGAGCCTCTTATGTACCATCCTTTCAAAGATTTTGCCTAAACAGCTTGTTAATGATATCGGTCTGTAGTTCTGGACCAGAGTGGGATCTTTGCCTGGTTTTGGAATAGCACAAATATAGGAATGCCGCCAGGACAGAGGATAAGTATTTTCTGAAAAGATACGGTTAAAGAATATTAATAATATGCCAAGGTCAGATTCACATAGATGCTGCAACATACTGTAGTGAATACCGTCTGGTCCTGCTGCACTATTTGACGATTTGCTTAAGCATTCCTTCAGCTCGACGAGAGTAAAAGGCTGGTTATAAGGGAGTGAGAGTCTAGTTTGAAAATTTAATTTTTGACGTTCTTCATTAGTTTTAATGCGTTGGAAGGATGTCACATAAGAGGATGAGGCGGAAATGTCATAAAAAGACTCTGATAGCGCATTTGCTATATCATTAGGGGAAGATAGTTCCTGCCCATTCCATTGTATTATTGGTGATTGCAACGGTAGAAATTTCCCATTGAGTGCTCGTATTTTTTTCCAAATAATTCGAGTGTCAGTATTTCTGTTAATGGATGAGGCGAAGTTAGTCCAGGATTCATGTTTTGCTTTTTTTCTAATCTGTCTCGCTTTAGCTCTGAGTTTTTTGTAGACAATTAGGTTGGCGGTAGTTGGGAATTTACGAAAGTGGTTCCAAGCTCTGTTTTTATCACGCTTTGCTTTGGAGCATTCTTCATTCCACCACTGATTTTGGTGTACACTCCTGTGCAGGTTAGATTTTGGGATGGAAATTTCTGCTGCAGATAATACGTGGCTGGTAATGTGGTCAGTTACGTTATCAAGATTCTGTTGCTGTACATATTGCTTTTCAAATATAACACAACTGGAATAGGTTTTCCAGTCTGCTTTTTGGAAGTTCCAAGAAGTACGGCCTTTAGGGTATGACATGACCTGTGTTTGAATTGAACTGATGATAGGGAAATGGTCGCAGTAGGTGCTGATCAGATACCAGTAGAGGTATGGAGTAGTCTGGAAGAAGAAGGGATCGATATCTTATGGGACTTGATGGAAAAACTGTGGCAGCAGGAGAGGAGGATACCCGACGAGTGGAGGGAAAGTATACTTGTGCCAATCTTTAAAGGAAAGAGTGATATGCAGGAATGTGGGAACTACAGGGGAATAAAGTTAATGTCTCATTCGATGAAGGTCTGGGAAAGAATTGTGGAAGGAAGGTTAAGGCAGGAGAGGAGCAACAGATGCGGTCTTTGCTTTAAGGCAGGTGATGGAAAGATACAGGGGGATGCAAGTAGAGTTGCACATGGCGTTTATAGACCTGGAAAAAGCATATGATAGAGTGCCCAGACAAGAGGTATGGAGATGTATGAGGGAGAAGGGTACATCGGAAAAGTACATAAGGCTTGTGAAGGATATGTACGAGGGAGTGGTGACTCAGGTTAAGGGCAGTGTAGGTATGACTGAGGGGTTCTCTGTAGAAGTTGGACTGCACCAGGGATCAGCTCTCAGCCCATATCTGTTTGATCTGGTAATGGATGTGTTGGTGAGAGAAGTGAAGAGTAGAGCACCGTGGAGTATGCTGCTCGTGGATGATATTGTACTGTGCGAATCATCCCAAGGAAAGGCAGAAAAGAAATTGGAGGAATGGAGGAAAGCATTGGAAGATAGAGGCATGAGGATAAGTAGAACAAAGACAGAATATATGGTATTGAATGGAGAAGTTGAGAGTTCTATAAAACTGCAGGAGGAAAAGCTACCATCTGTTTCGAAATTTAAGTATCTGGGATTGAACATTGAGAGGGATTGAGTGCAGAAATACAGCACAGAGTGCAATGCGGATGGCTGAACTGGAGAAAGAAAGTGCTTTCTTATCACACAGCACCCCACTTATGAGTGGGGTGCTGCGTGATAAGAAAGTTAATTGTAGAATGAAAGGAAGAGTATAAAACTGTGGTTAGACCCACATTGATGTACGGTGCTGAGACATGGGCGATTACAAGGGCCCAGGAGAAGAAGATGGAAGTGGCAGAGATAAGGATGCTAAGATGGATGTGTGGCGTGATGAGGAAGGACAGGATAAGAAATGACTACATTAGAGGTATGGTTAAAGTGGGTCTCTGAGTAAAAAAATACAGGAATCTAGGTTGAGGTGGCTTGGTCATGTGGAACGAAGAAGTGAGGAGTATGTAGGGAAGAGGTGTGAAAAGCTGGAGGTGATAGGGAAGAGGAAGAGGGGGAGACCTAAGCTGAGATGGAAGGACAAGATGGCAGAGGATTTGAAAGAGAGGATGGAGGAGAGAGGAAGCCCTGGCTAGAAAGGAATGGAAGAAGAGAATTAAGGAAGGGAATGCCGACCCCGTGTGAACGTGGGAAGAAGGCGAGGACAAAAAAGAAGATGCTTTCTTTCTGAATTTGATTTCTATGAAAATGATTTCTGTATAAAATAATGATACTTTTTAATTAACAAAAAAATCCTAGTTCCCACATATGTCCAGGTCAGTGCCAGTCATCACAGAACCCAGAACAGTAATAGCAAAGATCAACTAATTAGCATGCAAAACAGAAATGCTTTCTCATCTCAGCTGGAGTGCACAATCAGGTGCTCATTAAAGAAGGGAGATCATAAATATATAGATTAGGAAATAAGAACTTTTCAGTATGCACACAAAAAAAATGGTCTATTAGTAAATAACTGTTCAGTGGGCTTATAATTAACAGTAATTTAGGTATAAAATTTGGAAAAACACTAAGTACAAATTATACAGGCCATACCTTATGTTCTGTTTCTTAAACCTTCAGTGGCTAACAATATATAGTCCAAAAATGACTTTACATTTTACATTTACTGCTGACTTTGACCTTGAATCTGTATACTGTTCCACATGGCTCAAGTTTTCTGTTGGCTAAATAAATCTTGTACTTGCATAGACTGTCTTGTGGAATACAGTACATACAAGTACATTCTTGCTTCAGAAAAAAGAAGACTCAAAGTCACATGGAAACAGCAAACAAGATTCAAGGTCAAAGACAAAATTATTCTGCAGGAATAATTCAAGAGGAATTTTACTCCCTCTGCCCAAGATCAGCTAACTACAGCTTGATTGAAGATGTTTTTAATATAAAATCTTTAAGAATTCCTCCAGTCACTGATAGAACTGAAACTCAGACCTCTACAAATGAGTGAAAAATGGCAAACCACTATATTGTCACAGAGGAGAACATTAAGCAATTAGTCTACTAATAAATCAGGTTGTTTGCATAAATGGAATACCGGGATGGGATATAAAATATTCCCTTCAACTCACACAGCTGAAGAGCATACATGATGTGGCTAGAAATTCCAGGAACAACTTATAATTAAAATTGAATTTACCAATTATACAATTAACATATTTTAACTTATTTTTGGTAACATATACAGTCTGTCCCCGACATATATAAGAGATACGTTCCAGAACTTCTTACGTAAGTAAAGTTTTTAACTCAGGAATGACTAATAAAATATTGCTACTATATCCCTGATACGCCAAAATTACAAAAACCACATAATATCCTAGAAAAAATAGTTATATACCATAACAATTACAAACTTTACCTGGGGACAGCAGTGAAGTAGTTGAAGTGGCACATAAGAAAAGAAAACATAAAAAAAAGAAAACGCGTTATCGTACTATAAAAACTGATATGTATTTCATACCCTGTGTAGGCTTTATAAGGGCAACTAAGGGAATCAAAACCAAAGTGTACATAATTAGGAAAACTAGTCTATACTTCACAATTAATGAAAGTCTATAACCTTCAAGTGATGAACTGAAGGTAACTTAAAATGAACCTGAAGCATTAATAAGACACATTAATCACTGTGTTGTAGGCTGAGTAGAGGTCAGGGAGGCAGTATGTGATATGAACTCTTCGAATCTTTATCTGTTTCGTATGCTTTATTTCCTTCTTCATAAATTTCACGTTAAGCCAATAAGCTATCTTGAACTTTTCTTTCTATTTTCTTCCATTCCATCAAATATAGAGAGACCTTACTGAATTTTACGAAAAGCTTCTGCCACTTCCTTTAATTTGAACTGCTTCTTGAGTTGCTCCGATTCCGCAACAGATTCGGCTCTCCCTTGCCCCTTAACTCTTTGCGGGTACAACTGGGCTAAATCTGTTGTTAAATCTTCACCTCGTTTATCCACAAGCTCATCTACATCTTCATCCTCCAAACCTAGCTGCAACTCCTGGGCTAAGTTTACAATTTCTTTGGTAACAAAAGACATCAGCTCATTTTTGCTGAAACCTTCATTGTTAAACTCGGAATGTTTTAGAAGTTTTTTCCAAACTTTTCTCATACAAGTTGTTGTCACATCATTTCAGGCTCTTGAAATGTTGCGTATTCCATCAAGGATGTTAAACATGTTCCAAAATTGGCACAGATCCATCTTCCCTTGCTCTCTTGCATTTACAGCCTCAGAAAATGTTATCTGTATGCAATAAGCTTTGAGAACCTGGAAAGCTCCCACTTCGCTCTCAAACAAAACTGAACTGACTCTACAATCCAGAAAGAAAGGAAGGAAAGAAGGTAGATATGAAGAGCTAGAGTATAATTCTTCAAAGAAATAGCAGATGGGGCATAATCCACGTGGCTTGAATGCTGTTGTGAAGTGCTTCGACATAGTTCACTTGTCTCAAACACATATTGTCGAATATTTCTTCAGAATTTTTAAAGCAGAAAATAAAATGTTAACTCTAGTTATTTACCTAGATTCTAGTTATGCTGCAGGTTATTATCCAACATAGATTGTATGGGAACAAAAATAAAAACTTATACTTATTTTTCCTTCACTCTTAAAGAATATACAGAAAGTGTCTTTATGATTTTACCAAAAAAATTTACACAAGTCCGAAGTTACATAACTCGGGCTTACTGTCAGGGACTAACTGTATAAAATAAGCTATTTTAAATGAAAATTGCTCTGAAAATCATAAAAATGAGAAGCAAAAGTTGTAGCAATCAAAGTTCTATCTTTTATTTGTATTAAAGACATGGACATATATACATTTATTATGCAATTTGAATTAAGAACATTATTTTAAGAGAATAAACTTTTATTTATTAATAAAATTGATTTAATGTTAATAATTAAAATTCATTAAAAGAAAACTTTTTTAGGCCTTCGTTATAACACGGTTCGCTTTACGCTGATTCACTATAATGCTGTTCTTATAGTATAACCCTTATCTGACTATAACGCTGTCAAAAACTCACTATAACGCTCTTTTACAGATTGCATTTTTGACATATTTAACGAAATTGTTTCATTTGATGGAGTCAATAGCTTGAAAATGAATAGCAAAACAGCATTAAAACGTTTCCCACGCCGACTTGAGAAATTTTCCCACGCTCAGTGAAATTTTCTCGCAAACTAATTTAATTTCAGTACAGTGACTTGTTACGTAGTTCCGAGATCAACATTTTAAAAAATGATCAAGTATATTGCTTGTAATATTTGTGTTATATGCATTTATCCAAAGTCTAGTCATGACTCGGTACAGTATTAGACATTGTTCGTAACGGACAGTTTACTCAAACATTGTATCATGCAACCAAAGCAGTTACATTTTTGAGGAGTTAATAATGGCGGATAAGAATGAAAAAGCAACAACGTTTTGACGCAGTATGAAGACTACAAATGTAAGAAAAAGACTGAATTTGAAAATTAAATTAGACGTTTTGAAGCAAATTGATTCTGGTCAACAACAAGTGGATGTGTGCCATAATTTAGGACTGGCAAGTTTAACTGTAAGAACAATTATAAAAAATAAAGAATTAATTGTCTTTCCCGCTGCTAGCGGGAAAGACAGCTGTTCCACTGCAAGCAACTAGGGCTAGGCCGGCTATTAGGATTGAAATGGAGAGACTAAATAATTTCATTGAAGATAATAATATCCAATGCAGAATTCAGTTAAGTTAAATATTATTAAAGAAAAAGTGATTAGCCTATATGATGATCTGAAGAAAGCTCACCTTTAAAAAAAAAAATGTGGAACCATTTAAAACTAGTAAGGACTGGTTGAATAGATTTCAAGGAGCCGAATTATTGAAGAGGGGTATAATGTGTTATACTTCTCAACAAGTTTTTAACATAGATGAAGCAGGACCTTTTTTTGGAAATGAATGCCTAAAAGAGGTTTCATATTGAAAGAAGAAAAAAAAAAAAAAAACATGCCAGATTTCAAAGCGGCGAAGGATTGGTTGACTTTATTGTTGGGTGGTAATGCTGAAGGGGATTTAAAATTAAAACCCCTTTTAGTTTACCAGGAAGAGGGCCAAAGTATAACCCAAAATCGACACATTTTTCAAGATTAAATTCATCAATTAAATTAATAATTTTAATTGGAATTTTAAGTTTAATTTTGATACCTAAGTAGTTACCACATAATTATATACGTATGCAATGCAGAATATTTTATATGTAGAGAAATTTGAATATTAAATATTTTGACCGAAATTTGTGCATCTTTTCACTACTGTTTATTATTGATTAGGAACTATCCTATGGCACCGACCGCAACTTACAAATACATGTCACCTTATGGGAATGCGGCGCTCGCTTAGCGCAGATTCACTTAATGCTCTGTTTTTCCGGAACGAATTATCAGTGTTAAGTGGGGGTCACCTTTGTTTTTTTACAAAAACCAACAATAAACTATCATATTATGGCTGGATCTCATCTTCCTTGATGGTGCATTTAATTATACTTATGTCCTGGTAGACCCTTCACTTTGTTCATAACTAATCGCATCCTAGTTATTGACAGATGAAAATGTAAAAATTTATTTTAAGAGACAACAGCAACCAAAATTTTTACATTTATACAATGTCTTGTTAATAGTTTTTGCCTTTTTATTACCTAAAAATCTGTAAACTAAGTATTTAAAAGACTGACATGAGCTAAATGAATGGGGTTCGGTTTTGTTTGATCGTTGTTGCTATTAGATTTAATGGCACACTGTAGCAAAAGCTGTGATGGCTATCATACAGTAGTTTTCTAATTTACAGTCCAACAAAGAGGCCTTTTTTGGTTTTGGATCACTTAATTTTGTAAAATTTTCCTTTAAATATTTAAAGCCATCTTTTCTTTGTACCCAAAATTTTTCATTAAGTCCAGCTTTTGACATGACCTTTTGCAGGAATAAACTCTTCTCACGTATAATCTAACCCTCAGCAATATAACACTGCTCTATTGCTCAGCTAACCCATGAACAGCACTGATTGGTAAATCCACCTTGCAATCCAAGTAAAAGTACAATTACTGTAAAAATCATCAACTGCCAGTAGTGTTCTTTACTTTGTATTCAATATTTGGACATACTCTAATAAAGTTCTTCCATTCCTCCAAAGAGGCTCTTCGCTTTGAAAGCTACTTGCCTTGTCTGCTTGATTTTAGTTTTTAATGTTTTTATTCTTAATTTTAATTCTTAACAGTCTATTTTGTTTTAATAAGCTTTTAACATTCTTCAGTTGTCAGTTGCAGAAATATTATTTTAGTATGTTTAACTCTGACACTCAAGGCCTTTTCTCTAATGTTAACTAGAAAGTAAGAGAATACTTTAATTAGAAGAAAATTTCAGCTCTAGTTCATGTCGATATGCATTCTCACATCCTCATTTGTTACTACTAAAGACTGAAACTGTATTATTCCAAGCAAAAACAAACCCAAGGTTACAGCAGCAGTTAGGAAACTGAAGACCCTTGGAAAAATGGCTTAGAAAGAGCCTTGAATAATATTTTATGAAACAAATATTTTTTAGAAATCAACGGCAAATGAATACTTCTGCTGGTGATAAAAGAAACATTTTCTTGACTGTGTTTAAAATCCAGAATAGTACATGTGCTAGCTACTAAGTTTTTTACAAATCAGTAGTGCAATAATTATTTGCATTTATCTGATAAAATAGGTGAAATTGTTTCTTACTTGAAATTGCTCAAAAACAAGAATTGAAGTAGGAAAGAATTCTAATGCCACTGTTCACTGCATCAAAATAAGAATAATATAAACACTATTTAATATTGCTTTATGTAATTTTAGGAGTATAATTAATGTTAGAAGTATTTTTATTCAGGTCTATAAACTCTAAATTTATAACAATATAAATGTGATTTTATAATGTAACGTATGCTATAATGCTGTATAGCATAATACATAACATAATTCTAATAGCATATTATATGTATGTATATAGTATGTACTATTTTATAAAATTAGCACTATTACTTTACTCTTAGTTTATGTGTGGTATTTATAATAATACCATGAGTCTAATACTCACGGTATTATAAGATTTCTATAATTTTTAGTAATTTGTGTGGTATTTTTAATTTAAATTTAAACTAAAATCATGCCTCAGACTAAAGCAGCAAAGCAAAGAGCTCTTCTTGAAGGATAACCCTAATAAATAAATTAAAAAGTAAAAATTATCTGAACAGTTTTTAAAATTTGAATTACTCGGTTTCCTTTTTTCAAAGGATATAGGATATTTATTTATCTCTCTCTCTCTCTCTCTCTCTCTCTCTCTCTCTCTCTCTCTCTCTCTCTCTAATAAATCCAAAAAAGAAATTTCAACATAAAGCAATACAAAGTTCAAGTGTTCAATTGAATTTCTAGTAGTTTGGGTGGACCTAACTGTAGTTCAAATTTGGTTAAATAATTGATTTAAAGTAGTAACCACCCTGACCTGTTAGAATATATCAGCCATACCATATTTCAAAAATGCTGAATATCAATATGCAGATACATTGAATGAAATTTGTGAGGTAATGAATGAGAAGGATAGTATAGTTAAAGTGATGTGCAAATACAACTAAGAAACTGTGAAGGTCCAGTGATGATGCAAGCGGAACTAAGATACCTGGAATTGGTAATGATAATAACAGAAGAGCTAACTTATTTTTTAATGCATCTTTGTAGGCTATTAGAGGGCTGTTGGTTGGTTGGTTGGTTGGTTTGGTTTTATTGGCACATTAGCTACTAAGGCTATAATGCGCCAAGACCATGTCATTCATAAAAAAGTTTAAACTTTCAGTGACTTAATTAGTTAGGTCACTATGTCCAAAGGTATAACAAATATATAAAGGAAAAATGTAAACTTTATATTCGATTAAAAATATTTATTGATTTTAAAAAGCTAAAAACAGCAGACACATTGTCATTGTCGGATAAAATCTGACTGAGTGTATATGGCTCAGTCAGATGACTAAAAGCGGTAAAATGGATATTTCTAAAATCTGGACAATCAATTAAAATGTGTCTCATGGATAAAACTGTGCCACAGTTCTCGCACATAGGACAGTCATCTGCCCTCAGCAGAAAAGAATGTGTAAGATGACCGTGTCCTATGCGGAGACGAGCTAGAACAACTTCCTCCTTACGATTCCTGCGCAGACCAGACTGCCACGGTTCAATTACAGGCTTTATACGATATAATTTATTCGCAGTCTGTCTATTCCACGAATCCTGCCATTGGGAGTGAATCTTCTCGTGTATTATTTGCCTGTAGTCTGTATAAGGGACTAACAGGCAGCGGTTATTATTGGGAATTGCTGATTTGGCTGCGGCGTCAGCCAAATCATTTCCCCTAATCCCAATGTGGCTGGGAATCCAGCAGAAGCAGATGTCATATTCGCGTTCATGGTGAATCTTCTGCTGAATGCTAGACAGAACTGGATGAGGATTATACCTCACAGATATTAAAGCCTGTAACATGCTAAGAGAGTCGGAATATAAAATGAACCGTTGGTATTGGCATTTACTAATATGATCCAAGGCTAACTCTACAGCGTGCAGCTCTGCAGTAAATATGCTGCATTCAGAGGAATGCTGTCTGTAAAGACAGCAGCAGATCCCACATATGATTCTGACTTCGAACCGTCTGTGTAGACTGGCGCGAAGTCGGAATATTCAGTTCGGTATGCTGAATGAAGCTGCAGGTAGACACATGATGGAGTGTCCGACTTTCCCCAGTTTTTAAGCGACAAGTCGCATGCCGGAACACGAGCATGCCAGGGTGGAAAGGGTTGCTTTGATGTTTGGGCAACCTTGTCTACCCTGATATTAAGTTCATCGAGTAGCTCTTGGAGACGAATACCAAAAGGACGATTGGCAGTCTTACGGGTATTGTACAAGTTTTCCCATCGTGGCTCAAAAACGAAGGGCCACGTAGGATGGTCTGGCAGGGATTTCAGTTTTAAAGCGTACTTTAAAGACAACTGCTCACGTCGAAACGATAACGGTGGTTCATTTGCTTCGACGTATAAACTCTGGACAGGAGATGTTCGAAATGCTCCAGTAGCGATACGTATAGCCTGATGATGGACAGGATCCAGCCATCGAAGTACACTGTATATACTTGGGACCCATAATCTAATTTGGATCGCACAAGTGCACGGTAAAGCCGTAGAAGGGTGCATTGGTCTGCACCCCAAGATGGAGGAGAGCGAACGGAGCATATTAAGGGCTCTTGTGCACTTTGTGCGGAGTTGACGAATATGATCCAAAAACGTTAATTTTTTATCGAATATGAGTCCCAAGAATTTTTTGTTCGCTGCTACTGGAATGGCATTTTGTCCGAGCCTTAATTCAGGTTCAGGATGAAGATTATGCTTGCGACAAAAGTGTACGCAAACGGTCTTCTCCGGCGAGAACCTGAAGCCATTAGCAAGCAGGAATTCAGACTATCAATGGCTTTCTGCAGTTGTCTTTCAATAACCCTCATGTTGCACGACTGGCAAAAAATGCTAAAGTCATCAACATAGAGGGCACTGTTTACAGTTGGAGGAAGTTGTTCTGTGATGGAATTTATTTTGATGGCAAAAAGCGTGACACTTAATACTGATCCTTGTGGTACTCCCTCCTCTTGGCTAAAGGAGCGAGAGAGTGAGGATCCTACACGAACTTGGAATGATCGATTGGCTAAAAAGTTTTGAATAAAAAAGGGCAGATGCCCTCTTAGGCCTAGGCTATGTAAATCTTTTAAAATGCCAAATCTCCAAGTTGTGTCATACGCTTTCTCCATGTCAAAGAACACCGACACCAAGTGTTCGCGTTTTAGGAAAGCATCCCGGATGGATGCTTCCAATCTAATAAGATGGTCCAAAGTGGACCGGTTCCTTCGGAAGCCGCACTGGATGCTGGAGAGAAGGTCATTTGGTTCTAAATACCATATTAAACGAGAATTGACCATTCTCTCCAGGATTTTGCACAGACAGCTAGTCAGAGCAATAGGACGATAATTGGTGGTGACTTTTGGATCCTTTCCTGGCTTAGGAAAGGCAAGAATGATTGCCTTTCGCCAGGAGTCTGGAAACTGCCCTTCAGTAAAGATTCTGTTATACAGAAGGAGCAGACAATCCATAGATTTTGGTGAAAGATGTTTAATCATTTCATAATGGATGCCATCTGGTCCAACAGCACTTGCTTTGGAGAGAGTGAGGGCTCTTTTCAGTTCCTCTATAGTGAACGCCCCTTTGTAGGGATAGAGACCCTTGGACTTAAAATTAAGTGCTTGTTTTTCCAGTTTATGTTTCAGGACCAGGAACTCTGGGGAGTACGAGGATGTTGCGGAGATGTTAGAGAATGTTACCCAAAGAGCATTGGCTATTGCAGTTGGATCTGCAATAGCGCATCCATTATAATCTAGGATTGAAGAAGGGTGGGATGTATATTTTCCCTTCATTTTCCGGATTTTATCCCAGACTACCTTAGAGTTGGTAGACTGGTTAATAGATGATGTAAAACGGATCCACGATTCCTTTTGACTCTGACGACGGATATATCGTGCTTTGGCTCGTGCACGTTTAAAGGCTATAAGGTTGGTCGTGGTAGGATATCGGCGGATTATCCCCCACGCTTTGTTTTGAGCCTTTTTTGCTGCTGTGCATTGTGAATTCCACCAAGGTTTGGGAAATGGTGGAAACCGGACAGATGTTTTCGGAACAGCATTCGCAGCTGCTTGGACAATATTTTCTGTGATGTACTTAACTGCATCATTGATAGGCTCTTGACTGACTGTGCTAAGATCAAAATTTGCCTGATGTTGGAAGGCAGTTCAGTCAGCCTGATCAATCTTCCACCGTGGTAACCTGAAGGGGAGACATGGTCTCCCACTGTGTAACGAGGTTATCACAGGGAAGTGATCACTTCCGTATGGATTCTCCTCCACTTCCCAAGTGAGTGAAGGGAGTAGAGAAGGAGAGCAGATAGAGAGATCAATGGCAGAAAAAGTACGGGTAGGCATGTGGAAGGTGTTTGTTCCAGTATTTAGAAGGGAAAGGTCATTGTCATTGAGCATATGCTCTATGACTCGTCCCCTTCCGTTGATGTTAGCGCTACCCCACAGGGTGTTATGTCCGTTAAAATCCCCGAGAAGTAAGAAAGGGGGTGGCAGCTGCGTAAGAAGATCATCAAGGTCTGCCTGGGAGATGTAAGTCCCAGGTGGCAAATAAATGGAGCATGCAGTTAACAGAAATCCCACTGAAAGGCGAATTGCAACAGCCTCTATGCTGGTTGTAATTAGCAAAGGCTGCACTGGGGTCTGGTTACCCACAAGGATAGCCACTCCCCCATGTACAGGGCCATTCGCAATTCTATTCTTTCGAAAAAATGTGATGTTGTGCATGGTGGGATCATCATTTGCCTTTAGATATGTCTCCTGCAAGCAAAAGCAAACTGGCTCGTGCTTTTGCAGGAGGGCCTTGATGTCATCAATATTTCGCCGGAATCCACGACAATTCCATTGTAGGAATTTAGCCATTATTTTGGCTTGGTGGGTCCATCAGGCGGCTTCCGAGGTGCTGAGGGCTTACTTTTTATCAGTCTTGGATTTATCTTTTTTGGGGAAGAACGGACGCTGTCCCGTGTCCATTTCTTCCTCCGCAAAGAGTTCCAAGACTGAATCTTCGGGTACCTCCTTCTGCTCAACATCCATCTTATCTTGGGTATTAGGGGAGACTTCCCCTTTCTTATTCTTTTCTTTCATAGTTACCTTTGTTACTTGTGGAGCGTTAGGAGGTACCGATATAGGAGTGGCAGCTGATTGGTCCTCCTGTGCAGGTTTTTGAGAACTTAAAAGATATCGCGCGATGGGAGTGAAAGACTCCTTTGGAGGAATGGTCATGTCCATCTGAGTTCCGATGGAACATCTCCCTGCTACCTTCTGGGCGTAGGTAGGTTTGTTGATATTCAGGGGTTTGACCGATTTCCTTGCCTCCTGGTATGATATATTTAGCTCTGCCTTCAGCCGTTGAATTTCTTTTTCTTCTTTCCACCTCTGGCATGCTCGTGAATAGGCCGGGTGTTCGCCTTCACAGTTAATACAGGTGGGTTTTGCGGCTGAACATGCTGTTGTTTCGTGGTCCTTTGCACCGCATCGAGCGCATGCAAGGACTCCATGGCAGGCCATTTGAGAATGTCCATACTTCTGGCATTTAAAACACCGTAAAGGGTTCGGAATGTATGGACGCACTGAACAGTTGATGTATCCAGCTTTAATCTCGTCAGGAGGTTTAGGAGAGTTAAAAGTCAGGATAACACTCCTGGTTTTAACAATTTTTTCATCCCTTCGCGCAGTAATTCTCTTAACGGCAATGACTCCCTGTGGTTTTAATTCGGAGCAGATTTCCTCCTCGGTTACGTCGAGAAGGTCCCACTCCGAAATGACACCTCTCGATGAATTGAGTGTTCTGTGTGGTGTCACTGTTATAGGGATTCCTCCGATTGATGTTGTTCGGAGGAGATATTCAGATTGCCTGTCATTTTTAGTTTCAATTAAAAGGTCTCCAGAACGAAGCCTCTTAACTGATTTGGGTGAACCTGCTAACCCATCTAACCCTTTTTGAATGAAAAAGGGCGACATTTTACCAATCGGTGTCTCATTGGTAGAATGCATAATTAAAAACCTTGGGACTGGCCCTGATGGTAATTCCGTCCGCTGCCTCTTTTTAGCGATAATGCTATCTGCTTCACTGTCTAAATTTTCAGATAGGGACCGGGTTGGGGCCCCTGAAGGAGTAAGTTTATCAGGATTCATAGAGATTTTTTATTTGTTCAGTGCCCGGGCTCCCCACCCACCACGGAGCCCAAAGGGACGCCCACTACCAGGCATGCAATAAATGCGCTCGGGAGTGGGACGCCAGGGCTACTCAGACACTATACCCGCACCGCCGCCAGCCTGAATCCTGTCCCTCGGACCATGAGGGTAGGGGCGTGGCATTGACACGGTTGACCCTCACAGGCGAGCCTACTAGCCGATTGATCCTAGCCGGGCCTTCCAGGACCACCCGTCTTGTCGAAGCAGGGGCCAAAGTGGTGTATTGAAGCTGGGCCCCCTCAACCACCAGGATCTCCCTTTCCGAATTTCCACGGGTCACAGTGCACGGCAAACACGCCGGATTCCATTGATGTAAGCCTGGAACCTGGGCTGTGGGCGTTGGATCCCAGTGATGCTAGTCTGGAAGTCCAGCAGCGTCACTGGGAGGTCCCCTCACCACGTACAGGTGCCCACGTCGAGGGGTATTAGAGGGCAGAGCTCACAGTGTATTTGCAACTGCTTGATGCAACAGTCACACATTCAATTCTTGCCTTGACAGAAAATTTCCACAGTACTTTCTGATGCTGCAGAAAATTTCTGTCAAGGCTCTCAAACAATAACTGTGATGGTTTCTGCTAGGTTTACTTCATTTTCTGATTAACTTCACAGTGTATGGGAATCAACTTCTAGAAAAGAAGAGCATTTTTCTATCAAAATATGGACATGCCAAGACAAAAACAGAAGAATAATTAGTTCATTTATGATGGAGTATACTTCTCTCATCCATTATCGGGTACCATATGTTAGTTATAACAAAAAGAATTTCTACAAACAGTTGTGGTTAACTTAATCATCATAATTTGCATTCCTCTGAATACCAAGGTGTACAATATATTTAAAAAAAAAAAATAATAGTAAATTTGAAATTTCAGAATCCTCTATTATCAAAACAGTGAATCAGATGGAAAAATAAACTGCTACTTGCACTGAATCTAAATGCTTAGTGTAATACAACAAACCTTTGTACCTTTAATAAAAGTGAAGTGTAGGAATAAAATACTATGCATGGACAAACAGAATGATATTAATTTTCTTTTGCTTATTTTTTGATTTTTTTTATAACTGAAATAATTAAGCCACAAACCTGTATTATAAATATTGGCTGACAGCATCATATCATCGATACATAAATCATCTGAGATTCCACTAGGTGATGCTCTGCCCTGTGAAGATGCTGTATCTGAACCCAAGTAATCCATACCATCTTCATCTTGGTCAAGAGAACTAAGACTAATGGCATCATACTGATTTAGGAACATTTCATCAGGAATCTAATGTGAAAAGAATGAAATAAGACATGAAAATCAAAATTTTTGTTCTAATATCTTTATTGCAATATAATCTGATTGTGATACATGTTTAAGAAAGTAACATATTCATAGTAGTTAAAGCAGTCTCATAAAGAATTTAAATGAAAGAGAAGCATCAGTTTGCAGACAAATTAAGTTTCTCTGGATCAATCTAAAAACTGCTTTTAAATAGAGACTACTTTTAAGCAAATATTTAATGCCCACCTCAATTTGATATTAAATCGCAATAAATTTTAATCATATCATTATATTCTCTCATTATTGTGAAACTTTCAAATGTATTTTTTTAAAAATATGAATATTACATTGGCTACCCTATCAGAATACAAATAATCATCCTAACTAAACTATTCAGACATTGTTAATATGCACATTGGATAAAACAATATATTTTCTTAAAAATATTGAAAAAGCAATACCATATATTGTAACTACCATGAAATGAATATTTAGTATAATATAGTAAGGAATAACCTTACACTAAACTTTTCAATTTAAAGTCATCTTCACCCACATCACAACAAAAAGTAGCTGGATGGAATGTGGGTAGGTATATATATTAAATGTAATATATAATCAATGTTTCAGTTGATGGATAAAAATAAAAATAAATAAGCAAGGTATGGCAGATGCATATTTTATATGTAGAGAAATTTATATATAAGTATGTAAGAATAGATAAGTCTGATAAAATTTGCATAGATGGAGGTGAAAAAATGCACAAAGTGCCAAGGACTAGAAGGGTAAGGAGAGTAAAAAAAAAAAGTATAGTAGGTTTGTAAAAGATAAAAGAATGTTAATATCCTAAAAGTTATGATGAATTAAGAAAATTATGGATTGAATTGCAAAGCCATTCAGAGGTGAGGGAGCTGTAAAGTAAAGTGATTAATACCAAATGATTAAACAAAATAAAGTAAAATAAAAAAGGGTAGAGCTATCATCAGATATGGGTGGGCAAATTCAGTTAAGTTGAAAAACTGGGATAGCAAAAATGCAAAATCTAATGTCAGCTGAAGTGAATATTGATACATGGTCAGCTATTTCATCAGGGGACTAGACCTGACCATGTATCAGGAACTGCATTTCTATACTTATCCATTACAGTGGAAGAGAGGTGAAATAAAGCCAAAAAAGCAAAAAGAATAAAATTAGCATTAGCTTCTTTTTCTACTATCCTTACCCTTCTAGTCCTTGGCACTTTGTGTATTTTTCACCCCCATCTATTAGATTTCAAGTAAAATTTAAATGATGAAAGAGATATTAACTATTAAATATGGTAAAAATCTTCTTTCACTTACAAAGCGTATCTCATCCAAAATGTTTAATTTAATAGAATATTACTTTAAAGACTTACATGGCATTAATAAAAATCCCTATATGCAAGTTTGCACAAAATGATTCATTAAATTTATAAAAAAATAAAAATACTAGAAACTGGACATGTTTACAGCATTTCATCCCAAGGGTATATATGGTAAATTAGATGGTGATATGTGCTTGTGCCAAACTTGCAGTATTAGAAATTGTTCATTTGGGATATTTAATTTGCAATTTGAAATTACTTATCATCATTAAATATGATGAGAAGTAATTTCTGGCATTTCACATTTATTATATGCTCTTGATAATGTAGAATAGTCAATATATCAAACTATTCCAAATACAAGGTGTGGCTATTAAAAAACAAAATTGCATCTGCAGGTACTATACACCAAGCACCACCTAGAAAACAAAGTCACAGAAGTTGACCCTGAACCATTCCCTAGTAGTCTGCCAATTCATGTTCCAACATGCACATTTGCTTTGCAGTGAGACATGTTTTCATCACCTTGTGTTTTTGCAGTTTACTGGAAAAATGACAGATCAAAAGAATCAAACAACAAATCAACCACAAATTTTTAACAAAACTAAAACACCAACTGAAAGTTATGAATTATGTTAAAGTTTATGGGGAGGATATAAGGTCAAGTCTCATGTTTGAATGGCATAAAAGATTTTTATCAGAAAAATCGAATGTGGACTGAGTAAGGGTACTGATTAGAAGTGAACACTGTTTAAGTTAGAATTACTACTACCCGCATGCAGTACCTTGCATTTGTCAATGGTAAACTTCAACTGCCATTTCTCACCCATTGAACAAAAATTTCCTAGATATTGTTGCAGAAGCTCACCCTGATTACTGTCATTAACCATCCTGCCAACCTTTATATCATCTGCAAACTTTGACAATAAGCCTGATATACCTTCATCAATATTGTTAAAAAAATAGTGAAAACAACGATAAGCCCAGCACTGAATGCTGAGGGCTAATAACAATAGACCATGAAGAGCCATGTGCATTGATAACTGCTCTGTCTTCTCCTACTCAACTTTATTCATAGCAGTAACTTGCCCTTAATGCCTCATTGCTTCAGTTTGTACAGCAATCTTAACAAATCCATGCTGTGAGTGCAGTATAATTGCTTTCTGTCTAGATTGTTCTGCATTACTTCTTTAACCAGTATTTTCTCTGGAACAGACGTTAAACTAAAAATTGTGTAATTACTCATGTCACCTTTTGATCCCCCTTTACGGATTGGGGATATTTTTCCAAATCTCCAGTAAAAAAGGACCTCGCCTGAATCCAAGGATGTCTTCATAATTATGGCTAAGGGTATGCTTATCTCCTTTGCCGCCTCCCACACCTCAATATAATTGAATAGATTCCATCCACCACAGGCACCTTTTTTTTATGTTTAGTTTCAACGATTTCAATTCCTCCTTCCTTTCAGTTATCACAAAATCATTTAGCTCCCCATTACAGTTTGATAAACTTCTGGCAGCATCCTGGTCCCTAAAGAATTCCTTATGTGTGTTATTATTTGTTATTTGGTTTTTTTTTAGGAGCATTAGCAACTGAGGCCATATTGCTCCGGGGTTATGCAGTGGTCATTCCCTGACTTTTCCGCATCCTCCGTATTTGGTGGTCATGGGTTCGAACCCCGGTCTAATCAAGAAGCGTGTGCTACACACTGCTGCTCCTGCCCACCTGGCTACGGAGGTGCCCCTTATGTGTGAATGCAGATGCAAAATACCTATTCAATTTGTCAGCAACCTGAGCAGGGTCATCAACAGATAACCCATTGACATCAAGTGGCTCAATGTGATTCAGCCCCTTCCTTCTACTGTTAATATAAGCATAGAAATCTTTGCTGCTTTTCTTTGATCTTTGCCAGAGACTTCTCATAATCTGTCTTAGCTGGCCTAACCTCCTTTGTGACTTGATTACAGTCTAATTTCTATACATTCTATGCATTTTTCTTCTCTGCCACAAGCCTCATCAGTTCATCTGACATCCATTTAGGTGTAGGGTTACCATCTTCTGCACTCATAAAAAGAGGACATTTACATGTTTTGGGGCGAATAAAAGAGGACAAAAAGTTCATCTTGGATTAAAAAAAAGGGGACAAATATATTATGCAAATAATAAAATAAAGACAATGTAAACCACATTTACTGATGTTTAGGATTAGTACATTCATATTTGTCTTGAGAAATTATTTCTTTCAATAGCTCTGGATTGCCTCTCAAATATGTGTAAAAATCAACGCATGACATATGTTTAAAATTGTACTGCAAAAACAAAATACCTTTTACAGAATTGACATTTAACCTATTCCTTTCTTTCGTCCACTGACTTTGCATTAGAGAGAATACTCTCTCTCTCTACATTTGCATTGTGAGGAGGAATTGCAAAGAAAAACTGGGCAATTTTCAACAATTCTGAATTGAATTCAATATTTTTTGAATTACTAAAATATTTGGCCCACTTTTCATGTATAAGTATGTTTTTAAAGTCTTTATTATTCATTTGACCCTCAAAAAATTTCTTCAAATTGTTAAATTGGTCAAAACACTTAACATCATCAATTGTTACCCCTTTGTCGATCAAGTAGGAAATAGAACATTCTACATCGTTCCAACTTGGTACTGCATCCATTTTCATCCACATAAAACAGGAAATGGATTCCATATGGTGAAGCCACTTATCTAAATATTCCATGCAATTTCTATACAGATTTTTTGTATCACTAGAAACTTTTTCACATTCAAGTACAAGTCCTTCATCATGTTTTTTGTATAGCATTTCCTTTACTCTTAATGGCATGAAGTTGTGATTAGGGCTTGCTAACCGGTTTTATAAACCGGTTAAATCCGGTTTTCATATTGAGTTGTTAAAACCGAAACCGAGCTTCTAAAACCGGATTGGAATATTTTTTTTAGTTAGCCTTCGAATATAGTTTTTTGTTACGCACATTTTCTTTTGTTTGTTCGTTTATCTGGATCTTTCAACTGCTTTATGTTTTAAACATGTTTTTTTTATTTTATTTTATTTTAAGATACGAATCTCATAGGCAAGTGGCCCAAATCTAGGAGGGGTACCTTTTATCTTCCCACCTGTATCTTTTGAAACTTGCCTCGTTTAGACTCTTCATTCAGTGCTTGCGGGAGTGACGCATAGTATTGTGCCTTTGTTATCTTCAATATTTTTATTTAAAATTGTCTGTGATATAAATTCCTACTAATTAATATTTATTACTCTTAATATGTCTAAGATGAAATCAAATGTATGGAATTATTTTGCTCGAAAAAGCAAAGATGAAGCACAATGTTCGAAATGTCAGAAGATAATGAAGTCGTCTGGAGGATCTACATCATCTTTGATGTTGCATTTAAAGAAAATGCATCAGAATGACATTAACAAGATAACAGTGAACCTTCCGTAAAAATGGTAAGAACATTAGAAAACTTTATCGTTAAAAAATCTATGGAAGAAGAGATTTCAAAATTAGCTGCTTTAGATGGATTTTCTTTTAATTCAATTGCCAAGAGTGAGTTTATACAATCAAGCCTTTACCTTCAGAGAAATAAATACGATAAATTACCACCAGCCTCAGTGAATGGAATTATGGTTCTGAATTATCATAAAACTAAGAAAGAACTCATTCAACATTTCAAAATTCATTGGTTTCGGGTGCACGGTATTCATTGACTCTAGACGAATATACGTCTATTCAAAATAAAAGGTATATGAATATAAATGTGCATTCAAAAGACAATCATTGGTCGTTAGGTCTTATTGAGATTAATGGTTCACTTGATAGCAGAAGAACTGAGCAAATTGTGAATGGACACTTGAAGGAATTTGGTTAAAACTTGGATGAGGATATTGTTGCCTGCATCACCGATGGAGCAGCAATGATGATTAAGTTTGGCAAGAAAATTACGCCTAATCATCAACAATGTATAGCCCATTGTATACATCTGTCAGTTATAGATATACTTTATGAAAAAGCAATCAGTTATGGTGTGACAGTCTCTGAGTCTCCCAAAGACAATAAAGAAAATGAAAATAATGTAGAAAGTAGTGATGATGAAGTTGTTGAAGAAAGACAGCAAGGCATGCTTTATCAAACCGACTTTACCGATGAGCTCATTTATTTCTTCAATCCAATGGCCAATATTGCACAAACTATTAACATATTGTTAATAGTTTGTGTTAATAGTTTTTGCAAGCTTTTTCGAAAATCGCCTACCAAAAATGACATATTACAAAATTTTGTTAAAGCAAAATTTAATGGGAAAGAATATAAACTTATATTAGATTGCAAGACTAGATGGGATAGCACATTCTATATGATTGAGATATTTTTGAAATTGAAAAATTGCATTCCAAATGCTCTATGTGCAGTACTGTCAACTGAAGCTGTGTCTGACGATGACTGGAAAACACTTGAATTGCTATGTGAAACTTTTGCGACCAGTTGAAATGATTCTGAAGGCTATAACCTCAGAAGATACAGACTTACTTAAAGCAGAGTCTTCAATAGAATTTCTGCTTGCTAAGCTTGATACAGCAGAAACCCCATTTGGTTTAAAGTTTCACCAAAGCCTTTTGCAGCTTTACAATGCAAGACGAAATTGCCAAACTGTGGCTTTGCTGAGTTATCTACACAACCCCAAAAAGTTTAGGAAAGAAGATCAGGTTCAAGAACTTTTGATTTTCCAAGTAAGCAAGTTTTGAAAAAGCATGCTGAAGAGATTTATCAGAGATTATTTGCAAAACATTCCGAAGGAGTCTTAGCGTTGAATGAAGAAACTGAAAATAAACGAACTGTTCTTTTAGAAGAAAACAAAGACTCATCTAGTTCCAATGTCGGAGATACACTCGTGCGAGAGTATGACAGTGCAATAAAGAGATTAACTGAAGAGCCTTCAAAATATCTGAGCGAATTGGAAATCATAAAGAATTTAAAATTTTGGAGGCGACTAGCAGTAGAAGTGAAAAGCTAGAGAAAGTTTATAGAGCACTGCTGACCATTAAACCAACAAGTGTCCAATCTGAGACAGTGTTTTCGATCACTGGTCTCTTTAACACAAAAATAAGGTCAAGTCTATCAGGAAAAATGCTTAATATACTGCGTTTTTTAAAGGACCATTTTCAGAAAAAAGCTGAGCAATAAATAGTAAAGTAATTTCCCCAAGCTGTTTATTTTTATTTATTTATTATTATTATTATAGGGCTTATTATTTTTTTGTATAATCTTAAGCTGGTTACCTTTTTGGAGCATTTTAATTTTTTTATTATTTTTTTTACTATAAGAGGTGATAGATTTTGTTTAAAAGATTTGATTACGATTTGTACAATCTACACAAGATAAAATAAATACTTGTGTTATAAGTTTTTAATTATTTTCCCTAAGTCTGAGAAAATCGGTTTTAAAACCGGTTTTAAGAATAAACTTCGGTTAAACTCGGTTTTGAAATTTCTCGGTTTTACGCAAGCCCTAGTTGTGATCCATCCGTTTCGAGATAATTTCTTTCACTGAAACTAAGACATCTAGCACTTCTGCAGCTGAGTTACTTTCCCTTTCAATTCATTGTATGTGTGTATGGAATACACTCATAAGTGATTGCACGAACCAAAGATGAATCTCACTAAATCCAGTTTCAAAGAACCTTTTAATCACAATGGGAGGTTTTTCTTGGGACAGAAAATAAGCCTGTAAAGCTGGAAACATATCTATGAGCCTTGTGGTGTTTGGAAATAATGAAAGCCATCTCGTCGTGTGAGAAAGGAGCTGTCTATATTCAATCTCAACAAACTCACAGTATTCCTTAAGCTCTTCAGTCCGGACTGTATAATTATGAAAATACTGGTAAATTTTAAAAACAATGTTCTCTACATCAACTTCCCAAAATTCTGCGGCATTCTAAAGACAACTGTTCAAAATATGTGCAGGGCAGCCCACTCCAATCAAAGTCTTGTTATACAACAATTTCTTTAATTTTGCAAAGACATTATTCCCTTCTTCATTTCGTCTCAGTCCTCCAAACATTGTATTGCAATTGTCCCCAGTGAATGCAATACATTTTTCACACAAACCATTTTTTCAAGAGTTTTTTTAACATACGTAGAAATGATATCTGCAGTCTCGTTAGGCATCTTCTGTAATTCACTTAATTTTGTTTGTAACCCTCCTTCATTTATATCAAAATACTGAATTAATGGGAAGATTTTTTCAGAACCATGATTACTTCCATCAGTTGAGACCCCACAGTATGCAATTTTATTTTATTTTAAAGTTTTTACAGTAACATTAAGAGAATGATTTGGAAGTACAAAGTTTACAATGGCTTCTGTCTTGGTTCTAGTGCAGGAAAATCTTTTTGCTATCTCAGGTAGCCTTAGATGCTAATGCACCATAAACTCTAAAACAAACAATCTCAGAATCAAAAAATACATTTTTTAACATGACAGTTGTGCAATCCATTGATTTGTAACTACTATGATGTTTAACAGTGTGAAAAGCAAAGATACCCTCCAGCAGCCAAATAATATTCTATTTTCCCCAGGGACTCACATCTGGTGACTTTGGGCTTGGCACACCCAGGGTCCTGAGCTGGATATCATCATTCTTCTCTTTCTTGGTGATTCCTTTCTACTTCTCTCTCTCTCTTGGGATTTTTTTTTTTTTTTTGGCTGGTGCAGCATAAGCTTGTTGTTGTTATGTTGTTATTTGGTTTTTAGGAGCATTAGCAACTAAGGCCATATTGCTCCGGGATATGCGGTGGTCATTCCCTGACCTTTCCGTATTTGGTGGTGACGGGCTCGATCCCCGGTCTAATCAAGAAGTGTGTGCTATGCACTGCTGCTCCTTCCCACCTGGCTACGGAGGCACCTGCAGCATAAGCCTCGGGCTTCCTTGCACCATGGCTAATAATAATATTTTACCGACAGCTTTGACAAAAAAATCTGAAAACCTTTCCCGAAGAGGCCTCACCTTGAACTGCTTTCTCGTGCTTCTCAGTTTCAATGTGATGCTTCAAATCACCAATCCCTTTATTGGCTACTGAAACATATGCACCCATTCTGCAAACTTTACATTCAGCTTCCCATTCCTCTCGGCCAGATACAAAACATGGAAATTTGTTTTTCATCTCTTCTGTAAACATGCACTTCCTTTTAGGCATTTTAGGGGAAGAACCGTTTTCCCCCATGTATAAGATGAACTTTAATTTTGGGGCCCGAAATTTGAAACAAAAATGTATTACATAAAGTTATTGAACTCAAGTTTTATTCATCATAAAATTCATACAACTCATCACTGTCAAAACTCCCATCCATTAGCTTGTCCTCATCTGTGTCTGATGACGAATCACTGTCTTCATATATTGCCTCGTCCTCAGTTTCATCTATGGCATTTGAAATGCCACAGTTCTTAAATCACTTGACAACGATCTCAATCTTGATATTATCCCAGGATCTTTTCACTCAGGTACAAACTTCTCCTATAGTTGGTTTCTTCACTCTTCCTGCTGGTCTCAAATTGTCCCAAGAAGACTTCATTCATTGGTTCCATTCGTCTCTCATGGCAGCTTTGAAGGGTTTGTTAATGCTGACATCAAGTGGTTGGAGCTGGGATGTCAAGCCTCCAGGTAACGGCAAGTTTTGTTTTTTGCTCTGCAGCAATCTTCTTTGTGTTTTTTGTTATGTGTGCCCTGAACTGATCAAGCACCAACAGGGCAGGTTTGCGTAAGAGCCCACCTGGTTTCCTGCTCCAAACTTTCTCAACCCAGATCTTCATCCCATCCAACCCTTGTCATGAACGTAGACAATCACTATTCGAGGAATGTCTTCTTTTGGCATTGTTTTGCATTTGAAAATCAGCATAGGAGGCAGCTTGGTTCCGTCGGCACAACAAGCTAGAACAACTGTATAATGGCTCTTTTCATGTCCACTTGTCTTCACGGTTACAGTTTTCACCCCCTTCTTATCAACAGTTCTGTTACTTGGGACATCAAATTGAAGGGGGACTTCGTCCATATTTGCAATCTGTCCCAACTCCAACTGATGTGTCTTCCGACATTGAATGACAAAATGATGAAATTCAAGGACCTTCTGCTCATAGCTTTCAGACATCTTTTAGGCAAGTCTGGTGCATGTACGCATGCTTAGTCCATTCCGTTTCATGAACCTGAAGCACCAATTGTATCCTCCTTTGAAATCAGTAACTTCTTTTTCATCAGCAATTCTTCTTGCCTCATGCTGAAACATCTTTGTGGACACAGGAATTCCAATTGCTCTTTGCTCCTCAATCCATATCTTCAATTTCCCTCTCTAAATCAGGCCATTTTGCTGACTTGCCTCTAATGGCCTTCTTCTGCCGTGGAGTTTTCAGTAGGGTTTCTTCTTCCCATAGCCAGTCTCGGATTGTTTTCTCAGTTGGAGGACCAAACTTACATTCAGCAGCACGATTTCCATTCACTTTTGCAAACTGGATCACTTTTAACTTGAATTCAGCACGTACGAAAATCTTTTCTGAGCCATTTCTGGGCAGAACGTGGCAAAACGTAACCTAATATACCGGTAACAAGTGCGAAACAATGAACGCAAAGACACCAAGCGCAAAAAAGCAGGAAATGCAAGTAAAAAAATCTACAACCACTGTATAAGATGCACCCAGTTTTTAGACCCCAAATTTTTCGAAAAAGAGTGCGTCTTATACATGGGGAAATACGGTAAATTTGATGAATTTTAAGTGCTGGTCAAGACATCAAAGGTGAATATTGTTGGGATATCAGTGATGTGGTGTCACACAAATATTAGGAATACAGAATTGGAACTTGGGCATACGTGTACAGAAGGATAGGAAGGGTTATGCTGTTAATTAAGAAAAACAATCTAAGGAAGTGCATCCAGTTGACATTGAGCAGTGCAATGTTGAGTCAGTTTGGTGTGACATAAGCACTAGGAAAACAAAAATGAGAGTAGGAGTGTGTTATATGCCTAATTATTGTAATGAGTATAACAAACAATTGTGCAGAGAAACAGAATGGGCCAGAAAATCAGATTGTATTATAATGGGGGATTTTAACTTCCCAGATATTGACTAGAATTTGTGGGTTGGTAACTCACACACTAGCTAGGCTTTTGTCGATTTACTGGATGCCTGTTTTCTACAGCACCATGTTCAAGAGGCAACTAGAGAGAGTAATACTCTTGATCTTGTTATCAGCAGTGATTATTCCTGTATAAAGAATTTGCAGATAAAGGAACAACCAGGTGGTAGTGATCACAGTGTACCGATGTGCGATTTACTTAAAAGATATAATTACCATCAGGGGTAAAGAGAAGGGTTTTTGCTTCCATAAATATGATTACAGTGGTCTCAGACAGTTTTTAAATTTTGTACATTGGGATGAACTGATGATATTACCGAAAGAAAATGAGAGCAAAGACAACAAGCGCAAAAAAGCAGGAAATGCAAGTAAAAAAATCTACAACCACTGTATAAGACGAACCCAGTTTTTAGACTCCAAATTTTTCGAAAAAAGGTGCGTCTTTTACATGGGGAAATACGGTATAGTCTTTATAATATTAATTTTTATAATTGAAATAATAATAAATATTTTTTATTGTAGGTATTGAAGCATAAATTTTATTAAGGTTAGGTTATGTTTTACATTAACAACTAAACCAACGTAATTGCAGAAAAGTACCTACAGGTATAAAGATGGATAATAAATATTTTTGTAATTAAAGTGAAAAACAGTATTTTAAAAAAAGGTAAACTTTGGTATTAAATAAACTAGTGTCTGCTTCTTGATTGGATCGTTGATAAGTATACTAAATTTAGTCGACAATTCGATTTGGTGTGCACACGTTTTCATATGCTGCAATCAATTTCTAGAGAAAACAGTCTCTCTAACTGTCAATATTTATTTGACATGCTGGAATTCCTGTAATTTATATATCTTTTTCTAGCACACCATCTGATCTTCACGCATTATCTACTCTCTAAACCAAAATATTTAGCATTAGCATTAGTAGAGGCATTTGATGCAAGAAAGCAAGCTTATGCAGCATCAGCCAAAAAAAAATAAAGTAAAATAAATAAAAAAAAATAACCACTTCACCACTCTGTTCATTCGAAATACCTGTCCAGCTGAGCCTTAAACTTATTTATGCTATCAACTTCCACGACAAGGGATGGAAGTGTGTTCCACCTACCAACCACCTGCTGGCTAAAGGCAAATTTCCGCACATCTATCCTACATCTGTCTTTCCTCAATTTGAATTTATGCCCTCTCAGGTGATTATTCTGAGCAAGAGGAAGAATCCCATCAGCATTGAGCATGCTCAACCATTCAAGGCTTTGTACACCTCTATCAGATCACCTCGCTGGTGCCTAGTCTCCAGACACTGTAATTCGCAAAACTTAAGCCTTTCTTCGTAAGAGCACCCCTTTGTTCCATTCACTAATCTTGTTGCCCTTCTCTGTACTTGTTCCAGCAGCTCTACATCCTTCTTGAAATGAGGCCTCCAGGCCTGTATACAGTACTCTAGGTGTAGCCTGACCATTGCCTTATACGAGGGAATAATCACCTCCTTATTCCTGCTAGAAAAATTCCTATATATCATTGACAATACACCATGAGCTACTCTTGCAGCCCGTCTGCACTGCTCAGAGAACTTCATATCTGCCTGCACAACCACCCCCAGGTCCCTTTCATTCTCTACCACTGTCAGTGTAATACCACAGAGTTGATATGTTGCTCTGGGGTTGCTGTTATCCATATGTAGTACTTTACATTTGTCGATGTTAAACTTCATTTGCCACCTCTCAGCCCATCTGCTCAACCTATCCAGATCCTGTTGCAGCAGCATAGTGTCAGTAGTGTCCTTGACAACCCTGCCAACCTTCGTATCGTCTGCAAACTTGGACATTAAGCTTGATATACCATCATCAAAATCATTTATAAATACAGTAAACAATAAAGGACCCAATACTGAACCCTGAGGGACTCCACTAATAACATTAGTCCACAATGAGCAGTGTCCATTGATTACCACTCTCTGTCTTCTTCCCCTCAACCGCCCCTGTATCCATAGCAGCAATTTGCCTCCAGTGCCACACTGCTCTAATTTGTGCAGCAGTCTTCCATGTGCAACAGTATCAAAAGCCTTTCTAAGATCCAAGTATATAATATCAAAGTTATTCCCTGCATCCAGTTCTTTTGTGACTGAATCATAGTATCCAATCAAATTGGTCAGGCAAGACTTCCCCTTAACAAAAACATGCTATGTCCAGGCTATAACTGAAGTCTTGTCTAGATGATCCTGCAGTGCTTCTTTAGCCAGTGCCTCCATTAATTTTCCGGGAACAGAAGTTAAACTCACAGGTCTATAATTACTTGTGTCAGCCTTTGATCCTCCCTTGTGAATTGGGGTCACATTTGCACATCTCCAGTCCATGGATACCTCCCCTGAGTCCAAGGAAGCTCTCATAATTATGGCTAAGGGTTTGCTTACTTCCTTTGCTGCCTCCTTTAATATAACTGGATAGATCCCATCCACCCCAGGTGCCTTTCTTGTGTTTATCTTCAACAATTTCTCCTCCACTTTACTCTCAGTTATTACAAGATACTCTAGCTTACTGCCAGAGATGAATACACCTCTGGCATTCCCCTCCCTGAATAACTCCTCATGTGTGAATGTCGATGCAAAATATTCATTTAGTTTGTTAGCTACCTGAGCAGGATCATCAACAGTTGACCCATCGATATCAAGTGGACCAATCTGATTCATCCCCTTCCTTCTACAGTTTACATAAGTAAAGAACTCTTTGCTGTTTTTCTTCGCATCCCTTCCAAGGATTTCTCGTAATCTGCCTTCGCCTGCCTAACCTCCTTTGTAACTTCGTTATAGATCAACTTGTATCTATCATAGTCTTCTGTGTCACGTGTTAATTTGTATGTATCCCATGCATTTTTCTTCTCTGCCATATGCCTCATTAGTTCATCTGACATCCATTTAGGCCTAAACCTTGAACAATATTTCTTAGTTGGTATGTAAAGCCTAGTAGCTTCCAAGATAAGTTCTTTGAATGCTTCCCATTTTGAATTTGCTGTTGGTAACATCATCAGTTGATCCCACTGTATAGAATTTAAATACTGTCTCAGTCCATCATAGTCGCCTTTACGAAAGCAATACCCCTTCCCTTTACCCCTAATGGTAGTTACCTCTTTGAGTAAATCCCACTTCAGCACACTGTGATCACTGCCACCTAGTGGTTCCCTTATCTGCAGATTCTTAATGCATGAAGAATCACTACCGATAATCAGATCAAGAGTATTACTCCCTCTAATTGTCTCCCGAACATGCTGATGTAGAAAACAATCATCCAATAAATCCACAAAAGCCTTGCTAGTGCGTGAGTGACCAGCCCCCAAATTCCAGTCAATATCTGGGAAATTAAAATCCCCCATTATAAGACTCTCTGATTTACTGGCCCACTCAATTTCCCTGTACAGTTTCTTATTATATTCATCCGAGTCATTAGGCCTATAGCACACTTCCACTCTCAATTTTGATCTCCCAATACTTATGTCACACCAAACTGACTCGACACTGCACTGTCCAGCGAAGTCGACTGGCTTCACTTCCTTGGATTTTATGTGTTTCTTAACTAATAGCATAACCCCTCCTCCCTTCCTATCCTGTCTATCCTTTCTGTAGACACTGTACTCCCCAAATTCCAGTTCTGCATTCCTTATACCTGTGTGACACCACGTCTCTGAAATCCCAACAATATCTGCCTTTGATGTTTTGAGCAATACCTCAAATTCATCAAATTTATTTACTAAACTCCTCGCATTGGTGTACATGCAAGTATACATGCATCTGCTCTTCCTCTTAGCCACCCTAACACAACCCATGTGTTTACTTGTACCCCCATGATTCCCAGCAGTCTCTGAAATATCCTGCATCTTATTTTCCAGGCTGCTGCTCATTCCAATAGAAGCAGTGCAAGAATCACTTTCTCCTCTGCCAGTGGCTACTGTTAATCTATTAGTCCTTGTATCCCCCCAACCTAGCAGTTTTCCGACCCACCTAACACTGCCTCGATAGCATCAGCAAACATTCTTGCACCCTTTCTATTTAAAGTGTATCCCATCCCTGTAGAAATATTGCATTGCTAGACTATATAAAATTTATATGTGCGTAAATTCTGAAGTAGGCATGGGTTGGTAACAATCTCAATGCACTAAACTGAGCGTCGTCGGTGGTCTTCCGCCTAAATGTCAACACGGAAATTCGAATTGAGGAATCGTCTCCTATTCCGAAAAAGATTCTGTATAATGTAACTCGGTAGTTTTCGTCAAGCTTGCATAAAAAAATGGTGTATAATATAAAAATCCGGACATTTAGACAAATTTATAAAAATCCACCCGGACAAAAATTTTAGACAAAAAATCCGGTTAAAAGAGGACTGATGGTAACCCTATTTAGGTGTGAGCCTTGAACAGTATTTCTTCGTTGGTATGAAAAGCCTAGTAGCTTCTACGATTGCTTCCCATTTAGAATTTGCTGTTGGTAACATCATCAGTTGGTCCCATTGTATGTTGGTCAAATTTAAAAACTACAAAAGCCTTTCCCTTCACTCTTGACAGTTATGTCTTTAATTAAATTCCACAATGTGATCACTGCCAACCAAGTGAGTCTTTTTCCTGCAGATTCTTAATGCATGAGGAATTGCTTCTGATAGACAGATCAAGAGTATTGCTTCTTATTGTTTCTCTAACATGCTGCAGTATAAAGCAGTCATCCAATAAATCCACAAAAGTCTTGCTAGTTTGTGTGTGACCAGCCCACAAGTTTCAGTCAATATCTGGAAAGTTAAAATCTCCATTAAAAGATGTTCTGATTTACTGGCCCACTCTATTTCTCAGTATAACTGTTTGGTATATAAAATCACAGTAATTAGGCCTACACTCCTACTCTCATTTTTTGTTTTCCTACTACTTAAGTCACACCAAATTGACTTAGATTTAATATACATCTTAACTAAGAGCATAACCCCCCCCCCACTCCTGTCATGTTCTGTATATTTGTACTCCCTACATTCAAATTCATCATCATCATAAATATAATACCATATTTAATATCATCGCTTATGTCTGAGTATCTCCAAATGTCCTGTATCACTACGTCTGTATTAAATGATTTAATCAGTACTTCAAATTCATCAAATTTATTTAAACTGCTCCTAGCACTAGTGCACATGCATATATATTAGTGCACATGCATGTATGTGCATGTTCTTACTCTTAGTTACCCTAACAGAATCCATGTATTTACTTGTTCCATGATGACTCCCAGCACCTTGCTTTCAAGGCTGCTGCTTGTTCCAATAGAAGCAGTGCGAGAATCACTTTCACCTCTCCCTGCAACTCTATTTAATCTATTAATCTGCGTATCTTCCCAAGTTAGCAGTTTTCCGACCTACTTATCGATAGCATCAGCAAATATTCTTGCATCTTCTATTTAATTGTATCCTATCACATGGTCACTAACTAAGCATTAATAGTAAGGAACACAAATTATACTACATAGTTAAAAAAGCAATGCTTTATCAGCTGATAGTTTGGAAATAACTACACATTCCATCTGCAGAATAACTAAAGAATATTCATGGTTTCAACCTACCTTTACATTGTTACCATAAGAGTGCCATCACAACTCCAACCTAGAAACATGACACAGAATGTCAAGATATTTAATTATATATATTGAATTCTTGGAATTCACTTGCGTTTCTTAAGTGGATATGACGACCCAGTAACTCCGAATATCTTCTATAACTCTGCAGATGGAAATGTGTAATTATTTCCAAAACCATCAGTGCTAATAAATTGTTGCTTATTTAACAATGTAGTGTAATTTATGTTTCTTACTATTAAAGTATAGGTTTTTACCATATTTAATATTGATAAAAATTAAAGAGAAAAAAAAAAACACACACACAAAAGAACAGATTGCTTAATTTATCTTTATGTGGTAGCACTAATAGGAACTTAATACTGTAATTAAAAACACACACATCACAAAAAGTTTACGGCGCACATCATACAAACAGCTGGACACCGTCCCCCTAGCAGGCAAACTATTCCACATTGCATTACTAAATTTTCTCAACATAGTTAGTACACAGATTTATTTCTATAAATGGAGTAGAATTGGAAACTGGATAGGATATGTTGAAAAAATGTAAGATAATATACCCTTAACAACTTCTACTCTACTAATCAAAGGGAAGAATGAAACAATAACAAAAATACAAAGGTTAAGAATGAAACAACACTGACCACTAAGGAATTAACTAAATCCTAAATTCTTGATGTCCATGATAGCAACAAGTAAACTTTTCTCTGCAAGCATTCCCATAAAGGAAGTTATGGATTATGTCTGTAGAAGTATATGTTTGTGAAAGTGGTTTGTGCTTTTTTGCAGAAGAGAAAAACCAGAATAACTAGCAGGGGGGGGGATAAGTTTATTTAACTGATTTCCTACACTTTACTTATTCTACTGTTTGTTTTCATGGCTAATCCATTTTCAATAAAGATTGTTCCTACATGCCCAAAATTATTAACCCATTCCAATTTTTGGTTATTCAGTCCACACTAAGCTCTCTCTCTCTCTCTCTCTCTCTCTCTCTCTCTCTCTCTCTCTCTCTCTCTTTTCACTCCCCACCTCCAAATTACTGTATTTGAAAACTACACACAGTAAGTAACTAGTATAACAATGAGACATCAAGTATCAACTACAGGGCAGAAAAAAAAAATTAAAACCACATTACAGCATAACACATGTAATAGTATGCCTTTATGTAAAATACATCAAAAACAATGTCAGAGACAACTAAAAATCAAGTGTCATTTTTTCCCTCAGCTATCATGTCAATGGACTAATTAAAATTTAAAAAAAACCTCCACATCTGTTTTAAATTAAAAGCAATTTGAAAACATTTTTTGTGTATTATCTCATTTAAATATAGATTCAGTTCTTTTTCAATGTATTCCTCTTACTATACAGATGTTCCAAATTATAGACAGGTGAAGACAGACTTCTGTAGCTGCTGTGAGCCGATAAATTTTCATTGAAATTTTATCATATTTTTGATTAGTGAGCATATTAATTTGTGTTTTTCAAATAGATTAAATAGGCTTAGCATTGTTCATTAGTTCATTTTTTAAATTTATCTAGTGATTTTGTAAGTTACAACTCGCTACTCCTACCACTATTGTAGCGGTGTTTTTGGCGGGAATGTTGTAGCATAACCAGTAGCTCAGAAGAACAGTAGGGTTTTAATTGAAATGAATAAGTATTTTGAAGGTTTTAATCACTTTTTAGGCCTCTATCTTTTGTATTTAGCTGAGGATATAATTAATTAAGCATCTTGATCATTACGGTATAGCGTAACTTGATAATTAGATAGTATAAATCAGAGCTGTAATGCTCAATACAAATTCGTGATAATGTATATCTTGAATCTGATAGCAAGGTATAACGTAAAACTATATAGCGGAATACATATTACTGCATTACCTTAGTATAGTATTGTATAGTCAAGTATAGTAAAGTAAATTAATCAATTAAATTTATTAACCTTATTAATTTTCATTGTTAATTAAATCGCATTTAAATGAAAATCATGCCCCAGACTAGAGCAGCAAAGCAATGTGCACAAAGCAGCGAGAGTGCTGTGGCTCGGGGGAGTATCAAAGGGGGTGATACTCCAATGCATCACAGTCTAAAGAAATGTGCAACTTGTGAAATGTTTACAGACCTTTTTGGGACGGGACATATTGTTGCCAAGGGGATGTCTTTTGTGTGTGCTCGATGTAGGCAGTGTGAAGAAGTTAAGTGACAACTCAGCGTTGTTATGGGCCTTTATGAGAGCTTGAAGGACTTAAATTGGGGGACACATGAAGCTCTCAGCTGCCGACATCAGTGCCAGAGCTTGCTCTTGATCATCAGGCAATACAGTGGCTAACTTCAGGGCAGAATGCACTGGTCCCACAGGAGCTAGTTATTGTCAGTGACTATATTGTCAGGGAGAAGGGGAAAGGGAAATATATTGTGCAAAAACGATAGGTGGGATAGGATCAGGGTATGTCTGCCAGGAGCAAATGTTGATGACGTCATAGAGTAGATATCTTTTAAGGGCACATAGGGTGATACTGCTGTATCTGTTGGCACTAATGACGTTAAGAGTAGGAGATCTGCAGATTTACTTAACAAGTAGAGGTCAATGTTAAAAAAAGTCGAGAGTTAGCGTTAAATTTGAAAGTGTCTGCAATTCTGCACAGACATGATAGGAGGGAGTATATGATGAGAACCTTGTCAAGCAGTTTGGCCTGGAGAGATTGTGAAAGGCTCATGGGTTAGAATTTTCTTCAGTGTCGTCTGTTCTTGTTAACAGGAGAGATTGTTTCTACAAGGATGGGATACACTTAAATAGAAAGGATACAAGAATATTTGCTGATGCTATTGAGGCAGTGTTAGGTGGGTCAGTTAACTGCTAGCTTGGGGGGAATTCATAGACTAATAGATTAACAGTAGCACGTGTTTTTGTAAGTGGCGGCTGCTAGAACGTGAGTCATCTCCGCCTCATATCTCTGTGAAGGATAGTACCACTGTAAGAGGGCCAGAAATGTGAGTAGTATAGGTTTGTTTGTATTGCGTGTGTGTTCTGTTGTTATGTTCTCGCCACTTGGCTACCAAGAAGCATCAATCACCTGGAGAGATGATTCTGGGTACTCGTCCACACCACGGGAAGGTGGGCCAGTCCCAATGGAGCACATCAGACGGGTCAGAGGCTTTCAATACAAGCCTCTGACCCACCAAAAGGCAGGCCAGATTTCTCTGGGGCCCACTCTAGAGAGAGGGGGGAAAGATTCCCGGGTGCAAAATAAAATAAAAAAAATAAAATAATAATAATATAATAAAATTAAAAAGAAAAAAAAAAAGCTGTCTGGCACCAGTGACAGCCCAAGCCCCAGGTGTTGGAACAGATTGCAAGTAAAAAGAAAAAAAATAATAAATAAATAAAATAAAATAATAAATTTTTAAAAAAAAAATAAAAAAAAATAATAATAAATTTTTAAAAAATAAAAAAAAAAAAATTAAAAAAAAAATTAATCCTACACCCAGGCTACAGTGAAGAAGTAAGTTGGGGTGCCAGCAGAGAAAAAGAGAGGTGGGGGAATGAGAGAGTGGTTTTCTATCCCGCACAGGACAGAGTGAAAAAGAAGAAAAAGTGAGCCAAGGCTGCTCCCAGTTCCAGGGCAAGCCCCGGAACCAGTGCAGAACATGGGTTAGAGGGGGGGGGGAATAATAA
This sequence comes from Mastigoproctus giganteus, assembly GCF_048544385.1. NCBI lineage: Eukaryota > Metazoa > Arthropoda > Arachnida > Uropygi > Thelyphonidae > Mastigoproctus > Mastigoproctus giganteus. Next base: position 34,713,674 of record NC_143575.1, on the reverse strand, counting down.
TTTGCACTGAAGTAACAGTCCGTAGAAGTAGTGACTCATTTGGCAGTGGCGTTGTTAATGATCGGGATTTCCACATCGGTAATCAGTGTCCTCCAGGCAAGTACCTCAGCTGCAAAGGTCTGGAAGGCTTCGAGGTTGTTCTGGGTACATATCAGTCAATGCAGATCTGCTGGGGGGGGGGGGGAGTCCTGGATCTTATTGTGGAGACAGTTTCTGATGTTGTGGTAATGTACACACTCCAGAAGCAAGTGTTTCCAGTTTTCACTTTTGTCTACAAAAGCAGTAGGGAGTGTCAATGAGTCCCAGTGTATGCAGTTTCTCATTTAGAGAACAGTGTCCGGTAATGAGAAAGTAAGATTCAAGGCTGAGGGAGAACCATCAGGCATCCTTTTTAGTGGTTGCAAAGGTTAACTCTGGAAGAAAACTCCAAGTTACCACCCCTACAGTAGAAGTATTCCATCTGGTCTGCCATACATTGAAGAGTTTATTAAGACAATAAGATTTCTTCCGTTTCATATGCATAGTTAGTGAGAGTTCTATATCCAGGATCATTGCTGGAATACCTTTTTTAATTTGATAGCAGAGCCCCCTGTAGATTGCATAAAGGTCGAGAGGGAGGGTGCCTGCTATAACTTGGAGAGCTGCTGTAGAAATTGTACGGCAGATTCTATGAGTCGCCAGTAACATAGCTCTTTGTATAGAGTTTAGCTTTTCCTTCATCTTAATGATGGGTACTCTGTGACCCCGGCAGCATAGGTTACTATTGGGTGAAAGACAGCTTTACAATAAAGAAGAAGGGTTTGTTTTGAGAGTCCCCACTCACTTCTTGAGATCCTTATAATTGCGGCAGAGAACTTTTTGGTCTTTGAACTCAGATGCTGTAGATGGGGGAAGAAAGACATTACTACTCCCAGGACTTTTGTCTGTTCTACAAAGGTTAGTTTGGTTCCATTGATTTTGACTGAGGCTTTCATAAGTCGAGTTTGTTTTTAAACACCATCATCTTAGTTTTGGCAGGGTTAATTTGCAATTTATTGATTGTTGTCCAGGTAGAGAGATGGTTGAGTATTCTCTGTGCTGTGGATTTGACAGCTGCTCTGGAATGACCAGTGACCACAATGGTGAGGTCGTCGGCAAATGCTTTGATTTTCGTTTTTTCAAAACTGTTACTGAGCCAGCTCTGGAGTACCATATTCCACACTAAGGGGCCCAAGACAGAGCCCTGGGGGACGATGGGTTTAAGGACTTGGTGGTATTTTGACTTAACTATTATTGTGAGTTGTGAGATGTAGCTTCTGAACAGCCAGTAAAGATTGTTTGGGCATTCTGCTGTGAGAAGACATTCCAGTGCACTTTCCTACCATACATTATTCAAGGCCCCCCGAACTCAATAAACAGAGTGAGGTCATATTTGGATTGCAAAGTTTCCAGATGCAGAATCAAATCAGAGAGGGCGTCTGCACATGTTCTACCCTGGGTGAATCCATATCGGGCTGGTGAAATCATACCTTTGGAGAGCAAGATTCGTGATTCGGATGGCCATTAGTCTTTCCCAGGTTTGCCAGCAGGGCAATTGGTCTGTACGAACAAGAGCCCTATGCCTCCAGAACTCCGATGTCCAACAGTGATAAGATTGTGGGATACTCCATACATGCAAAAGTCATCCACTCTGCTACAAAGGACCCAAAATCCTGTATTGTAGTGCTTAATAGAAATCTTGATGTACTGGTGATCCATGGATTATGCACAAAATTTGCAACCTGTATTCAGATAACATTCTACTCACACTCATTCTATCTAATATCTCTATACTGCCCACCATCTATGGATATTGAAGAGTCACTCCACTATATTGAGCACGCATTGGACCTTCTTGGCTCTAAAGCTATCGTCATCACCTCAGATGTTAATGCAAAATCCCCACTTTGGCACTCCCCGGCTTCAGACCCTCGAGGACTTCTCCTGGAAGACTTGATCCTGTCTAGGAATCTTACTGTCCACAATCAGCCCAGCCAGCTAACAACCTTCTGCAGTCCATCAGGTCAGTCCAACATTGACATTACAGTCTCGACCAAGGATCTCAGGACAGCAGTCAGCGAATGGACTATCATTCCAGACTGGACACTCAGTGACCATAGGGTGATCCTATTCAACCTCTGCCTGAACCTGAAAGACTCAACATCCACGAACCGGACCCCGGACTTTGTTAGGTTCTCCACGAAAACAGTTCACTGGACCGCTTTTGATGACACCATCCAGAATGACTTCCCTGATTCAAATATCCAGGGCCTGGAGCACATCTCAGCAGTTGACCTTGGACATAAGATTCAGAATTCTTTATCAAAAGCAGCGTACAAGTCTGCTAGGAAAAAGACTATCGTGCTAAGACCCTGTGCCTGGTGGACAGCTGAACTAAGCAAACTCAGGAAAGACACCCACAGTGCCAGGAGGGAATACCAACGCCATAGAGACTGGCCTCCCCCTGATGTCGAACGTCTTCACACTGCCTACTTGATAAAGAAGAATGAATACACCAAGGCTATTGCTGCTCGCAAAAGAGAAACCTGGACTGGATTTGTCAGAGACTCAGGTAATACTAACCCATGGGGCCTCCTGTACAAAATCACAAGGGACAAAACCTTTGTCCCAGAAATCTATGGATCGGTTGCCACTGCTATGAGGGAAACCACCAACTGGGAAGACTCAGTCAACGAGATACTAGATAAGCTTTTCCCCCCCGATGACGTATCAGAAGATATGCCAGAACATATGACAATCAGAAGAAACAATGCTAACTATATAGCATCCAACAGTACTAACCCTTTTACCCCACAAGAACTTGAAACAGCTATGATGAAAATTAATCCCAAAAAATGTCCAGGCCCCGACTTGATTGAGTATATGTTTATACAAAGATTTTATAAATTAAGACCCAGCCTACTGCTACTCCTGTATAACAAATGCCTCCTGGAATCAAAATTTCCGAAATACTGGAAGGAAGCACTCCTCCGCCTTATACCTAAACCAAACAAGCCACCAATGGAGCCAAGATCCCTTAGGCCAATTGCTCTTTTGGCCAACCTAGGCAAAATCCTGGAACGCCTCATGGCCCTGAGGATTGTCAACTTATTCCAATCACAAGATCTTATTTCCCCAGCACAATATGGTTTCACGCCTGGCCGCTCCTGCGAAGATGCCCTCTTCGACCTGGTTCTTCATCTAGAAACATCTAAGTCAAAGTATGAGCTTGCTGTTTGTGTTGACTTTGAGGGTGCATTTGACAAAGTTTGGTGGGAGAGTGCACTGGAGCGTCTCCGGTTAGCCAACTGCTCCTCACAACTCTACTGGCTAACTAGAAACTACTTTTCTGAAAGGTCAGTTATGGTGAAAACAAAACATCAGCACGTCACCAGACCAGTCTTTAGGGGCTGCCCCCAAGGATCTGTCCTAGGCCCCCTGATCTGGAATGTAGTTTTACAAGATTGGCTAAGCAGATCATTTGAACGCACCAAGGTCATTGCATTTGCTGATGACCTTACCATTGTTGTCTCCGGACACTCAAGACTTGCTCTGGAAGATACTGCTAACCTAGTACTAACTAACCTTACCAACTGGGCTAAGATTAACAAACTGCACATCAATCCTCACAAGACAAATATGATGATTTTTAAAACTAAACTGGATCTTCGGCGGCCCCCTCAGGTCAAGATAGATGGAATACGGCTCCCCCTGGTGACACAGACCAGGGTCCTTGGGGTCGTTATTGATCACCGGCTATCCTTCTTACCACACTTGCAACATTTATATGCCAAAATCAGAAAATTCTCTGCCTCAATTATCAGAATCTCCCGAAGCGACTGGGGTCTCTCTAAGCGTACCTTACAGTTATACTATAAAGCTGTTTTCTTACCTATCGCCACGTATGCTGCAGGAGCATGGTTTCACAGAGCGACCAATTGCAAAATCAAACAGAAGCTTAACTCCATCCAGAGAAGCATTATTCTTGCTACCCATCGTGCTTGTAGAACTGTGTCAACTGCAGCATTGCAAGTAATATCTGGAAACATCCCCCTGGATCTATTCCTTATCTATAGAGGACTTGCCTACCGTCTGAAGAAAAGAATCCCAACTGAAATACTGGATATTGAACTCAACCTGGACAGTGATACCAAACAGGAAAGAGCTCGTTGCTATAACGAGCTAATCAATTACTGGCAGACAAGATGGGACACGACCACAAAAGGCATTGTTACGAAAAAATTTATACCGGATGTCACATTCGCAACCAGCAAAGCGGTCAACAAGTGGTTCTCAATCAGCATGGAAACATCCTTTCTGGTCACTGGACATGGATCTCTCAACCAGAAACTCCACCAACTAGGTCTGCTAAATACTGACCTCTGTTTCTGTGGGTCTGTCGAGAGTTGGGAACATCTACTATTTGAATGCACTATCTACGAGGACCATAGACAACAACTCCAGGCAGCAATTTTGGGATTTTCTCCTGACCAAGTAGAACTCCTTGTCCATTCCAAAAGGAACTTAGGTGCACTACAGCACTTTGCGGCAGACGTATTCAAGCGTAGGAGGAGGATCATCCTAGAAGCTTCTGCAATTCAATAACTAGTTATTTATTTTTATTATTTTTTTTTTTTTTTTTACTCTCTCTCTCTCTTCTTCTCATAATCAGCTAGCACTAGTAGCCCTAGCACTCTCCTGATAGCCTTTTCCTATCCACCCCGTGTGGGATAATTTGAAAAAAAAAAAAAAAAAAAAAAACCCTCTTTCTTTTCTTTCTTATTTATTTGTTATTTTTTTCCCCTTTAACATCATTCTGCTTGCTGACATCCTGGCTCTATTCCTTTCCTTGACCAGGTTGTGGGATTTAAATCTTTTTTTTTTTTTTTTTTTTTTTTTTTTTTCGCGTTCTGACTTGGGCTGGGGCTCCCCAGACCAGGAAAGCTCCTCTCTCACACTAATTTTTTTTTTTTTTTTTTTTTTTTATTATTATTATTATTTATTTATTTATTTGTTTGCGTTGTTGTTCTAGCTATCCATCCTGGACTGGGACTTTCCTGGGCCGGAACAGTCCTTCTCCTCTTTACTCCTTCCCTCTCTTCATCTTATACAAGTTTTTCTTTCTTCTTTTAACATCATTCTGCTTGCTGACATCCTGGCTCTATTCCTTTCCTTGACCAGGTTGTGGGATTTAAATCTTTTTTTTTTTTTTTTTTTTTTCGCGTTCTGACCTGGGCTGGGGCTCCCCAGACCAGGAAAGCTCCTCTCTCACACTAATTTTTTTTTTTTTTTTTTTTTTTTTATTATTATTATTTATTTATTTATTTATTTATTTGTTTGCGTTGTTGTTCTAGCTATCCATCCTGGACTGGGACTTTCCTGGGCCGGAACAGTCCTTCTCCTCTTTACTCCTTCCCTCTCTTCATCTTATACAAGTTTTTCTTTCTTCCCTGGGAACTCTTCCCCAGGGAGGAGGGCGTGCAGATAGTAGGGGAGGCCTTGCCCTTCTTCTGCTAGGGACGAGTACCTGGAGGAACCGTCCAGGTGCTCACTCCTTCCAGGTAGCCAATAGGCCAAAACACAACATCACGCTACAGAACACACACACATAAGCTCACAAACACAGTTTTTCTTTCCTATCACTTTCTCCCGTGCGGGATGAAAAGCTTTTTTTTTTTTTTTTTTTTTCCCCTCTCTCCCCTTCCTTTTCATCTATCTTCATCCAATCTGGGATATTCCTGTGTGGATTCGGTTTGGAAAAAAAAAAAAAAAAAAAAAAAAATATTATTTATTTTTATAAGACACACACCGGCCTTACCCTTACAGAGTCTATAAAAACTGAACAGAGCAACGAGGCGGAGATGAACTTCTGTTCTAGGAGCCGCCCATACAAAAGCACAAAAATAATAAAAAAAAAATAATAATGTACGAACAAGGGTTTGTTATTGGTTTATTTGGTTTTGTATTAGGCAGAGCAGCACAATCTTCCGGGGCTGGGGGAACTTTCATTTTTGGAGGCATTTATTGTACAATAATAGATGTTCAAGCTTTAATTTGTGAAATCTAATGATGAAGACATATTCAATTAAATCCAGTCCTGGGCATTTTTTGGTATTTACCTTTTTGAGGACCTGATTCAATTACAGGCTGGTGAAGGGTTCAGCTTGGGCCTGTGTTATATATTCAGTGTTCTTCCGGATACTTTTGTGTTCCGGCAAGAGTTTCGGAGGGTTGTTGTCTGGGAAGAGCTTATTTATGATGGCACTGACAGAGTAAATCCAGTTGGTGGTTTCATTTTGGTCAAGCCAGGACAGTGCCAGAGATATCTGTTGTGAAGGTTTTTCCCCCCATGTGATTTTATACAGTAACCCCCAGGGGTTTGAATTTCCAGATTCTAGGACGAATGTCGCCCAGGTTTCTTGCTTTTTAGTTGATATTGCCTTGGTGTATGTGTTCTTTTTATTCAAGTATTCCCTGTGTAGCCTTTCGACGTCTGCTGCTGACCAGTTTCATCTGTTCTGATATTGCTTTCATGTGTAATCGACTTCCCTCCTTAGTGTCATAAGTACCACGTTCCACCATGCACAGGGTCTGTTGCATGGAACTTTCTTCCTTGTTGCTCTATACGAGGCTCTGGTAATTGCTGTTTGTATTACTTCACTGTATTCTTCTGGTGTTGCTTCTTCATACTGCAGAGGGTCATGGGTTGGAAAGTCTATTCATGGAACCTTACTAATTCTGGTACTCTTTCCTTAGTAGCTGTCACCTGGTCCCAATGTGAAAATAGATCACCCGATGGTCACTTAGCATCCAGTCTGGTATTGTGACCCAATCCCAGACACACACTATGATTTTTAGCGTTTCTCACCAACCATTGAAGTAAAAACGAAAACCAAAATCTTAAAAAGCTTTATGTTTAAATTTACAGTAGATCAAACAAAATAAATGTGATTATACAAATAAAATGTTACTGATAATAAAATACTGAATTAAGATAGAACAAATGTAGTTTACAGTGAATGTACAAATAAAATGATAATAAAATACTGAATAAAATGCAATAAAATATACTAGATTAAAAGCACTAAAATAACTGAAGCTTTCAAAGGCTTCTGCCTTCTTCCTCAACAGTGGAAGCTTTGAAAGCTTTAGTTATTTTACCGCTTTTAATCCAGTATATTTTATTGCACTTTAATTCAGTATTTTATTATCATTTTATTTGTACATTCACTGTAAACTACATTTGTTCTATCTTAATTCAGTATTTTATTATCAGTAACATTTTATTTGTATAATCACATTTATTTTGCTTGATCTACTGTAAATTTATTGTAAATTTAAATATAAAGCTTTTTAAGATTTTGGTTTTCGTTTTTATTTCAATGGTTGGTGAGAAACGCTAAAAATCATAGTATGAATATACCCAACCCCAGAGGCCTATTTGAAGAACTCAGACACATGTCCGTAAGTCATTGGTGGTTAGTGTGACATCAATATTAGATTGTCCAGTGGTGCTACAATATGTTGGAAGGTTGTTGGGTAGATTATAGATGGTTAAATTTCTGTTCAGAATTAATACCTCTAGAAGTCGCCAACGTGTATCCAAGGAAGTTGAGAAACCATAATGGGGATTTGGCATTAACATCTGCTGTTATTAGTATACTGTTAGAGTCAAGAAGGTCTATGGCAAACTCAATATATCTTAGGAAGTCATCTTATGTCCCTGGAATGTGGACAGTAGAGGGAGATGATATATAGTGTGATTGAAAAGAACCTAACCTGGATGCACACGTCAAACTTTGTGCAGAGCCTGTGAATTATAACGACATCAATTTGCTTGTTGAGTACAACTATGCAGGTCTTAGGGTCAGTGCTAGCTGGCTGTATAAGTCTCATCTGCATTGAATATCCATTATCTTGTGCGTTTTCTGCTGGGACTTGGATTGTGTATGGCTCCTGTGTTGCAATTATGTCGATTTGGTAAACCTCGGCTGCCTGTCTTATTTCATCCGCAACTGTGCAGGAACGTTGAGCGTTTATCTGCATGATGCATAATTTAATTAGACTAGAGTTCTGACTATTACTGGCTGCTGAGGATGATGTTGTTGGGGCAGGTCTGGTGAGCTGTTGTTGAGAAGTTAGGTTCTTATCCATTAGTGGTCCTTTGCCATGCCATTTCTAGGGCTCGTTGATATTCTGGGCAATTTACCTCTCTAACCAAGTGTTGATGGTCTTTCTTTCTCCATTTGCAGTTGATGCAGCTTGGAGGTTTGTCTCAGTGCAGACATTCAGCATGAACATGCCCGCTTCGGGCACAAATGTCCGCATGTTGGAGAGGTGTGGGTGCAGTGGACCGAGGTGAGCCCATAGCCCAGGCAAAGGAAGCACTTGGTTACCACAGTGAACAGACTGAACTTGTGGGAACTACAGATCAGAAAAATTCTGTTGAGCTACATAACTTTTTTGTAAAGGGAGGGGTCTAGTGTTATAACTCTGTGGGCAGTAGAGCTGCTTTTCACACTTGTGGAGAATCTGAATGTTACTCCTTTATTTCATCCAAGGTGACTCCATAGTCCACTAGGTTTTTGTGGTACATGACTTCTGCCAACTCGTCACTGGTCGTCGAATTGGGGACATTAGAGATGATGGGTCGGAAAACTGCTAGCTTGGGGGGGATACAAGGACTAATAGAGTAACAGTAGCCACTGGCAGAGGTGAAAGTGATTCTTGCCCTGCTTCTATTGGAATGATCAGCAGCCTGGAAAACAAGGTGCAGGGTATTTCAGAGACTGCTGGAAGTCATTGCGGTATAAGTAAACACTGGGTTGTGTTAGGGTAGCTAAGAATAGGAACAGGTGCATGTATACTTGCATGTACACCAGTGCTAGGAGTTTGGTAAATAAATTTGATGAATTTCAGGTATAAGGAATGCAGAACTGGAATTTGGGGAGTAAAATGTGTACAGGAAGGGAGGAGGGTTATGCTATTAGTTAAGAAACACAAAATCCAAGGAAGTGGAAGCAAGTTGACATTGCTGGACAGTGCAGTGTCGAGTCAGTTTGGTGTGATATAAGCATTGGAGATCAAAATTGAGAGTAGGAGTGTGTTATAGGCCTAATGACTCTGACGAGTATAATAAGAAAGTGTACAGAGAAATAGAGTGGGCCAGTAAATCAGAGAGTCTTATAATGGGGGATTTTAATTTCCCAGATATTTACTGGAATTTGTGGGTTGGTCACTCACACACTAGCAAGGCTTTTCTAGATTTATTGGATGATTGTTTTCTACATTAGCATGTTCGGGAGGCAACTAGAGGGACTAATACTCTTGATCTGATTATCAGTAGTGATTCTTCATGCATTAAGAATCTGCAGATAAAGGAACCACTAGGTGGCAGTGATCACAGTGTGCTAAAGTGGGATTTACTCAAAGAGGTAATACCATCAGGGGTAAAGGGAAGGGTTTTTGCTTTCCTAAAGGTGACTACAGTGGTCTGAGACAGTATTTATTTAAATTCTATACGGTGAGACCAACTGATGATGTTACCAACAGCAAATTCAAAATGGGAAGCATTCAAAGAATTTATCTTGGAAGAGACATATGGCAGAGAAAAAAAATGCATGGGATACATGTAAATTAATGGGTGACATGGAAGCCTACGATAGATATAAGCTGGTCTGTAATCAAGTCACAAAGGAGATAAGAAATCTTTGGTAAAGGATGCAAAGAAAAACAGCAGAGTTTACTTTTGGGGTTGGCAATATCGGTTGAACTGCAAGTTGGAGGGCTGCTGGAGATGTAGAAGAAGCCTTAGTGGCCAGTTTTGTAAGTGGTGAGGAGGCAGGTGGATGTGAAGAGTCTGAAGCTGGATTTTTAGTAGTTGAATTGGCAACTGGTGTCGACATGCTAAATTCCAATTTAGATGACACCAGCGGGTCTGGGTCAGAATCTCGGGGCTCCGCACAAGGAGACTTGCTGTTATCATCCAAGGGAAGCAGGAGGGAAAAGTGAGGCTCCCGGTACTTGGATTTCTTTTTCTTCTTCCTGGGAGCAGTTTTTACTAGGGTCCTGGGGAGGAGTGGGCCCGAAGCCTCAGCCTCATCCTTGCATCCACAGAAATGTCCTCTGGAGCTGAACTCTTCTCAAGAACTCGTACTTTATGTTTGTGCTGGTTTGGATGAAAATCCGACAAGGTAGAGTAGTCTACTGATTTCGGTTTCCAGATAAGTTATTTTTGGCTAAAGATTTTGTTCTGGTATTTATTTGTTCCAATTACTTCCAGAAGGGGGTGTCATAATCTACCATAACTAATTCAGTATTCTTTTAGAAGATCATAACGGTAGCCATAGGCAGAGGTAAAAGTGATTCTTGCATTGCTTCTATCGGAATGAGCAGCAGCCTGCAAAGCAAAATACTGGGAATTTCAAGGGTTGTTGGGAGTCATCATGGAATAAGTAAATACATGGGTTGTGTTAGGATAACTAAGAGTAAGAACAGGTGTATGTATAATTGCATGTACACCAATGCTACGAGTATAGTAAATAAATTTGATGAATTTGAAGTGCTGGTCAAGACATCAAAACCGGATATTGTTGGGATATCAGAGACATGGTACCACATGGATATAAACAGTGCAGAATTGGAATTTGGGGAGTAAAATGTGTACAGAAAGGACAAACAGGATGGGAAGAGAGGAGGAGTTAAGCTGTTACGCTGTTAGTTAAGAAACACATAAAATGTAAAGCAGTGAATTCTGTTGATATGGATGGACAGCGCAATGTTGAATCAGTTTGGTATGACAGCACTGGCAAAGCAAAAATGAGATAGGAGTGTTTTATAAGCCTAATGACTATCAGAGTATAATGAACAACTGTACAGAGAAATAGAGTGGACTAGTAAATCAGATTGTCTTATAATGTGAGATTTTAACTTCCAAGATATTTGACTGGCAATTGTGGGTTGGTCACTCACACACTAGCAAGACTTTCGTGGATTTGTTGAATGATTATTTTCTACAGTAGCATGTTTGAGAGGCATCCAGCAAGTAATACTCTTAATCTGATTATCAGTAGTGATTCTTCGTGCATTTAGAATCTGCAGATAAAGGAACCATTAGGTGGCAATGATCGCAGTGTACTGATGTGGGATTTACTAAAAAATGCAACTATCAATAGGGGGGAAAAGGGAAAGGTTTTTGCTTTCATAAAGGTGACTACGATGGTCTGAGGCAGTTTTTAAATTCTGTACAGTGGGACCAACTGATGATGTTACAAAACAGTAAATTCTAAATGGGAAGCATTCAAAGAATTAATCTAGGCTTCATACCAACTAAGAAATATTGTTCAAGGTTTAGGCCTAAATGGATGTCAGATGAACTAATGAAACATATGGCAGAGAAGAAAAATGCATGGGATACATATAAATTAACATGTGACATAGAAGCCTATAGTAGATATAAAATGATCTGTATTCAAGTTAAAAAGGAGGTTAGGCAGGTGAAGGCAGATTATGAGAAATCTTTGGCAAAGGTGCAAAGAAAAACAACAAAGAGTTCTTTACTTATGTAAATCTAGAAGGAAGAGGTTGAATCAGATTGGTTGACTTGATATTGATGGTTTGACTGTTGATGATATGTCTCCAGTAGCTAACAAACTGAATGAGTAATCTGCATCTACATTCACTAATGAGGAGTTATTTAGGGAGGGGAAAAGTCCAGAAGTTTATCAAACTCTAACAGGAAACTAAGTGATTTTATAATAACTGAGAGCAAAGTGAGGGAGAAACTGTTGAAGTTAAACATAAGGAAAGCACCTGGAGTGGATGGCATCTATCCAGTTATATTAAAGGAGGCAGCAAAGGAAGTAAGCAAACCCTTAGCCATAATTATGAAAGCTTCCTTGAACTCAGGATAGGTCCCCATGCACTGCAGACGTGCAAAGGTGCCCTCAATTCAAAAAGGGGATCAAAGGGTGACATGGTTAATTACAGACCTGTTAGTTTAACTAATGTTCCAGTAAAAACAATGGAGTCACTGGTTAAGGAAGCGATGCAGAATTATCTAGACAAGACTGAAGTTATAGTTCAGACACAGTGTGGGGTTTGTTAAGGGGAAGTCTTGTCTGACAAAGTTGATTGATATTATGATGTGGTCACAAAGGAATCAGATGCAAAGAATAATTTTGATATCATATAACTGGATTTTAGGAAAGCTTTTGATACTGTGGCACATGGAAGACTACTATACAAACTGTAGCAGTACTGCATTAAGGGCAAGTTGCTACAATGGATAAAAGAATGGTTCAGTGGGAGAAGACAGAGTGGTTATCAATGGATGCTACTCTTCATAGACTAATGTTATTAGTGGAGTCCCTCTGAGTTCGGTGTTGGGCCCATTGTTGTTTTCGGTATTTATCAATGATATTCAGCAAGGTACATCAGGGTTAATATTCAACTTCGTATAGTTTGCAAACTATATGAAGTTTGGCAGGGTTGTTAATAACAGTAATGATAGAGCGCTACTGCAACAGGATCTGGAAAAGTTGAGCAGATGGGCTGAGAGGCGGCAACTGACGTTTAACATTGGCGAATGTAAAGTACTGCATATGAGTAGCAGTTACCCCGGAGTAATGTATCAACTGGGTGGTACTAAACGCAGGGTAGTGGAGAATAAAAAGGACCCAGGGGTAATGGTGCAGTCAAATATGAAGTATTCTGAGCAGTACAGGCAGGATGATTATTTTAGCTCCTAGTGTCTTGTCAATGATAAACAAGAATTTTGCTGGAAGGAATAATGAGGTGATTGTCAGTGATAAACAGAAATTTTACTAGAAGGAATAATGAAGTGATTGTCCCCTTGTATAAGGAAATGGCCAAGCCACACCTTCAGTACTATATACAGGTCTGAAGGCCTCATTTTAGGAAAGATGTAGAGCTGCTGGAAAGAGTACAGAGAATGGCAACGAGATTAGTGAGTGGAACAAAGGGTTGGTGTTACCAAGAAAGGCTTAAGTTCTGCAAATTGCAGCACCTGGAGAGTAGACGTCTGCGAGGTGATCTGATTGAGGTGTATAGGCCTTAAATGGATTGAGCAAGCTCACTGCTAATTGGATTCTTCACCTTGCTCAGATTACTCACCTGAGGGGGCATAAATTCAAATTAAGGAAAGACAAATTGAGGAAATTCACCAAAGCAGAACTAGACAAACATTTGGAGCGAATGGATGAATGAAATGGGGTGGGTTTTTTTTTTTTTTTTAAAGTTGATCCAATATAAGCTTGCTTTCTTGCATAACATGCTCTACTAATGATAATACCATAAACTTTTTTTTTGCATTGGCTCAACTGATTTAATTTATGGTGGCAATAATGACATTCAAAATGATAGATATAAATGTTTCAGATTCCACTGCTCACTTAATTTTTTTTTTTTTTTTGAAAATATTGTATATAACTATTTCTTTATCACTTTTATAAATTATATTGTATATTATATTACTGTAAGGTCTCAAAGTACATAAATCTGAGAACACGATCCTGCTCATTTGCAACTAACCCCCTGATTCATACTTATTTTTGTGACTTATAGTTATAGCTTGTCTATTTTATGATGTCAGTCATAAAATGTGAAATCGGAAGGGAAAGAATGGAAGGGGGAATGTCAATATCATTGTATGTGTGCAGTAATAAATAAATCTTCAATTTATACTCTGGAATGGCTACATTATCAGAGGAGTCCACAAGACAGAATACAAGAAACAGCTCAGTATAAATAGTCACACAGGATTAAACCAAAGTCACTGAAAGCATGTGTACTTATGCACCCTCATGCCTGACCACTTGGCTATTAGCATTAGCATTGGTAGAGCCATATGATAAAAGAAAGCAAGCAAGCTTATATACAGCATAAGCCAAAAAAAAACAAAAAAAACTTCCCATTTCACTCACCCAATCACTGCAAATGTTTCTCTAGTTCTGCCTTGAATTATTTAAGCTGTCAACTTCTACAATGATAGATGGAAGTTTGTTCCAGTAATCAACCACCCTCTGGCTAAAGGGAAACATCTGCCGACCTATTCTACAACTGTCTTTCCTCAATCAGATTTTATATCCCTTCAGGTGATTAATGTGATCAAGGGGAAGAATCCCATCAGCACTGAGCTTGCACAAACCATTCCAGGCCTTATACACCACAGTCAGATCACTTGACAGGTGCCTAGTCACCAGACATTGCAATTTGCAGAACTTAAGTCTTTTTTGGTAAGAGCAACACTTTCCATCGCAGACCAGTCTTGTTGCCGTTCCCTGTACTCATTTCAGAATCTCGACATGAGGCTTCCAGATCTGTATGCAGTACTTAAGGTGTGGCCTGACCATTGTCTTATACAAGAGGATAATCACCTCCTTATCCCTGCTAGCAAAATTCCTGTATATCATTGACAAGACCTCATGAGCTGATCAGAAAACTTGATATTTGATTGCACAATTACTCCCAGTTTCTTTTCATTCTCCACCACCCTGAGTGTAGTACCACACAGTTGTTAGGTTACTCTGGGGTTACTGCTACCTATATGCAGCACTTTCCATTTGTCACTGTTAAACTTCAGTTACAACCTCTATCAGCCCATCTACCCAACTTTTCTAGATCCTGTTGCAGTAGCTTCCTATTATTACTGTCATTAACAACCATGCCACCATTCTTAACATCTGCAAACTTGGCCATTAAGTCTGATATACCTTCATCAATATCATTAATAAATATAGAAAACAACAATGGGCCCAACACCGAACCCTGGGGAACTCAACAAATAACATTATTCCACAAAGAGCAGTGTCCATTGATTACCACTCTCTGTCTTCTCCCACTCAACCATCCCTTTATTCATAGCAGCAACTTGATTTAATGCCATACTGTTCCAATTTGTACGGCAATCTTCTATGTGTAACAGTATCAAAAGAAATCCAAGTATATGATATCAAAATTATTTTTTGCATCCATTTTTCTTGTGACCACATTTTAATAACCAATCAAATTGGTCATACATGACTTCCCCTTAAGAAACCCATGCTGTGTCTGAATTATAACTGCAGTCTTGTATAGATGATACTGCAATGCTTCTTTAACTAGTGACTCCATAATTTGTCCCAGAACAGAAGTTAAACTAACAGGTTTGCAATTACTCATGTCACCCTTTGAACATTCTTTGTGAACAGAGAATACATCTTCATATATTCAGTGTGTGGGGACTTCTCCTGAATCTAAGGATGCTCTCATAATTAAGACTAAGGGTTTGCTTACTTTCTTTACTGCCACCTTTAATATAACTGGGCAGATCCCATCCACCCCAGGTGCCTATCTTATATTTAACTTCAACAATTTTTTCTACAACTTGCTCTCAAATTAAATCGAAATCATGACTCAGACCAGAGCAGCAAAGCAAAAGGCTCAAGCTAATGGGAGTGCTGTGGCCCAGAGGAGAACTGAGTGGGGCAGTTGCCCTCTGAATCACAGCCTTTTAAAATGCACTGCTAGCATGATGTTTGTGGAGCAATCGGGTACGGGACATGATATTGCCATGGGAGATGTCTTTGTGTGTGCACGCAATGTAAGGAGTGTAAGGAAATCAGGTGACAACTCAGCGTTGTTATGGGCCTATATGAGAGCTGGAAGGACAGGGTAGATGCCCTCGAAGGATCTATATTGAGGTGCCCATCAAGCTCTCAGCTGCCCACATCAACGGCAGAGCTTGCACTTGGTCATCACTCAACACAGCAACAACCCCCAAGGCAGAATGCGCTGGTCCCACAGGAACTAGTAGTTATTGGTGACTATTGTCAGGGAAACGGGGAATATGCTTTGTAAAAAGGACAGGTGGAACAGGACCAGGGTATGTCAGGGAAACGGGGAATATGCTTTGTAAAAAGGACAGGTGGAACAGGACCAGGGTATGTCTGCCAGGGGCAAAGGTTAATGATGTTGTGCAGCGGATATCATTTTTTAAGGGCACAAAAGGTGATATAGTTGTACACGTTGGCACTAATGATATTAAGAGTAGGAGACCAGCAGAATTACTTAACAAGTACAGGTCACTGTTGGAAAAAAGCAGTGATTTAGGGTTGAATTTGAAAGTGTCTGCAATTCTGCCCAGACACGACAGGAGGGAGTATATGATGAGAGCTTTGTCGATCAATTTGGCCCTGGAAAGATTGTGCAAAGCTCAAGGGGTAGAATTTTTTCAGCCTGGTCTGTACTTGTTAACAGGAGACTGTTTCTACAGGAATGGAATACACTTAAATAGAAAGGGTGCAAGAATATTTGATGATGCTAAGTGTGCAAGAATATTTGTTGATGCTAAGTGTGCAAGAATATTTGCTGATGCTAAGTGTGCAAGAATATTTCCTGATGCTATCGAGGCAGTGTTAGGTGGGTCGGAAAACTGCTAGCTTGGGGGAATATACAAGGACTAACAGATTAACAGTAGCCACTGGCAGAGGTGAAAGTGATTCTTGCACTGCTTTTATTAGAATGAGCAGCAGTCTGGAAAACAAGATGCAGGATATTTCAGAGATTGCTGGGAGTCATTGTGGTACAAGTAAACACATGGGTTGTGTTAGGGTAGCTAAGAATAGGAACAGGTGAATGTATACTTGCATATACACCAATGCTAGGAGTTTGTTAAATAAATTTGATGAATTTGAGGTATTGCTCAAAACATCAAAGGCAGATATCGTTGGGATATCACAGACGTGGTGTCACACAGATATAAGATCATATCTGATATGATCTTATATCTGTGTGAATGCAGAGCTGGAATTTGGGGAGTACAATGTGTACAGAAAGGACAGACATGATAGGAAAGGAGGAGGGAGGATTCCTACCTAATATGCTATTAGTTAAGAAACACAAAATCCAAGGAAGTGAAGCCAGTCGACATCGCTGGACAGTGCAGTGTCGAGTCAGTTTGGTGTGACATAAGCATTGGGTGATCAAAATTGAGAGTAGGAATGTGCTGTAGGCCTAATGACTCTGATGAGTATAATAAGAAACTGTACAGGGAAATAGAGTGGGCCAGTAAATCAGAGAGTCTTATAATGGGGGATTTTAATTTCCCAGATATTGACTGGAATTTGTGGATTGGTCACTCACACACTAGCAAGATTTTTGTGGATTTATTGGATGATTGTTTTCTACATCAGCATGTTCGGGAGGCAACTAGAGGGAGTAATACTCTTGATCTGATTATCGGTAGTGATTCTTCATGCATTAAGAATCTGCAGATAAGGGAACCACTAGGTGGCAGTGATCACAGTGTGCTGAAGTGGGATTTACTCAAAGAGGTAACTACCATTAGGGGTAAAGGGAAGGGTTTTTGCTTTCGTAAAGGCGACTACGATGGTCTGAGACAGTATTTAAGTTCTATACAGTGGGACCAACTGATGATGTTACCAACAGCAAATTCAAAATGGGAAGCATTCAAAGAGCGTATCTTGGAAGCTACTAGGCTTTACATACCAACTAAGAAATATTTGTTCAAGGTTTAGGCCTAAATGGATGTCAGATGAACTAATGAGACATATGGCAGAGAAGAAAAATGCATGGGATACATATAAATTAATATGTGACACAGAAGCCTATTATAGATATAAGCTGGTCTGTAACCAAGTCACAAAGGAGATTAGGCAGGCAAAGGCAGATTATGAAAAATCCTTGGTAAAGGATGCAAAGAAAAACAGAAAAGAGTTCTTTACCTATGTAAACTCCAGAAGGAAAGGGATGAATCAGATATGTCCACTTGATATTGATGGGTCAACTGTTGATGATCCTGCTCAGGTGGCTAACAAACTAAACGAGTATTTTGCATCTACATTCACACATGAGGAGTTATTCAGGAAGGGGAATGCCAGAGGTGAAGTAAACTCTGACAGTGAGCTAGATGATTTTGTAATAACTGAGAGGAAAGTGGAGGAGAAATTGTTGAGGATAAACATAAAAAAGGTACCCAGGGTGGATGGGATCTATCCAGTTATATTAAAGGAGGCAGCAAAGGAAGTAAGCAAACCCTTAGCCATAATTATGAGAGCTTCCTTGGACTCAGGGGAGGTACCCATAGACTGGAGATGTGCAAATGTGACTCCAATTCACAAAGGAGGATCAAAGGCTGACACAAGTAATTATAGACTTGTGAGTTTAACTTCTGTTCCAGGAAAATTAATGGAGGCACTGGCTAAAGAAGCACTGCAGGATCATCTAGACAAGACTTCAGTTATAGCTCGGACACAGCATGGTTTTGTTAAGGGAAAGTCTTGCCTAACCAATTTGATTGGATACTATGATGCAGTCACAAAAGAACTGGATGCAGAGAATAACTTTGATATTATATATTTGGATCTTAAAAAGGCTTTTGATACTGTTGCACATGGAAGACTGCTGCACAAATTAGAGCAGTGTGGCACTGGAGGCAAATTGCTGCTATGGATAAAGGGATGGTTGAAGAGAAGACAGAGAGTGGTAATCAATGGACACTGCTCATCGTGGACTAATTTTTATTAGTGGAGTCCCTCAGGGTTCAGCGTTGGGTCCATTATTGTTTTCTGTATTTATAAATGATATTGATGATGGTATATCAAGCTTAATGTCCAAGTTTGCAGACGATACAAAGGTTGGCAAGGTTATTAAGGACACTATGCTGCTGCAACAGGATCTGGAAAGGTTGAGCAGATGGGCTGAGAGGTGGCAAATGAAGTTTAACATTGACAAATGAAAAGTACTACATATAGGAAACAGCAACCCCAGAGCAACGTATCAACTCTGTAGTACTACACTGACAGTGGTAGAGAATGAAATGGACCTGGGGATAATTGTGCAGGCAGATGTGAAGTTCTCTGAGCAGTGCAGATGGGCAGCAAGAGTAGCTCATGGTGTCTTGTCAATGATATACAGGAATTTTTCTAGCAGGGATAAGGAGGTGATTATTCCCTTGTATAAGGCAATGGTCAGGTCACACCTTGAGTACTGTATACAGGTCTTTAGGTCTCATTTCAAGAAGGATGTAGAGCTGCTGGAACGAGTACAAAGAAGGGCAAAAAGATTAGTGAATGGAATAAAGGGTTGCTTTTACAAAGAAAGGCTTAAGTTTTGCAAATTACAGTGTCTGGAGAATAGGCACCGGCGAGGTGATCTGATAGAGGTGTATAAAGCCTTGAATGGTTTGAGCATGCTCAATGCCAATGGGATTCTTCCTCTTGCTCAGAATAATCACCTGAGAGGGCATAAATTCAAATTGAGAAAAGACAGATGTAGGATAGATGTGCGGAAATTTGCCTTTAGCCAGCGGGTAGTTGGTTGGTGGAACAGACTTCCATCCCTTGTTGTGGAAGTTGATAGCCTAAATAAATTTAAGGTTCAGCTGGACAGGTATTTCGAATGAACAGAGGGGTGAAATGGGAGTGGCTTTTTTTTTTTTTTTTTTTTTTCGGCTGATGCTGCATAAGCTTGCTTTCTTGCATCATATGCCTCTACTAATGTAATGCTAATGAAACCTCCCTTAATGGACACCTTGTTGCAGACACTCAGACTTTGTTCCCAGACAGATGTATTAGAAATTACATGTTAGATGACCTCTCCAAAACAGACTCTCTCTAATATGGATGCATCCATCTAATATGGATGGAGGACAATGGACTGCATTTTTAACCTCCCTAGATGGA
Organism: Mastigoproctus giganteus; assembly: GCF_048544385.1. Taxonomy (NCBI): domain Eukaryota; kingdom Metazoa; phylum Arthropoda; class Arachnida; order Uropygi; family Thelyphonidae; genus Mastigoproctus; species Mastigoproctus giganteus. The sequence goes on along the minus strand of NC_143575.1, from coordinate 34,693,953 downwards.
ACATTTTCAAGAGTTACTGGCACACACACATTTACTGTCCAACTTCAAACTCACAGAACCAACTTTTCTTCTTCCTCATTTATTCATTCAACTTCCATTTTCTGGAAAAATCTCCCTTCACACATATTTCTTAAAAATTACAATCTACAGAAATTTAAATCCAATGCCAATAAGTATATTCTTTCATCTTCTCAACCTCCAACCCATGCACAGTACTAAGTACTATAGCTTCTAATTTGTGGTTTTCATAAAAAAAACAAAACAAAAAACATTTTTGGTGATCAACAAGAATTTGGAATGAAGTCAAGTTAAAATGATACTAATTAGACTTGTGATTACCATAGATTACTTACGTAGCAGATGGCACAATATGTTGTTAATACACTCATCACTGCTGGTAAGGAATGCTTACAAACTTATTTGGGGTATCTGATGCGGTTTCACTGTTGTGCATGGCTTAGCAAGGCAATAAAATTGCCAAACTCAGAAATACTTTTTCCAGAATTAAAAAAAAAAAAAAATCTCATACTATTAGTAAGTCTGTACAACGGATACTATTTTGTGGTGTACACATAAAAAAAAAAAATGTGTGGGAATAGAGCTATCATACATTTATTTCGAAAAAAAACTACCAATGGGTGCATAGATAATTTTCACGTAGCACATGAGGTTTTTCGACATCTGCAAATACAGGATATTCACAAATTTCTTTTATGAAACAGTACGCGAATAGGGAACATGATACAAATCTGAAACTACTTCCAGGTTATAGAGATTATCCTCACATTTTTATTCACCCACTGGAAAAGTGAACTCTGTAGTAGATGGTAGTATAAATTGTAAAACAGTAATCATGGTGGAATTTGCCAACCCCAAGAAGGAGCAGTACATACTTTGGTTCAACAAGCTGCAGTCTGCCACCACTGTTTTGCATATATTTTGAACACGGTTTAAAAAGAAACCACCAAATAGATACGCAGTTCTGCAATGGTACTGAAAATTCATAAAAGATGCGTATTTGTGAAATCATCCTGGCAAGTGGCGGTAGCCAAACAAAACTCAGTGAGGATGCATGCAATGGAGTGGGTTCGAGGAAGTTTTACACAAAGTCCAGGGAAATCCATATGACATGCCAGTCATGAGCTTAACATGACAAAGTCAACAAGTGTGTAACATGCTACATCACCATCTGATTATACAGCTTGTACACAAACCTTTGATCAATGGCAAAACCAAGAGGATGGAATTTCGTTTGTAAATTTCCTCCATTGACAACAGTTTTGCCATTATTTTGCCATCTAATGTAGCACACACACATTTTCTGATTGGTGAACAAAAACTTGAGGATATTCACAATCAGTTGGAAGTGGATTCAGATTTGTATCATGTACCCTATTCATTCAATAACATTTTAGTTTTGTAAAGGAGGTTTGTGGGTACCCTTATTCCTGTATATTTGATTAAAAAGAAAGCTATGTGATGCTTGGCATTACTTTTATGACAGCAGTGTTCAGTTTTTGAATGAAGGATGACAATTTTCTTGTGCTACCACACATCATTTTCATCTGACAGTGAGAAATGGTTGTCATTTAAGTGACAACCATTTCTCACTGCCATGTAAGAAGTTTGCTCATGTATGCAGATTTTGCCTTGGAATGCTAGGAAAGCCCTGGATGTGTACATATAAATGTACATTCATTAGTTGGTATGTGAATTCAAAATGAAATAAATGAAGTAATTCATGATTTCACATCAATTTAAAAAGAGAGAAAAAGATTTTAAAAAACAATACATATGCACACACAAGTTCTCAAATAATGTACCACACAAATGCTCTCGAGAAAAAAAAGTTTCAAAGATCCGCTCAATTCACGTACTGGGTTAATTGCAATTAATGTAGCAATTGAATTAATAACAAGGCTTAGAATATGAATATATTCCAGACAATATGAAAAGTAGATTAACATTTCAATAACATAATTCATACTTACACATTTTCCACTTAACTTGCTTCCACAGAGTGAAACTATACATAATTAAAATATATATGAATATTCAAAAATTGAATAATAAAAAGTATACATTTTATATTTTTTGTACTGACTTACATTGCTCTACCAGAAAAAAAAAAGTACATATGTAAATAATGCTCTATGCAAATTATAAGGTACAGGCAAGATACACTCATTATATGATTATACACATCCTGATTAAGTATGCAGACTATTTTTGTACCCACATATCCTCAAGTAACTGGTAACTGGAAAAAAATGATCCCATGTATGAGTAAACTAACCTTGATTTAATTCAAAGTAACTTCCTCCTGCATCCACACACCGCATGCAATGATCACAAAGCAATTGGAATGATTGCTTTGTGATCATTTCAATTGGTGGAAGGCCATGACTAGTATACTGTTCAATGTTCTTGTCACAGCTCTTTGAGTGGTGTCAACATCATGAAAATAACTACCTTTCAGTGGTGCCTTGAGCTTCTGGAACAAAAAGAAGTCACAAGGGGCTAAGCCAAAAACCTCCGAACAATGAGAGCCTTGTAGCTTAGTGCACTGTCATGTAATATGAACCAACTACTGTCTTCTCTATATTGAGGCCACACATGACAGATTCTCTGCAAAAAACGTTTCAGAATGTCCAGATAGTAGGCAACAGTAACACCTGCCAATGGGCACGAACTCTTTGAGCACAATTGTCTTGCTATTGCAGGAAGGTAAGGAGCATGGTTTTGATTTTTGACCTTCCTTGGCAAACTTTTTAACTGCTGCCATTATCAACCCAAGCATTTCCTTCAGCATAAATTGTTGAAGAGTAAGCCTCCTCAACAATTCATGCTGAAGGAAAATGGAACATAATCTGCCACGCTGGTCCAGTGTGGGCTGGCAGATCGACCATATTTAGTAGTCAGGGTTTTGAACCCCAGTCTACTCAAGGAACGTGTGCTACTGCACTTCTGCTCATAACCACTCGGCTACGAAGGCTTTTTTTTTTTTTTTTTTTAAGGAGCGTGGTTTTGATTTTTGACCTTCCTTGATAAACTTTTTTGGCTTTGGGAAAGTTTGCTGACTGCCATTCTGTGGGTACCCTGGGGTCCTACTGAAAACACCAAGTCATTTTACTTCTAATAATCAAATTCAGGAAGTTGGGTTTGCTTTCAGCATTTTAATGAGTTCTCTGCAGTATTCAACTTGTACCTGTCATTGACTGTCTGTTAACGAACGTGGAACAAACTGCACACAGACCCTTGTTTTCTTCAAACCCTGGGTTATTATTTGTTGAATAGTTTCCTTATTAATGCACAGACCTTCTGAAATCATTTGAAGCATTGCATATCAGCACTGATTCAAAGCATTGCATATCAGCACACATTTAATGATTTCCTGCACCTTTACAACCAACTCTGGCATTTGAATTGTTTTTGCTGGGCCCAGATGTTCATCATCTTCCAGTGATTTTCTTCCATGGGTGAAAGATTTATGTCACTCAAATGCACAAGAAAATTCTCTCCATACACTTGCTTCATCATTTGAAACATCTCCATGACATTTTTTCCCAGTTGAACACAAAACTTGATGTTTTGTGTTCTTTTGCTCTTTTGTGTTTTTGCTCTTTGTTCCATTGTCCCTCTACAACACAGACACAGTAGAGATGTGTGGTTCAGCTCATAATACATTCTGAAATGGTAATTTCCACCGACCTTGACTGTGGTGCTTGAGAAACAATCATTCTTTCATTTCATGTTTACTTCTAGTAGTGCCAGCACTGGGACTCATCTCATAATATCAGTCTTGTTTTCCAGTTGACACACTATGTACCATGGACAGTTTTTATAGCATTTACCCTTCATAGAAGGCTGTGTGAATGGCTGCCTTGAATATGTCAGAGTGAAAGACATGTTTAGCAACTCGTGACCGCATCACGTGTTGCTAAACGTGTATGTAGCGCTGAGGGGGTTACATTACTGCTGCCAATAATTCATCGAAATATTCTTAATGCTCTTCTTCAGAAATCTGTGAAAGAATGCTGCAGCAGCAGTATCAGGAAGCATGTATTGCCAAAAGATAAAGAACAAGTGTTTCAAAGTGAATGAACAGGTGTAGGTTTACAGAATGTTATCAGGCCTACTTGTTAATATACTGCAAATGATCTCCATAATGGACAATAATACTGCCAGCATTACCATTAATAAAGGCATATGATGCAAGAAAGCAAGCTTATGCAACATCAGCCAAAAAAAAAAAAAAAAACACTCCCATTTCATCCTTCCATTCTTTCCAAATGTCTGCCCAGCTCAGCCTTAAATTTATTTAGGCTATTAGCTTCCACAATAAAAGATAGAAGCCTGTTCCACCAATCAATTACACGCTGGCTAAAGGCAAATTTCTGCACATCTATTCTAAAACTATCTTGCCTCATTTTGAAACTGTGCCCCCCCTGCAAACTTGGACATTAAACTTGATATACCTTCATCAATATCATTGATAAATATTGAAAACAACAATGGGCCCAACACCGAACCCTGGGGAACTCCACTAATAACATTTGTCCAAGAAGAGCATTGTCTACTGATTACCACTCTCTGTTGTCTCCCACTCAACCATTCCCTTATCAATCGTAGCAAATTAACCTTAATGCCATACCTCTCCAATTTGTACAGCGGTCTTCCATGTGCAACAGTATCAAAAGCTTTCCTGAAATCCAAGTATATGATATCAAAATTATTTTTGATATTCAGTTCCTTTGTGACATCATAATATCCAATCAAACTAGTCAAACAAGACCTCCCTCTAACAAACTCATGCTGTGTCTTAACTATTACTGCAGTCTTGTCTAGATGATTCTGAAATGCTTCTTTAACCAGTGATTCCACTATTTTCCCCGGAACAGAAGTTAAACTAACAGGTCTGTAGTTACTTGTGTCACCTTTTGAACCCACTTTGTGAATTGGTGATACATTTGCACACCTCCAGTCCATGGGGACTGCCCCTCAGTCCAAGGAAGCTCTCATAATTATGGCTAAAGGTTTACTTACTTCCTTTGCTGCCTCCTTTAATGTAACTGGATACAGCCCGTCCACCCCAGGTGCCTTCCTTATGTTTAACTTCAACAATTTATCCTCCACTTTGCTCTCAGTTATTACAAAATCACTTAGCTCCCTGTTAGCGTTTGATAAACTTCTGACACTCTCCTCAATGAATGACTCCTCATGTGTGAATGTAGATGCAACATACTCATTCAGTTTATCAGCTACCTGAGCATAATCAGCAATAGTCAACCCATCTATGTTAAGTGGTCCAATCTGATTCATCCCTTTCCTTCTAGATTGTTGTTGTTGTTTTTGGTTTTTAGGAGCATTAGCAACTAAGGCCATATTGCTCGGGGAATATGCGGTGGTCATTCCCTGACCTTTCCGCATCCTCCATATTTGGTGGTTACGGACTCAAACCCTGGTCTAATCAAGAAGTGTGTGCTACGCACTGCTGCTCCTGCCCACCTGGCTACGGAGACGCCTTCCTTCTAGAGTTTACATAAGTAAAGAACTCTTTGCTGTTTTTCTTTGCATCCTTTGCCAAAGATTTCTTGTAACCTGTCTAACCTCCTTTATGACTTGATTGCAGACTAGTTTATACCTGCCGTAGGTTTCTGTGTCACCTGATACTTTATATGCATCCCATACGTTCTTCTTCTCTGCCACGAGCCTCATTAATTCATCTGACATCCATTTAGGCCTAAATGGATGTCAGATTTCTTAGTTGGAATGAAAAGCCTAGTAGCTTCCAAAATTAAGTCCCTTAAGATGTCCCATTTAGAATTCAACGTTGGTAACATCATCAATTTACCCCACTGTACAAAATTTAAAAACTGTCTGAGACCACTGTAGTCACCTTTACAAAAGCGAAAGCCCTTCCCTTTAGCCTTGATGGTAGTTACAGCTTTAAGCAATTCCCACATCAGTACACTGTGATCACTATCATCCAGTGGTTCCTTTATCTGCAAATTCTTAATGCATGAATAATCACTGCTGATAATCAGATCAAGAGTATTACTCTCTCTGGTTGCCTCTCGAACGTGTTACTGTAGAAAACAGTCATCCAATAATTCCACAAAAGTGTTGCTAGTGTGCGAGTGACCAAAGCACAAGTTCCAGTCAATATCTGGAAAGTTAAAATCCCCCATTATAAAACATTCTGATTTACTGTCCCACTTTATTTCTCTGACAACTGCTCATTATACTCATCAGATTCATTGATCAGTGTGTGTTATAGGCCTATAACACACACCTGCTCTCATTTTCCCTTTCCCAGTGCTTATTTCACACCAAACAGACCCAACACTGCATTGTCCACCAAAATCAATTGGATACACTTCCTTAGATTTTATATGTTTCTTAACTAACAGCATAACCCCTCCTCCCTTCCTGTCCTGTCTATCCTTCCTGTACACATTGTACTCCCCAAATTCCAATTCTGCACTGCTTATATCTGTGTGACACCACGTCTCTGATATCCCAACAATATCTGTCTTTGATGTCTTCACTCACTCTTCAAGCTCATCAAATTTATTAACTATACTCCTGGCATTGGTGTACATGTAAGCATACATGCACCTGTTCCTACTCTTAGTTACCCTAACACAACCCATGTATTTACTTGTTCCACTATGACTCCCAGCAGTCCTGGAAATCTCCATTTACCTTGCTTTCCAGGCTGCTGCTCATTCTAATAGAAGCAGTGCAAGAATCACTTTTGCATCTTCCTGCGGCTACTGTCAATCTTTGTATCCTCCCAAGTTAGCAGTTTTCCAACCCACCTAATACCGCATCGATAGCATCAGCAAATATTCTTGCTCATGGAAGACTGCTGTAAAAATTGGAGAGGTATGGCATTAAGGGTAAGTTGCTACATTGAATGAAGGGATGTTTGAATGGGAGATGACAGAGAGTGGTAATCGATGGACACTGCTCTTCATGTACAAATGTTATTAGTGGAGTTCCCCAGGGTTAGGTGCTGGGCCCATTGTTGTTTTGTGTATTCATTAATGACATTGATGAAGGTATATCAGGATTAATGTCCAAGTTTGCGGATGATACAAAGATTGGAAGGATTGTTAATGACACTAAAGACAGTATGCTACTCCAACTGGATCTAGACAAGCTGGGCAAATGGGCATGAGAAGTGGCAACTGAAGTTTACCATTGACAAATGCAAAGTACTGCATATGGGTAGCAATAACCCAGGAGAAAATTACCAATTGTGTGGTACTACACTTAAGGAAGTGGAAAGTGAAAAAAAGGCCTGGGGGTAATTGTGCAGTCAAATATGAAGTTTGCTGAGTAGTGCAGTTGGGCTGCCAAAACAGGTCAATGGAGTCTTGTCAATGATATATAGGAATTTTGCTAGCAGGGATAGAGAGGTCATTATCCTGTTGTCAAGGCAATGGTCAAGCTACACCTAGAGTACTGTGTGTAGGTCTGCAGGTCTCATTTTAGGAAGGATGTAGAGTGAGTAGACAGAAGGGCAAAAAGATTGATGAGGGGGAACAAAGGGGTGCTCTCACCAAGAAAGGCTTAAATTCTGCAAATTGCAGCGCCTGGAGAGTAGGCACCTGTGAGGTGATCTGATTGAGGTGTATGGAGGGGAAGGGTTGAAAAGTTTTTAGCCTAACATATAATTAAAAGACAAATAAAAAATCAAACTATTTTTATACAACATATTCTTCCCTTATATCAATGCACTTTTTACATTGGTCCTCCAAGCATTTTAATCCCTTGGAATAGAAGTCCAAAGGTTGCTTCTCCAACCAGGTCTTGGCCGCACCGATGACATCATTTGTGATGTCAAAATGCCTTCCTTTTAAAAATTTTTTGGAATTGGGGAATAGATGGTAGTCAGAGGGAGCCAGGTCAGAAGAATAAGGTGGATGGTCCAAATATTTGAAACCCAATTGTTCAATTTTTGAACAATTGGGTTTCAAATACTGCTAGTGTGCTAGTGCATTGTCCTGAAGGAAGATGATGCCTTTGCTCAATTTTGCACGCCTTTTTTCTTTCAATTTTTCTTTTACTTTGTCTAATAAAGAACAATAGTAACTTGCATTGATTGTCAAACCTTTTCCTAGATAGTCTATCAACACTACACCTTCACAAACCCAGAAAACAGTAGCCATCACTTTTCCAGATGATTTTTGGGTTCGGAACTTCTCGGGTCTTGGTGAACCTGAATGTCTCCACTCCATTGATTGTTGTTTTGTCTCAGGGCCATAAAAATATAACCAAGTTTCATCTATAGTCAAAAGTTGATTTAAGAAATTGCTCTTATTCTGCTGAAAATGAGTGATAATGGTCTTTGCAGTCACCACTCGGTTATCTCTGATCGACATTGAAGGATTTCGGAACTCATTTTTTGCTGATAACTTTTTCATTCCCAAATTGTCATGAATTATCTTCAAAACGCATTTGTGTGATATCTTTAGTGTCTCCTCTATTGTTTTAACTAAAATTCTTCAATTTTCAAGTATCATTTCATGAATTTGATCGAAGTTTGAGAGTTGATGCAGAAATTGGTCTTCTCAACCTTGGAGCATCTTCAAGGACAAAACTGCCTCTTTTGAATTTGCCAACCCAATTTTTTTACAGTTGCACAAGAAGGACACTGTTCTTTAAGTGTTTTGGTTATATCTTCAAATATTGCTTTTGCAGAATAGTTGTAGAATAGATGTGCAGAAATTTGCCTTTAGCCAGCGAGTGGTTAATTGGTGGAACAGACTTCCATCTTTTGTTGTGGAAGTTGATAGCTTAAAAAATTTAAGGCTGAGCTTTTTTTTTTTTTTTTTTTGTTTTTTTGTTTTTTTTTAGGAGCATTAGCAACTAAGGCCATATTGCTCTGAGGATATGCGGTTGTCATTCCCTGACCTTTCTGCACCCTCCGTAATTGGTGGTCACGCGCTCGAACCCCGGTCTAATCAAGAAGTGTGTGCTATGCACTGCTGCTCCTGCCCACCTGGCTACGGGCTGAGCTGGACAGGCATTTGGAACAAATGGAGGGTTGAAATAGGAGGGGTTTTTTTTGGCTGATGATGCATAAGTTTGCTTTCTTGCATCGTATGCCTCTACTAATGCTAATGTTGATAAACATAGTCCTTAACAAAGCTGCAGGGGAATATATCCAAGAATGCAAGGTCTAGGGAATTACATTGGCAACAAAATCTAATCACCTCATCCCAACCACATCCAGATATTCATAGACAGGAGAGAAATTGAGATGTATGCCATCTTTTTGTTACACAGACCAATGATTTGGGTCATCTTTTCTGTGGAAGAAGAAAGTTTTCTAACATATTAAGATACCACCCTCAGCAATGGTTTTTCTTTCTCTTTTTTACAAATCAAAATGAAACAAATCTTTGTGTGACTGGTAGCATATAAACAATTAAATTGGAAGTCAAGAATAAGCTTACATAACTGCTTGTTTTCTCACTTTCTTAAATTCTAGCACTTCATTTATTTATTTCATTAGCATTAATAGTAGAAAATTATGCAAGGAAGAAAGCTTATATAGATTCAGACATAAAAAAAAAAAAAAAATTGCTCATTTCATTTATCCAAACCTCCTTTAACTTATTCAAGCTAATTACTTCCACAACACTAGTGGAAGTTTGTTCCAACAATCTCCCTCTCTGGCTGAAGGTATACATCTATCCAGAACTATCCCTTTCCCATATAAATATGTCTCCTTGTGCATGTCATCCAAGAAATGGTAAGGATACCATCAGCACTTAGTTTACTCTAGTCACTTAAAGACTTAAATAAATCACGTCTCCTTGCATAAATTAGTTCAACAAATGAAAAAATTCTCCACTAGAGCAGCAAAAAAGGAGATTATATGAGTACTGAAAGTGAAAGACAAGACAACTGTTCCAAGGTAAACATAACTAAGCACAAGGGCAAATTTTCCCAGAATAGCAATTTGTTGCTTTGGTAGCTGCCAGGCTGACTAAAAACATATGCTGCACCTTCTTTTTCTCTGGATCTGATGTAAAGTATTAACTAGCATTCTTTTGATTCTAAACATTATATCTGAGAAATGGTATAACTGTACAGTATTTTCTGTAGGGCAAACATTACAAGACCATGAGTGAACTATTGTAAATTGAACTTCACTTTTGATTACTGACCTCAGCGTATTTCATTTTTGACAAATGAAAACCTAGTCTGTTCTTAAAATAGTGTGCATACTAGAGATGTACAAGAAGTTTTGCAACTTGGGTATTATTAAGAAAAAAAATAGTAATTTCATTTTTCAATACAATGCCCTTATAATTTAACTCTTTCAGGCAAGTCTGATAAACAAATATGGGCCTTTGGGTACAAATTTTGCACTAGCAGCCAGTTCTGTGGAGATCTCATCGTGGATCTCCGAAAATTTGTAAAAATGTACACTCTGTACATAAATGCTTTTAAATATTACTTTATTCTTATTTTGACTTAGTTTCCCAAAATTAGAATGAAATTATTGTTGTAAATCAAATTAGAATTAAAAAAAAATAAATTCACAAATAACTGTTAAAAAAAAGTAAAACATTTATATCTACATCTACTTATGTATCACTTAATTCAATTTATCAAATTATGGGCTCGAATTCCAAAATTTTTCAGCTATTTGTAAGCCCAAATTAGACAATGATGGCTAATAGGTGCAAGCCTATTCCAATTTTAAAAGCTAAAGCTATTTTCATGCTGTAGTTCATCTATTACAAACTACACCTACAATCACTTGGAAACTCAGTTAAGAAATGATAGCACTTATTGGAACATTTAAAGACAATTCACAAACTGATACAATATTTGAAATGACCATGAAAAATGTGTGTGTGTGTGTGTGTGTGTGTGTGTGTGTGTGTGTGTGTGTGTGTGTGTGTGTGTGTGTGTGTGTGTGTGTGTGTGTGTGTGTAAATAAGTGTATGCACATACAGATAGCTCTTGTTTTGCGTTGATTCGCAATAGCACCGATCACTAATCACAATGCCATCTTTATTTTTATTTTTTTTATTTTTGCAATTTTTTTATAGATTGAAAATTTAAAATCGTCAGACAAAATTTATAGACATCATACTGTGCTATGTATCGTGCAATGTTCATGTGATTTAAGACAATCTGAGCCAATCAGCAATTAGCACATTCGTATCAGAGATGAGAAAGATTCCTGCCCTCAAAGTAACCACTCGTGGATGTGGGTAGTAAAGGTCCATGCAGTGAAGCATTCAGTTGATTGTTGTTTACACTATTTACACGTGTTGAAAATTTATTACGCTAACATTGTTTTATTAATTGTCCTATTAATAAATCATGTTATAAAGTTTTTAATTTAGAATAAAGACATGCCATGTCTTTATTCTAAATAGGGCTATGAATATGCCTCCATCGACTATTACTACAACTATGAAGAATGCTAATAAAATAAAACAACACAACTGATGTAAAGTGGTAGGTAAAATTTTTGGTGCCCAAAACCTAACCCTGTGATTTCCGATTGACTCCATTATATAAATGATTCCATTTGCACCTGTCCCCGCAGGAACAGGTGCAAATGGAATCTAACCCCGATGTAAGATGTAAACCGAGGGCTACCTGTATATACAGGTACACATTCCTCAGGACTAACATGAAAAACATGTTCTTGTTTTGGTTTTTAGGAGCATTAGCAACTAAGGCCATATTGCTCCGGGATATGCGGTGGTCATTCCCTGACCTTTCCGCATCTTCCGTATTTGGTGGTGACAGGCTCGAACCCCAGTCTAATCAAGAAGCATGTGATACACACTACTGCTCCTTCCCACCTGGCTACGGAGGCACCCTGAAAAACATGTAGGGTGTTTCATAACACACAGGTCATACTTTTGGAATCAATTCAGAATATGAATATTTATATAAACATATGCCCAATTCTGAATGGTTACAGAGTTATAGCTGGTTGAATTTTAAAACACAGCTATGGAGTTTTCATGGTAAAAAGTAAAAATAATAAATAAGAATAAGCAGACACATACCTAGTAAAATGTCTATTCATAGTAAATACATGTTTGCTTATTCTTATCATTTTTAATTACTGAAAACTCCACAGACATCATTTAAAATTCAAATAGCTCCATAACTATTCAGAATTGGACATGTTTATATGAACTTTTTTCATAGTTTTCAGGATCAGTTAGTGCTTAATTGATCCTGAAGTACAGCTCAAATGTTATGAAGCACTTTGCACATATGTATATATTCCAGAAAAGATTAAGCAGAGAAAAGGAGAACAAGGCAGCTTTATCATGGACAAAAGTAATAACATCATGGAAAACAGAGAAGATAAGAGTTTATCTTCTCAAGACTGTAGCACAGTTGCTTTGGAAGCCTGATAGGCTAATCTGTAAAAATATATTCTGCACCCATTTTAATGCTTTCATATGTGAGTTTCCCAAACATGCGCTGGCTTCCCTGTAGTCAGTTTCTGATAGATGTGAATTCTGTGGAGTGGGTTTCTTGATGAAACTTCAAAATTTTGTAACTATTAAAATTTTGTTCATAAATATTTTAAATATTAATTCCTTCTTATTGTAACTTGAATTCCCAGAATTGTATTAAAATTGTCAAGAATGAAACCAGAATTTTAAAAAAATTGGAAAAAAGGGGGGGGAAAAATCATAAGAAATAAACTCACTGTTCTTATTTTTGAGGCAATAGTATTCTCTACATTTATTTATGCACCACTTAAATCAACTTCATCAACTTCTGGATCTGAATTCCAGAGAATTTCTTCAATTTCAGCTTTTGTAATAGTCAAGAATAAGACACAAAATAACTGAAATCGAATATATGAACCATATATGACTCAAACTTTATTAACATAAATTAAAATAGAATAAAAATATAAAATAAGGCAGGATAAAATTTTGATGTAAAAATAAAATACACTGAAAACTGCAGAGTTAACAGCAATAAAATGATAGATAAATTCAAATATATAAAACTAAAATATACAAAATATTAAAAATTAAAAGCAATAAAACAACCCAATAGCTTTCAAAGGCGGCCACCTCCTTTGTAACAGTGAGACTTGCCTGTCATGGAACATCCTTAAATAATATCAGCAGCAAGCGTTACTGTAGGGGCATGGAAATTATCCTCCACACATGCAAGAAGACCGTAAATGGCTTGAGAACATGCCAAGCAGAAATGTTCATCCCGTCCAAGAATTACGGTTTCAAAGAGGGAATGAATACAGACTCCCCTACATCTATTGATGAGACAGGAGAGTCTGCGTTGATGGCCATGGGGAGTGCTATGTTATTGCTATATTAGTCTCTGTGGTTGTTTCCCAAGCCCAGAGGCTAATTTGAAGAACAAAAATTGCTGGCAGGTATGATATTCCCTCCAATTTTCAAAACTATTTTTGGACTGCCATCAATTAAAACTGCATCTACTGTTAGGTGTAAATACAGATAAGAGATGGAAGCACATTACTTGAAACATACTTGAAGTGACAAACATGTACATACTTATGTACTCCTTAGGACTTTTACATAAGGAAAAATTTCAAGACAATTCTTACATGAAGATCTTAATTTAAAATGATCTCTTAGTCACTGTCATGGTCATTTAATTACAATGCTTTTTCCAACATAAGCATTCTCCACTTCAAATTTAGAGCAGAAAGCCAAACTGTAACCAATGTTGTGACAAAACTTTTGACTGCAGTACTTGGTCTGGGAGATTAATCAGAACATCAGAGAAATGGGCTCAAAGGGATTGGATTTTGCTACATTGGCAATGCATATACACAAGCCTACTTTGATTAAACAATACAATCAGTCCTCGTATAGCACGATAGTTGTGTTCCTAGAAACCCTCGTGCAATACAAAATCATGCAATATAAACAACAGGCCCTATGGGAAAAATAGGGTTAGGTGCTGACCACCCAAGATTGAACACACTTTGATAACCAAAACATTACCAAACACAATAAATAAAATACTTACGTATTTTATAACAATTAAAATATGCAATAAAAAATAATATTATAATTTTTATAATATTTTTTATTATTATATTATATTTTATTATAATATAATAAATAATAAATAATAAAATAATAAAAAATACGTAGGTATTTTTAACGAATAAAATACGTATTTCATTACGACTATTACGTAATAAAATATTGCTAATGCTTTTGCTTTTGTCGTAAGTAAACTTGTTTTTTGTTTGGTTTTCTATCCAACCAGATGACAGGTGTTCCATCTCTTCCAATTCTTTGTGTCTTAATCTAATGGATTTTAATTACACTTTGAGTTGTTCCTGCTATGAAAGTTGTTTCTATTTTCTCTGCATTCTTTGTAATTCTCGGCATTGTTTCATTTAGGCTGTAGCACGTGCAATATCACGTGGTCTTTCATTTCGCTCAAAGCGTTTCACAATTTCATATTTTTTCTCTTTCGACAGAGGCGGACTGGCCATAAGCCTTACCGGGGAAACCCCGGTGGGCCGGTGGCCGGTGTGATTTTGGCCATAAACCATAGTATGAGGCCACTATATATTTTCCCGGGTAAGAAATTTTGACCCAGTCCACCTCTGTTTATTGATATTGCTTTTCTTTTTCTCTCTGAATCTGCAGTGTCTTCCCCAGGACGCTTCCTTTTAAGTATTTTACTCATTTTTAGGGAATAAAGCACAATTACAAAACGAGGAGGCACGCTTAATACACACATAAACAAAGCTGCGCGCGTGTAGCAACTGAATAAACAACACCTTAAAGGCAGAGATACACTATTAACACCTCACATTTTACTAAAGCACATTTCTAGGGGTTATTATCATAAAACAATAAAAACAATTTCCAGTTGCGTTTCTGCTAGTGGAATCTGTTATAAACTGGTAGTAAACTCGATATAATTGCATTTGCGATTATACCGATAGCTGGAATTGTGTTGGTTTTTATGTTATTATGGTGAAATGTGTTTCCCCTTCAATATAAAAAATATATAAATACATTTTCGGAATCTTCTCTTCATTCCTATCGTGTTGCGTTCAGTTGGGGTGATTCCGCATTCGACTGCCATTTCTTGTAAACACAAAGGCGAATCGTGCATAAGCGCATCCGGTTTGTGTTATATAAGATATCGTTCCCCTATTTATAAATCGTGTATGATCGAATTCGTGTAGTGTAAACACGTGTTATACGAGGACTGACTGTACTTCGTTAACATTGAATAACAGTGTAAGAGCATCCATCATACAAGATCTCATAACGTGATTAATTCTCTTTTCCCCAAAAATGACGTAAGTTTGTTTCAAAGATATTGTGATGAAAGTGCTAAAGACTGTAGCACATAATGGCTTCATGGATTATTTAAAACAACTTTATATTGCTGGCAAAAATGTATTATTGCTCAAGGATATTAATTTGAATTAAACATTTGAAAGTATACATATTCACTCATCTTCCAAAAACTTTTTGAAATATATTAATTAATCAATAATCTATTAATTAATATGCAAAAGAATGACAACAAAAGTAGACAATTTTCATTTTCACTTTCTGAAAAATGGTGAAAATGTGAAAAAAGTGAAACTTACTAGTATCATCCTCGCTTTTCATGCTCATATCTTTGAGAAGATCAAGTTCTGCCAACAGCTTTATGTAGCTCTGGCTCTTTCTAAAGTTAACAAAATATGGCTCCTCCTGCATTATTTCAAATACCTAGGAAATGTGAATTAAATGCAATGTAACAAAACAAATTCCTGACTTATTTTAAACAAAAAATTGCATTCTTGTTCTGTGTGTCATGCATACAGCGAGGTTTAATTGGCTTTAATTAGTTGGTACCCCATAATTCTTGTCTCTGATGGATGGAGCATAAGATTGATTCTTTATAGCAGTCATCTTGTTGTAGTTCTCATAAAATTCTTTTAGTGGTAATAAATCCAATTTAAATAATCTGTGTTTTTAATCTTTTCTAACTCCACAAACTAATGGAAATGTTTTTGTTGAAATCCTGAACTAGACTGAACTCCCAAACTGCACATAGTTGCCAAATTACTTGAGCAGAAAAACACAGCATGGAAAAGTTAGAGCAATAAAAAGTACTGAAGCCTATAACAGCTACAAATCGATTTATAATAGTGCCACAGTAAAAGTTAGGCTGGCAAAGGCAGATTGCAAGAAATTGCTTGCAAAGAGAGGGGATAAGGAAGTCTTATTCCTTGCAAAGGAATAAGAATTCCCTCTCTTTGCAAGAAATTGCTTGCAATGAGAGGGAATAAGAAAGAATGGGAATAAGGAATTCTTCATATATATAAATGCAAAGAAGAGAAGGACAAATCAGATCGGACCATTATGTAATGGACATGGGATAGTATT
This sequence comes from Mastigoproctus giganteus, assembly GCF_048544385.1. Lineage (NCBI taxonomy): Eukaryota > Metazoa > Arthropoda > Arachnida > Uropygi > Thelyphonidae > Mastigoproctus > Mastigoproctus giganteus. The sequence goes on along the minus strand of NC_143575.1, from coordinate 34,677,535 downwards.
AGATACCCCAGCTGATGTTGCATATGAATTCAGGAGTTACTTTGCATCATTATTTACAGAAGAAAAAACCCTTTATGTCAATGAGAAATTATAGGAGTGAATTTGAAAAATATGTAATTATAATGATATTGAAATTTCACATGATTATTTAATGAAAAAGCTTTCGAGACTACAGGCAAGTAAGGCTTCTTAAGGGGATGATGACATATACTCTGCAATTTTAAGGGAGGCAGTAAGTGAATGCACTGAACCATTAAGACTAATTGTGAGCATCACTGAACTCAGAAGAGATTCCATTGGACTGAAAAAGTGCCAATGTATCACCAATACATAAAGGCAGTTCTAAAAGTGTAGTGGGAAATTACCGACTGGTCAGTCTAACTTTAGTAGGGAAAATCATGGAGGCAATGATCAATTTAGATAGAAATGGAATTCTGAAAGATACACAGTATGGTTTTGTAAAGGGAAAATCATGTTTAACAAATCTGGTTAGCTATTTTGACAGGGTCACCCATTAGCTGGATTTAGGGAATAATTTGAACATTGTTTATTTAGATTTCAGCAAAACATTTAACTCAGTCCCACATAAGTGGTTACTTCATAAGCTGGAACAGGTTGGAATCACAGGGAAAATCCTTAGATGGATAGCAGCATGACTTCAGGGCAGGAGACAGGATTGTGATAAATGGTTATTCTTCAGATTGGATTAATGTAAGACATGGGGTTCCCCAGGGACCAGTATTGGGACCACCGCTGTTTTTGATTTTCTTAAATGACATCAATAAAGGGATAGAAGGTGTGATGTCTAAATTTGCAGATGATGTAAAGATCAGTAGAGTAGTTAATTATCACCGCCAAGCAGAGCTTCTTCAGAAAAGTGGCAGCTATGCTTTAATTCAGCAAAATGCTAGCTCTTACAGCTGGGGACCAGCAACCCCAAAATAACTTATACGCTTGGTGAAATCGAACTAAAGTCAGTAGTGGAAGAAAGGGACTTGGAAGTTACGATATGGTGAGACATAAATTTCTCCGAGCATTGTAGACAGGTTGCAAGGAAGGTTCATAGTGTCCTATTCATGATTTATTGAACATTTGCTAGTAGAGATAAGGATTTCATAATCCCATTATATAAGGCTATTGTTAGACCACACTTGGAATACTGTGTTCAAGGAGACCACACCTAAAAAAAGACATCAAGCTTCTTGAAAGGGTCCAAAGACAGGTAACTCACCTGGTGAAATCGACAAAAGAGCGTCCATATGAGGAAAGACTTTGAATATGTGGGTTGCACAGCTTGGAAACTAGGCACCTTAGAGGAGACTTGATTGAGGTGTTTAAAGCTCTGAGATGCAAAAGTAAAATGAACAAGGACAAAATTTTCAGTTATAAATGATTCTAGAGCTAGGGGCCATAAATTCAAGTTACTGGGGGGAGATGTTTAGACTGGATTGCAGGAAATGTTATTTTTTACCAGTGTGTTATAAATTACTGGAATAAGTTACCTACATGGTAGAGGCTGACAGTTTGGGAAAATTCAAAGGTCAGCTGGATAATTACCTACAGGAGGTGGAAATGAATTGGTTGTCTATTTCCTTTACTCTTATTATTTATTTCATTTATCTTATCTGGGTTCTACTGTATAATCGAAATTCTTAATTTTAAGCTTCTCTTTTAAGTTATTTTTTAACCACCTGCATTTCTTGGCCATTTGCATTTTAAAATTTGAAAATGGATACTGTTTCTTCAGAAATGGTGTTGGTCTGAAATTCATTATTTAGAGACAAATCCTTTTCTGGCTTTATTTTTAAAATATCTACTATTCAATAGCAGTAATATGTTATACTTAAAATAGAGAAAATACATTTAAAATTTTTTTTAGTATTGAATTAATTATGAAGAAGAATTAATGCACAAAAAAAGAAGTTTCTCGCTATTTAAATATACTGTATAAGTACTTCATTATTTAACTCAAATAAAGATCTTCATTGTCTATAATATTACTGAATAAATTATATTTTTGTTTTTGATTATTTTGTTTATGAGCCTATATTCCAGTAAGTAATCATTACAAAAATACAAGGGAACCACTTAAATAACTACAAGTGGTAGTAGTGGATGTGATGCAAGAAAGCAAATGTATGAGCTTATGCAGCAGCAGCCAAAAAAAAAAAAAAAAAAAAATCACACCATTCCCTCCTTAAATTTATTTAACTTATCAACCTATCAACTTCCACAACGACAGATGGAAGTTTGTTCCAGAAATTAACCACCCGCTGGCTAAAGGCAAATTTCCGCACATCTATTCTACATCTGTCTTTTCTTAATTTGAATTTACGCCCCCTTAGGTTCATAATCTGAACAAGTGGAATGATCCCATCAGAATTCAGCGTGCTCAACCCATTCAAGGCCTTATACACCTCAAGTGAAGAAATATTTTATGTGAAACTTACCGCTGAATGCTTTGAAGGAAAAAAAATCTCATCTGATATCCATTTGAATTGCTGATATCCATTTTTCTCTTAAATTTCAGTTATTAGGAAATTTAAAAACATGTACCTTATTCCTTTTGTCATAATTACCTCTAATCTAAAAATCACACATGCACAATCAGCATGAAAGTTGCTGGATCAACTGAGGGTCACCAAAGAAAGAAAATGATCACCTCTTTGTGATGACATCAGCAACAAAGCTTAATTCAATTGTAAGGTTTTATTATTCAGAGGGTGGTGGTAACCCCATGTGTAAGTCTCGAAATATTGTACCTAGTATACTGGAGGTGACCCAGATGTGAACCAATATAAGCAGGAGTTTAAGTGTGGCATCCACACCACTCCTCTGTGTTAAAAGGCAATACTATGTGGTAGATGATTTTCATCAACCATTGCAATATCACCACTTTGCTTATTGGAGGCTTGAAGTGATGATTTGGTTTGGTTTGAGTTTTATTGGCGCATCAGCAGCTGAGGCTATAATGCGCCCTTGAAGTGATGAAATGAAGTCTTGACGTCCAGCAATTCCCCCCCCATCCCTTCCACCAGAGGGAAAAGATGGGGGGATTGCTGGAAGTATGATTGGTGTCTTTTGAGATTATGATGGACATCATAGAAATTTCCAACTTCCTTAATATTTCAAGGGTAGAGCTCTAAAATGATGTTCACAGGCCAGTCACTAACACCAATTGATCCAGTGGACTGTACCACTTGGTCCAGTGAACTGTAGACAGTCCACTGGACCAAACCTATTGGAAATCTCTAGGAGGCATCTGGATCAACTAGTGTATAATCTTGCTACCTCTACTCTGCCAGATAGTGACTGAAGGGAATCTGAGTACTGAGTATGCTGGGGATGTTCTCAGAACCATATTCTTGCTGTGAGTACACCAAATTCAAAAATTTAATTACTTTGTACAACATGTCCCCCCCCCTTCTTTCTTACTGAATTCATCACAAATAGAAAAACTAATAGAGCACGTTTATCTGCAAAAATATCTATACCTCCCAAACACTTCCTCTTCCATTTCACAAATATACATGGTCTCTCAGTTCTAATCTTAATGAGGTCCATTTTCACTTAGTCTGCTAAGCCCCACTTACTTTTTCTAACAGAATGTCAATTATCTATCGCTCGATTCAACCACTGCTCATCTCAGTAGTCTTAATTATTTGCTGTATAATTCCTTTCACTTCAAAGGTGATGCTTGTGCATATGTCCACACATTGATATTCCATGTCAGAGACTTAGTCATTTGGAATCTCCTCTTTTCTATCATCTTTGGCTTAAAATCTCTCTCTCTCTCTCTCTCTCTCTACCCCATTTTGTCAAATTCATCCATTGCTTCTATTGTTTTCCCAACTCCATTTGAGGCGCCTCTGTAGCCAGGCGCAGCAGTGAATAGCACACGCTTCTTGATAAGACCGGGGTTCGAGCAGGTGCCCACCAAATACGGAGGATGTGGAAAAGTCAGGGAATGACCACCGCATACCCCGGAGCAATATGGCCTTAGTTGCTAATGCTCCTAAAAACCAAATAACAAATAACAAACATTCTTTCTTTGAAACTTGACTTTCACTAATGCAACTTTCCTAAAAGTGAGGTAATTTTCCTTGGCGATTTTAATGTTCACAACTCCAGCAGCCTTCTGTTTTCTAGTCACATGGCGAGGCTTTTTGAACAATTACTAATGATTGAGGAGAGTCGAATTGAGGAGGGCCAGTTACAGAATATATGTGCAGAAATTTGCATTAGCCAATGGGTAGTTGATTGCTGAAACAAACTAGCAAACTTTTAGAGGGAATGGATGTGTGAAATTGATTTTTTTATTTTTTTTGGCTGATGCTACATAAGCTTGATTTCTTGCATCACATGCCTCTACTAACTACTGTTATCTCACAAATATTGTTCATTTACTTATCAGAATGCCAGAAATCCAAACCACAGTGCCAACACTATTTTTCTCACAAACCCTCCCAGTATATAGTCAAGGTGAGTGGTCCTCTAGGTTACTCAGATCACAACTTGATGATCTGTTCTCCAGTGGTCATTTCCAGACTCACATTACAAGAATGCTAAATGGGATAATCTGTGATTTCTATTCTTCCTTTCCTTGAATGGATTCCAATAATGCTGGTGTTTCCCAAGGTTCTTCTGATATCAATGTTTGTTCAGATCATCTATATATAAAAGAATATTTTGGAAAATAGTACTTTTTCATCTGCACAATTTTTGCTTTCCGCAAGGCGGGGGCTAACTGCTATTGTGTCATTCTACAACAAAGTGATTGACAGGTCGGTCTCAAAAACCACGCCTAGGCATGTCACTCTTAAATTAAGCTGCATATACCACAGTGATAACTCATTACCTGATAACGTTTGGTAGTGTTATGATATCACACAATGTTGACAGTTTGGGCGTTGTTAATTGTGGGGTTTAATTTTAGAATTCTACGTGTCTCGAAGCAATGATTCAATTTTTTCAAAAGTTTCTTCAGCTATTAGCAATGTTGTTGTTAATAACGGCAGTAATAGAAAAGAGAAAGATTGTATCAGAAAGGCTGAGAAGAAAAGAAAAAGATATTGAAGAGTATGAAGCATCACTTAAAAATCCTGATATCAAAGAAAACAAAGCGATTATAATAAGTTAAAGGCTCCACAATTAAGGAAAGATACAAAAAGTGGTAAAAGACAAAAATGATCAAATAGAGATTCCAGAAAATATTCACAGTTCAGGAAATTTAATACATGATGTTTTTGGAAGTATCAAAACTCCTTTGGAAGATGAGTTTCAATTTAGCTGCAATAAATAATACTGTTCACTGAATGAAAAAATTTTATCCGAAATTAAGATTCCAGGAGAATTGAAAATAGTTTATTCATCAGACCAAATTATGCCAGATAGTTGTAATGCTGAAGAATACAACTCTGTAACACCCGAAACACTTTATTCTCTGCAGCCTTCAGGTTTACCTCCTCAATGAACACAGTTTCCTGTGAAATTGGCTTTTAGTATGACAATAAACAAAAGTCAAAGTCAAACATTATCTAAGGTTGGTGTCGACTTAACATCACCATGTTTTTCGCATGGAAAATTGTACGTTGCATTAAGTAGAGTGAAGCCAGCTAAAATTCTCTTTATATTAATGAAAAATGAATCAAAAAACAAAAAAATTGGAAAAGAAATGTTGTTTATAATCAAATATGTAAATGATGGTTTTGTTATTAATTTGTTTTTAGATAATAAAATAATATAATTTTTGTACATCTTTTGATTATTAGAAGGGGGTGGGTGTGGGGAGATTCCCCCACTAAAAAAATTAAAATATAAAAACGTATAATTCAGGTTCGTGTGACACAAGTCAGAGGGGAGAAAAGCGACCTTCTGGCTTGTATTAGTGAAATTATTCTTGTAGGGATGAAATCCTTTATTGAAAAGCTGGGTTTTCCAATAAATGTGCTAAGACTGTTCACGATAAGAATGTTGCATATTTCAATGGGCTTGCATCGAAATCCCCAGATTAATTTTCTGCCTACACTAAAGCTCGCAACAATTGTAAAGCACTTAATCAGTCCAAACTACATTTTGAACAGGCTAAGAGCAAGAATTTTGATCAATCTTGATGCCAAGAAAGCTCCAGGTCCTGATGGAGCATATTTCTTCACTAGTTTCTCAAAACTTCTGCTCCTGAACGTACTCTCTATTCTGTGTCACCTTTTAACAATTATTTCACCGATGTTTTCCTTCCGCTTGGAAATTTGCTTATATCATGCTAGTTCCTAAAAAGGGTGAAGAATCACTCCAACCAATTATCATTCCATTGCACTTACTTCTATTCTTTCTAAAGTAATGGAGAAATCCATTAACTACCAACTCCTCAACTATATTAAAACCTTCCATCTGATCAATGATCACCAATATGGATTCCATTAGCATTGCATCACTAGTCATATATTGGCTTACATTACCGATCTATGGACAAATTCAATGGAAAAGTTTGGTGAAACTCAAGCAGTTGCTCTTGAAATTTCAAAGGTTTTTTGACCATGTCTGGCATAAAGGTCTTCTAACTAAGCTTCCATCTTATGGATTGCCAACTGTTTTTTGTAACTGGTATTCAGTTTTCTCTCTGACTACTCATTGTGGGTGATGGTAGATGGCTCTCTCTCTTATAACTTCTTGATTCTTATATCTTCTAAAATTATCCAAGTAAAGCCAACCTATATGATTCAAACTTTAGAGCAAAGTATTTGACACAATTAAAATACTAGAATTCCCCTACTACTCAGTCTATAATACTATAACAATAGTGGCAAAATTTGAATCATACAAAGATCTACTTATATTAAGTAGTAAACTACAAAATCTCTAGCTTAATTAAAAAATAAACTAACAAGCGTGACTAGAATTATAAAGGATTATAACTGTATTCTATTTATAGAATACAATTTAATATGACAATTAGTTCAATAAAATGGCAAAATTCTTCAAAAAGTTCAGCCATTTTGGCCTACACCTTGAATAATACCGTTTAATTGGTATAAAAAGTTTAATTAGTTCTTCCAGAATAACTTGCTTGAATATTTCCAATTTAATACAGGCAGTTTTCGCTTTACGAGTTTGTTTGTTTTTTTTTTTTTTTTTCCAAGTATCAAATATCAACAAAATCGAAAATATGAACATTAATTGCAAAAAATGAATGTTAAACATTCATAAATACCGCTTTTCAAACCACATGCATAGCTATACAATACAGTGTACCCAGCTTTACGATATTAATCCATTCCAGAGACACCATCGTATCGTTAAGATATTGTAATGAGAACCCAATAACACATTGTTTTTTTGGTAATTTGTTTCAAGATCTCGGAAGTTCAAATTTTCGCTGTATAACTAAGCTATTTATCTCTCTAAAATGTCATTTTTAAGGTCACGAGCATGACCTTAAGGTCGTATAAAAGGTCGTGAGCATAGTTTGTAAGTTGTATTAGTTACCAAATCAAATCATTAAAATGCACTGCACTTTCATCGTTATCATATGTTCTGTTATAAGAATCAATTTTAAACGCCTTTGTGATATTTTTCTAAAGCACATTTCTGGAAGTCATGACCATAAAACAAAAACAATTTGCACCTTCCGGTTTATTGGGTTTTTCTATTACTGCAAGCAATCATAAACGGGTAGTAAACTCAATCTTCTTGCATTTGCGAAAATACCGATAGCTGGAATTGTGTGGTTTTTTTTAAGTTATTATGGTGAAATGTGTTTCCCCTTTACTGAAATCTTCAATTGTATAAAAAAAACATAGATAAATTTTTAGAATCTTCTCATTCCTTTTTTTAAAGCTTCGTAAACTTGTTACTCTACACGAATCATGTTAGTTGCAATTTGTGTGTCATTAAAAAATGCTTATGCATGCAATCATGAAATTTATAATTAAAAGAGATTATCTTGGAAACATTTCTGAAGAAGACAACTCCTTGTGCAATAAACCGAGTGCCAAGCCAATAAATGAGTGATTGACACTCACTATTGGCTCGAGCCAATAATGAGCCAACAACTCATTATTGCTGAGCCAATAATGAGTGATCAACGAGTGTGCATTTAGTCAATGATGATGAAGAATAAACATTCTTTAACATTTGTAAGTCGTAAATAATTTCTTTATTATTATAATTTGCTTGATTTTATAGGCTACGTTTTCATTTCTTTGGATAAATCAATCATTGTTTAAACAAACTAATTAGCTAACTAATTTCACTGTTGTTGAGAACGTAACCCCTATTTTTAACCTTATGTCTATGTGAAATAAATTCCCGCTTTATGAGTTTTTGCTTTACGAGTGCGCACTAGGAACGAATTAACTCGTAAAGTCGAGAACTACCTGTATTTGCATTTGTTAAAAGTATCATTTAGTCCCACTTAAACTACTTAAATGTCTAAGACCATGGTAATTTCCCTTGTGAAAACAAAAATGAGTTGTTGACCAAAAATGAGTAATAGCAGACATAACCAACTAGTTCTGCATAATCTTGCCAAGCTGGAAATGAATGACAAGGCTCAGGATAAGTTCCCTCTTATCACACCTAAAATTCCAGACATCACCTCATAACTTCAAAAGAACTCTTTTATTTACTATAATCAGTTAATAAATTGTGACAAATTTTCAATTTTGAGGGTAGAACACAGATTAAAAGTTGCAGACAGGATATGTAGTTGTTCATGATGATGTTCTCAAATACAACTATTTAAACAAGTCAAGCACAGAAATTAAAAATTGTACATAATACAGTTACTTACTTTGTTTTGTGCTTCATCAAACCAAGAACAATTTGGTCTTTCTGTTCTAATTCTACACAGTAATTTTCTCACTAAAATGTCATCAAGCTTTACCTTTGAAGAGGCCTGTATGATACAAACATTTTTAATATACATATCAATATTAATTAAATATAAATTAATTATATTATTAATTAAACATCAGCTGGTGGGTGGCCTCTATTAGTGAACATGTGCTGAACTGTGTGAATATATTTCATCTGAGTAAGCAGTGCAGTATATGTTCACTAATAGAAGCTTTGAAACAGATGTCCTGGTGGTGTCTCAGATTTTAAATGTATAGCAGTTTCCACCCTGTTCAGGTGATGCCATACAATTTTAAAAGATATCAGCAGCTTAGGCAGAACTATGGATAATGGCATTTGTCTCTAAGTTGGGCATAAGACCAAGCCGTAGTGTCAACTGCTCAGCATTGATCTTTTGAGGGAGAAGAATGTTCCCAGCAATCAGATATCAAACACAATAATTTCGACCCAAATTTATTTGATTTTAAATTCTGTGTTCGATTTATTCCGTGCAATTCTATAACATTATATTTCTTATTGTTAATTCAGCTTAGTTTAGAGGTGGGTTTCAATTCTTGGGCTAATTCTAACAAATTATACTAATGTTTCCATACAATGACTGCATCAAGTTAGAGACTGAATAATCTAGTGTGGTATCAAGCAGGCAGAAACTCTAACAAATTTATACTCGAGGAAAACAGTCAATTAACTCCTCTGTTGTTCATTACAAAAATTCCTTGTACTTATATAAGAAGGCTAATTAGCATCTTTCCAGCACACTGCTTCCTTCTAAAGGTAACCTGTTGCAATAGTGACAACCTTCATCACTGATGATGAAGCCAACCAGATTCGAAACAGTGCCGTCTGGGTGGTGGTACCCATCTGAGAATAAGTAACAGTAGTCTTCTCTACCAGAGAAGCATTACTTATTCGAAGTGGTGCAATACCAAGGCAACTCAATGTGAAGGTATTCACAATATGAGATATAATAAAACAATGCAGGCATATTACCTGGGTAGTAGAAATGGAGATGCATTACCTATGCTTAAACAGCCTTTTTCATACTCTTTGACATTTCGTCAAGAAATATATTTAGATTAAACCACGTACACCATCACGCATCTCTCATATTGTGGAATTATACTTCATAACTGGGTTTTTGCTATTGCAACAGGGTACCTGACCACCCACTGATGATGAAGCCAACCAGCTTCAAAACGGTGCCCATCTGAGAATAAGTAATAGTAGTCTTCTCTGCCAGAGAAAAGCGATACTTATTCAAAGTTATGCAATACAAAGGCACCTCATTGTGAAGGTATTCACAATATGAGATATGATAAAACGATGTCTGCATACTACCTGGGTAGTAGAAATGATGGAGATGCATTACCCATGCTTAAACAGCCTTTTTTCATACTCTTTAATATTTCGTCAAGGAATATATTTATATATTATCATTACACTTATAACGTTATTTACAATTTCAGTTAGTAATTTGTGCAAACACATCAATTGCTTAATTTTGTTTTTTAACTCATTAAATTCTGGTTAATATTATAAACTTGATTTTTAGTTGAAAATTTTTGAACAATATGTGATTTATCTTTGAACATAAAAACTCAAGGTTAATATTGTGAATAAATATATATTCAAGAACAATTTAGATAATGTATAATATATTAAAATTCATGTGAAATAAGTAGTCAATTCACGCAATACTAAATATGCAGCTTTTTTGGACCAAGGGTCAACTGTTGTGCTAGCATACTATTTTTAAACAATATTGTAAATATTTCTCCTAACCATTGCTGAAAATGAATGATGCATGTTCCATTACCATTCTTAATGTCTACCAAATCTCTGCTGCTTGAGAGTTGTTATTTGGATTTTAGGAGCATTAGCAACTAAGGCCATATTGCTCCGGGATATGCGGTGGTCATTCCCTGACCTTCCCGCATCCCCCGTATTTGGTGGTGACGGGCTTGAACCCCGGTCTTAATCAAGAAGCGTGTGCTGCGCACTGCTGCTCCTTCCCACCTGGCTACGGAGGCGCCTTCTCTGCTGCTTGACAATTTTCATGAATAACAAAATTATCCATAGCTGAAAATGTGCACTATGTGAAGCACAAACTGGAAATGCAACCTCTTCATTTGCTTTTCTTTAGCAGAAAGGACAGTGTTTCCCTCATTAGCAGGCATACCAGGAGATAAAACAGGATGTGAAAATCCATTTTGTTAATTTGTTTCTTCTGGACCTGGAAATTTAGTTTCATCTTTGTTAACCATTCCACCAGAAGAAAATAACTGTTCAGAGGGACACAACTTCATGCTGCATAATTTTTCTTATGAATTATGCAATGGGCCCATGCAAGAATTTCCATTCAAATAACTTCTGTTATGCTTTCAATCAGAAGTTTTTCTTCTGCACACTAAGCAGTTACTCATTTATATTAGTAATGGCCACATGGTGCGAGGAAGGCTATGGCTTATGCTGCACAAGACAAAAAAAAATTTTAAATATAATAAGAAGAAAATTAAAAAATAATAATAATAATTAATAGACAACCTATGCGCTTCTCTCCTCCCATAGGTAATTATCCAGCTGACCTTTGAATTTCCCCAAACTATCAGCCTCTACTACCCGTGTAGGTAACTTATTCCAGTAATTTATAACTCGCTGATTAAAATGAAACTTCCTGCAATCCAGTCTAAATGTCTCCCCCCTTAACTTGAAATTATGGCCCCTAGTTCTAGAATCATTTATAGCTGTGAAAATTTCATCCTCAATCATTTTACTTCTGCCTCTCAGAGCCGTAAACACCTCAATCAAGTCTTCTCTAAAGTGCCTAGTTTCCGAGCTCTGCAACTCACAAATTCAAAGTCTTTCCTCATATGGATGCCCTTTTGCTGTTCTCACCAGGCAAGTTACCTGCCTTTGGACCTGTTCAAGAAGCACAACGTCTTTCTTTAGAAAGACATTGTGCTTCTGTGGTCCCATACTTGAACACAGTATTCCAATTGTAGTCTAACAATAGCCTTATATAATGGGATTATGATGTCCTTATCTCTACTAGCCATTCTTCAATAAATCATCAATAGGACACTATGAGCCTTCCTTGCAACCTGTCTACAATGCTCAGAAAACTTCATGTCTGACTGCATCATAATACCCAAGTCCCTTTCCTCCACTACTGGCTCTAGTTCAACTCCACCAAGTGTATAACTTAATTTTGGGGTTACTGTTCCCCAGGTGTAACTTTGTTGGATTAAAGCATAATTGCCATTTTTCTAACTATCCCTGAAGTCTGTCTAGGTCACTCTGAAGAAACTCTGCTTGGCGGTGATCATTAACTACCCTACCAATCTTTACATCTGCAAATTTAGACATCATGCCCTCTATCCCTTCATTGATGTCATTTATAAAAATCAAAAACAACAGAGGTCCTAATACTGATCCTTGAGGAACACCACTTACATCAACTTACAATTACTCCTGAGGAATAACCATTTATCACAACTCTCTGCCTTCTGCCCTGAAGCCATTCAGATATCCATCTAAGGACTTTCTCTGTGATTCCAACTTGTTGCAGCTTATAAAGTAACTGCTCATGTGGGACTGAGTCAAATGCTTTGCTGAAATCCAAATAAACTATGTCGAAATTATTCCCAAAGTCCAGCTCTTGAGTGACCCTGTCAAAATAGCTAATCAGATTAGTTAAACATGATTTTCCCTTCACAAAACCATGTTGGGTATCCTTCAGAATTCCTTTTCTATCTAAATGATCCTGAATTCTACCCTTAATCATGTCTTCATGATTTTCCCTACTACTGAAGTCAGACTGACCAGCAGGTAATTTCCCACTTCACTCTTAGAACTGCTCTTATGTATTGGAGATACAGTGGCACTCTTTCAATCCAATGGAATTACTCCTGAGTCCAGTTATGCTTTTATAATTAGCTCAATGATTCAATGAACTCACTTGCTGCCTCCCCTAAAATTATAGGGTATATGCCATGAACCCCAGGAGCCTTGCTGGCCTGTAGGCTAGAAAGTTTTTTCATTAAATAAACATGCGAAATTTCAATATTATTAATCACATTTTTTTCAACTTCACACCCATAATATCTCATTCACAAAGGGCTTTTCAGCTAAAATAAAGAGAGCCAACATGAGAACCACAGGAAACTTCGGGAAACTTTTAGCAGTCAAAAGCATTTCCCAGTACCGCAGCTTCTCCCTGCATTCTCAGAAAACAGATGGTGTGTGTTATCGGTAGTGGCAGAAGTTGATAACGATGTATTGATTAGTTTTTTTTTTTATTAAAAATGGATTATCAGAATTCATGAGTGGGCTGAAATTTACTTACGGATACACTCTCCAGACTGCCTCAGTCTTAGGGTGTTTATCTCCCTTTCCACTGTTTTAACCCAATACAAAAACAACTTCTATAGGCTGTGTGTGTTATTGGTAGTTGCAGTAGAAGTCATTTTCCTATTGGGTTAAAACAGCGGGAAGGGGGGATAAAGACCCCAAGACTGAGGCAGTCTGGAGAGTGTACTCATATGTAAATTTCAGCTGCGAAGGCATTACGCTCATGAACTCCAATAATTTGCTTTTAATAATGAAAAAAAAACTAATCAATCATTGTTATCGACTTCTACTGCCACTATCGACCATGCACCATCTGTTTATCAAGAATGCAGGGAGAAGCTGCAGTACCAGGAAACGCTTTTGACCGCTAAAGGTTTCTCAAAGTTTCCCATGGTTCTCGCGTTGGCTTTCTTTACCTTTGCCAGTTTTTCTTCTGTAAATATCAATGCAAAGTAACTGTTGATATTAGAATTAGGATTAGCAAGGACACATGGTGCAAGGAAACAAGCTTATATAGCATCAGCCAAAAAAAAAACACACACGCACCACCTTCTCATTTCACCCATCCACTCGTTCCAAATGTTTGTCTAGTTCTGCCTTGAATCTGTTTAAGCTATCAACTTCTGCAACGACAGATGGAAGTTTGTTTGAGCAATCAACCACTCGCTGGCTACAGGCAAACTTCTGCACATCTATCCTACAACTGTCTTTCCTGAATTTGAATTTATGCCCTCTGATGCGATTATTCTGAGCAAGAGAAAGAACCCCATCAGCATTGAGCATGCTCAAACCATTCAAGGCTTTATACACCTCAATCAGATCACCTCGCAGGTGCCTAGTCTCCAGACACTAATTTGCAAAACTTAAGCCTTTCTTCTTAAGAGCAACCCTTTGTTCCATTTACTAATCTTGTTGCCCTTCTCTGTACTCGTTCCAACAGCTCTACATCCTTCTTAAAATGAGGCCTCCAGACCTGTATACAATACTCAAGGTGTGGCCTGACCATTGCCTTATACAAGGGGATAATCCCTGCTAGAACAATTCCTGTATATCATTGACAAGACACCATGGGCTACTCTTGCAGACCATCTGCACTGCTCAGAAAACTTCATATCTGCCTGCATAATTACCACCAGGTCCTTTTCACTCTCTACCACTATCACTATAGTACCGCCACAGGGCAAGCGTATATTGGATTGTGATTCTTGTTTTTGTAGTTGTTGTTGTTGTTTAGTTTTTAGGAGCATTAGCAACTAAGGCCATATATTGCTACATGGATATGCGATGGTCATTCCCTGACCTTCCCGCATCCTCCATATTTGGTAGTCATGGGCTCGAACCCCGGTCTAATCAAGAAGTTTGTGCTATACACTGCTGCTCCTGCCCACCTGGCTACGGAGGAGCCGTGATTCTTGTGAGCTATAAAGTGCTATTAGTGAGAGAGATATACAAGGACTATTGTATATTTTTTTTACTGTTTTTAGTGCAGAAAATTACAAGGAAGCAGTCAGGTACAATTGCCAAGACGCCCACCTCCACGTGGCCTGGGGTGGGCGGCCAGGCAAGTCCTGGTCGGTAAAGTGGAGTCGGAACTAGATTTGGACAGTGAGAATTATAAGGATAAGTGGACACTATAAACTGCGTATGAATAAATGTTTTGAGTATAGTAGACAAGTTGCAATTGTCTGGACTGTTGTGAATTTCAGTGTTTTGGTAGAATTTTAAAAGTTTTATTGTATTATTTTTGTAGGTGTGGTCTAGTAATAATTACTATATACGCACCTGAGTGCTTAGGAATTTAGTAATCAGTGTTTGTTTTTTGGGACAGGAGCATTTCCGGTCCTGGTGCGAATTCAGCTGGTTAAGTATTTAGATTGCTAAGTTTGATTGCTTAGTATTAAAATCTTATTGTTTGAGTTATTATGGCTCATAGAAGGAGTGAGGAGTTCTTATCTGTGGAGGATCTGCTGGCAATGGATGACGAAGAGTTGGAGGAGATGAGGTTAAAGACAGCAGTTGGCAGGTTAGAGACAGAAAGTGAAGAAAAAAGGGAAGGTGGAGAAGAGAATGAGGAAAGAAGGGCACAGAAAAGGGTAAGAGTAGAAGATGAAGAGATAGATAATGGAGATAGTGAAAATATGGGTATAGGAAAAGATATTTGGGAGGAGTTTTTGGAAATAAGACAAGTACAGACTAGGTTCCAAAAATTTCTATTTTGTGATGCAAATAAAGTAACTAGAGCTGCCATGAAAAAGATTCTTTCAATGTGGGATACGTTGGAAGATAGAGCAATTAGATTGTTTGTGGAAAATCGAGTAATGGTGTCTAGAGTAAAAGACTGTAGACAATTAATTCAGGATCAAGAACAACAATTTGAAAGTTATGCTTCTGTATTAGAGAAAGGAAGAGAAAAAGCAAAGGAAGTTAAAAAGGGAGGTGAAACCACAGTGGCCTTCATTAAGGCAAATACAGATAAATATACTATGAGTGAACAAGTTGAAGCAGTAGTGAATGAGGATATAAGACCTTTAATGAAGAAAGTTAAAGTAAAGAGAACAAGAAAGATTAGAGATAGAGAAATATTGGTTGAAGTTGATTCTATGAGTGATCTATGTGAATTACAGAATAAAAAGAGGTTGGAAGAGTCTGGTCTTAAAGTCGAAGTTCCAAAGAAACCTGATTTAAAGATAATAGTATATGATGTGAATAAGGATATACAGAAGGAACAGTTTATGCAAGAACTTTGGGATAGAAATTTGTTTGATCATGGATATAGTTTGGAAAGGGTTAAAAAGAAGCAATTGTGAGGTCTATTTCTTCAAGTAAGGAAGGAAGTAATTGGATTTTGGAAGTGCCCAAGGAGTTGAGAGATATATTAATAAATAAAGGAAGAGTCTATTGCCAGTGGACCTCATTTCGGGTGAAGGATGTTGTCCTCATTCCAAAATGTTTTAAATGTTTATCTTATGGCCATGTGGCTTATCAGTGTAAGGGGAAGACCACATGTGGACATTGTGGAGAAGGAGGACATGTTTTTAAAGATTGTAAAAAGAAAAATGAAAGTGCTATATGTATTAGTTGTAAGCGAAAAAATATGGATTTTTGCCATTCAATTAGAAGCAAGGAACATAGTGAATATCAGAAGAATTATGAACAATATAGGACTAGATTAGATTATGGATAGGAGAGAAATAGAAGTGAAAAAGCTAAACGTACTGCAAGTGACTGGGCAAAGATCCTATAATGTTGCATTGCAGTTGAGTCATTGGACGGACGAAAAAGACTATGATGTCCTCCTCCTTCAGGAGCCATACGTGGTTGGAAACCTTGTTACAGGTTATAAAATAACTAATAAAATTGTGCAGTCCGGAGTAAACAGTCAGGCTGCTGTCATAGTGAGAAATGCAGACTGTGTGGTAACACAAATTGATGAGTTGTGTTTTACTCATGGAGTCTGTGCTGAGATCTTGAGTGAGATTGGTAGCATATATATCAGTGGTGGCCAACGAGTCAATTGCGATCTACCAGTCGATCGCAGCTTTAATTTTGGTCAATCACAACTAATTTTAAATATACAGTCATCCCTTGATTTGCGCGGTCAGGTAAACAAACAAAATTTTATATTGCGCAGCGGTTTTCGCTACCTGCGCGTTATTTATTATTTTTTTTTTATGAAGCTTCAAAAATAGGAATGAAGAGCAGATTTTTAAAATTTACTTTTGTTTTTTTTGCATGATTGAAGATTTCATTGAAGGAGAAATGTCAGTATTATTGCAAATGCAATAAGATTGAGTTTACTAGCCATTTATAATTAGATTGCACTTACAGAAAAGCCCAATAAACTGGAAAGTACAAATTGTTTTTATTGGTTTATGGTCGTGACCTCCAGAAATAGCTTTAGAGAAATATCACAAAGGCATTCGAAACTGATTCTTATAACGATATAACCAAACAGAGTAATAAATGGCGGTGTGTTTGTCTGATTATTTTGGAAACAACTTCCTCGTTCGGGAATCCTCTTCATCAATTATCCTATGTTAGCTGTTCAGACAGAATATTTTTCCGGACTGCACAACTTAAAGTGTTAAGTCAGTAAGCATTGCTTTTGCTGTTTTAATAACTGGACAGTATTTATAAGTTAATTTGATACCTTTTGATTTAAAATGAATACTACAAAAAAGAGTAAAATGTATCATTTTCATCAAGAGTGGGAACTAGAATACTTTTTTTGTAATGGTGAAAGAACAATGTTGCTGTTTTATGTGCAATGCTTCCGTGACTATACCCAAAAAAGGAAATTTAGAAAGGCACTTCAATGCACTCCATGGTAAATACCAATCAGATTTTCCGACGAATAGTGACCTTAGAAAAATAAATTAGAACTTAAATCCAGATTATTTGCGCAGCAAAATTTCTTCATGACGCCTAATTTACAATCTAAAGCAGTAACTGTAGCATCATTTAAAGTGAGTCGTTATCTTGCAAAAAAATGCAAATCATTTTCTGATGGTCAATTCATCAAAGATGCATTTTTAGAAATAACAGATTCTCTTTTTGAAAATTTTAAGAACAAAAATGAAATTAAGAGTGCCCCTCAAGATCTGCAATTATCTCGAAATACTGTGATGTGATGCTTCAAAAAAAAATGAGTAAAAACGTGAGCGAACAATTGCATGCTGATATTGCTAACTGTGTATCCTTTTCTTTACAACTGGATGAATCTACAGATGTCAGTGATACAGCTTAGTCACTCGTTTTTATTCGTATGGTTTTTGATGATTCTGCCACTAGAGAAGAACTGCTGAGTATAGTTTCATTAAAAGAAAGAACTAGAGGTATTGATATCTTTAACTCATTCAAACATTTTATTGAAAAAATGAAATTACCACTATTTAAGCTCGTATCAGTAACAACAGATGGAGCTAAAGCAATGACGTGGCATCTTAACGGATTCATCGTACTGTGCAAAAAAGGATGATGAATTCCCAGATTTTTTGAGTTACCACTGTATCATCCACCAACAAGTGTTAGTCAGCAAAAGATTAAATACTAAAAGTGTTATGAATATCGCTTTCAAAATCATGAATTCCATCAGAGGACAATCTCTTCGAAGGAGACTTTTCAAAATGCAACTCGATGAAAATGAACCACATCTGATATTACACACAGCTGTGAGGTGGCTGAGTCAGTGTAAGTTTCTACAGAGATTTTGAAATTTGCTGAATGAAATTAAAAAATTTGTTGATGAAAGGGGAGATGATTATCAGCAGCTACAAGATACAGAGTGGTTGTGTGATCTGGCTTTTTTGGCAGATTTTACCAGTAAATTAAGTGATCTGAATTTGTAATTACAAGGAAAAAATAAAAATGTGATTAGTAGTATTTCTGCATATAAATATCAGTTTCTGGCAATGGCTAAGGATCTCAAAGAAAAAAAATTCGACCATTTTGCCAATATGCAAGATCATTTGCAAAAATATCCTGTTTTTGAATTTAACAATGAGAAATATGTTTCTGAAATTGAGTAACAGTAGTAACGATTTTGAAACTAAATTCAGTGATTTTAAAACAATTGAAGACATTGTTCAATATATTTCTTATCCATTTAATGTCGACTTAGATACGAAACAAATTGCAGAAAAAAATCGCTGCGATTTTTCACATGGAGAAAATATTACTTGAAAATGAAATTATTACATTGCGAAACGATATCTTCCTAATAGCCAGGTCATCAGAAAAAGAGTTTTGGAAATATGTTTGCCGAGAAAAGTACCCAAATGTTAAAAAATGCAGTGAACTTTTGAACTCCTGTTTTGGTTACACATTTCTATGTGAATCGACCTTTTCGCATTTGAAACAAACAAAGACAAAGAATTCACATTTGAAACAAACAAAGAATCGCTGTGCTCTTACGGACTTGCATACAGAAGATTCTTTACGGTTGGCCTTATCACAGTATATCCCCGATTTTGAAAGATTGGCAGATGACATGAAGACACAAACTTCGCATAAATTAAAATTTTAAATACGTATGAATTTAAAAATTTATAAACAACATTTTTCAATATGTGTTGATTAACTTTTTTAACCTTGTACAATGAAATTTTTGAGATGGTAGATTGCGGCATATTTTGAAGGAAAAAAGTAGATTGCATTACAAATTAAGTTGGCCACCCCTGGTATATGTGGTAAGTGTATACTACCAGTTCCATGATGAACTGCAGCCTTATTTAAACTATATTTAAAAAGTGGTAGATGTATTACAAGGAAAGAAAATTGTAATTGGTATTGATTCAAATGCAAGTTCAACAACTTGGGGAAGTAGCAAGACTGTACTAGAGGAAATCAATTAGAGGAAATGTTGATAACTCAGAGACTTAATATTGTAAATGAGCTGGACCAGCCCTCTACTTTCAGTACAATACAAGGAGAATCTAATATGGATTTAACATTAGCTACAGAAGCTTTGTGGAATAAGTTATGGTAGTGGAATGAGCAGCCATAGGCAGTTTGGCTTTCGGAGGGGCAGATCTACTGAAGATGCTCTGTTTAAAATGGTATCATATGTACAAGAAACTTCAGAAAATTATGTCGTGGGTATATTTCTTGACTTTAAGGGGGCATTTGATCGTATGTGGTGGCTGAGCTTCCTAGCAAGAATGAGAAAAATGAAGTGTGCTGGGCAGTTCTATGGAGTTTTCTATGGTGTACAACAATGCTAGGAATTTGGTAAATAAATTTGATGAATTTGAGGTATTGCTCAAAACATCAAAGGCAGATATTGTTGGGATATCAGAGACATCGTGTCGCACAAATATAAGGAATGCTGAATTGGAATTTGGGGAGTACAATGTGTACAGAAAGGATAGACAGGATAGGAAGGGAGGAGGGGGGTTATGCTATTAGTTAAGAAACACAAAATCCAAGGAAGTGAAGCCAGTCGACATCGCTGGACAGTGCAGTGTCGAGTCATTTTGGTGTGACATAAGCATTGGGAGATCAAAATTGAGAGTAGGAGTGTGCAATAGGCCTAATGACTCTGATGAGTATAATAAGAAACTGTACAGGGAAATAGAGTGGGCCAGTAAATCAGAGTCTTATAATGGGGGTTTTTAATTTCCCAGATATTCACTGGAATTTGTGGGTTGGTGACTCACACACTAGCAAGGCTTTTGGGGATTTATTGGATGATTGTTTTCTACATCAGCATGTTTGGAAGGCAACTAGAGAGACTAATACTCTTGATCTGATTATCAGTAGTGATTCTTCATGCATTAAGAATCTGCAGATAAAGGAACCACTAGGTGGCAGGGATCACAGTGTGTTGAAGTGAGATTTACTCAAAGAGGTAACTACCATCAGGGGTAAAGTAAAGGGAAGGGTTTTTGCTTTCGTAAAGGAGACTACGATGGTCTGAGATAGTATTTAAATTCTATACTGTGGGACCAACTGATGATGTTACCAACAGCAAATTCAAAATGGGAAGCATTCAAAGAATTAATCTTGGAAGCTACTAGGCTTTACATACCAACTAAGAAATATTGTTCAAGGTTTAGGCCTAAATGGATGTCAGATGAACGAATGAGACGTATATCAGAGAAGAAATATGCATGGATTACATATAAATTAATGGGTGACATGGAAGCCTATGATAGATATAAGCTGGTCTGTAACCAAGTCACAAAGGAGATTAGGCAGGCAAAGGCAGATTATAAGAAATCCTTGGTAAAGGATGCAAAGAAAAACAGAAAAGAGTTCTTCACCTATGTAAACTCCAGAAGGAAAGGGATGAATCAGATTGGTCCACTTGATATTGATGGGTCAACTGTTGATGATCCTGCTCAGGTGGCTAACAAACTAAACGAGTATTTTGCATCTACATTCACACATGAGGAGTTATTCAGGAAGGGGAATGCCAGAGGTGAAGTAAACTCTGGCAGTGAGCTAGATGATTTTGTAATAACTGAGAGGAAAGTGGAGGAGAAATTGTTGAGGATAAACATAAAAAAGGTACCCAGGGTGGATGGGATCTATCCAGTTACATTGAAGGAGGCAGAAAAGGAAGTAAGCAAACCTTTATCCATAATTATGAGAGCTTCTTTGGACTCAGGGCAGGTACCCATGAACTGGAGATGTGCAAATGTGACCCCAATTCACAAAGGAGGATCAAAGGCTGACACAAGTAATTATAGACCTGTGAGTTTAACTTCTGTTCCAGGAAAATTAATGGAGGCACTGGCTAAAGAAGCGCTGCAGGATCATCTAGACAAGACTTCAGTTATAGCTCGGACACAGCATGGTTTTTTTAAGGGAAAGTCTTGCCAATAAAGTCTTAATGACCAACTTGATTGGATACTACTGATGCAGTCACAAAAGAACTGGATGCAGGGAATAACTTTGATATTATATATTTGGATCTTCGAAAGGCTTTTGATGCTGTTGCACATGGAAGACTGCTGCACAAATTGGAGCAGTGTGGCATTGGAGGCAAATTGCTGCTATGGATAAAGGGATTGTTGAGGGGGAGAAGACAGAGAGTGGTAATCAATGGACACTGCTCATTGTGGACTAATGTTATTAGTGGAATTCCTCAGGGTTTCGTGTTGGGTCCATTGTTGTTTTCTGTATTTATAAATGATATTGATGATGGTATATCAAGCTTAATGTCCAAGTTTGCAGATGATACAAAGGTTGGCAGGGTTGTCAAGGACACTACTGACACTACACTGCTGCAACAGGATCTGGAAAGGTTGAGCAGATGGGCTGAGAGGTGGCAAGTGAAGTTGACAAATGCGAAGTACTACATATGGGAAACAGAAACCCCAGAGCAACGTATGAACTATGTGGTACTACACTGACAGTGGTAGAGTATGAAAAGGACCTAGGAGTAATTGTGCAGGCAGATATGAAATTTTCTGAGCAGTGCAGACGGGCTGCAAGAGTAGCTCATGGTGTCTTGTCAATGATATACAGGAATTTTTCTAGCAGGGATAAGGAGGTGATTATTCCCTTGTATAAGGCAATGGTCAGACCACACCTTGAGCACTGTATACAGGTCTGGAGGCCTCATTTCAAGAAGGATGTTTAGCTGCTGGAACGAGTACAGAGAAGGGTAAAAAGATTAGTGAATGGAACAAAGGGTTGCTCTTACGAAGAAAGGCTTAAGTTTTGCAAATTACAGTGTCTGGAGACTAGGCACCAGCAAGGTGATCTGATAGAGGTGTATAAAGCCTTGAATGGTTTGAGCATGCTCAATGCTGATGGGATTCTTCCTCTTGCTCAGAATAATCACCTGGGCATAAATTCAAATTGAGGAAAGACAGATGTAGGATAGATGTGCGGAAATTTGCCTTTAGCCAGCGGGTAGTTGGTTGGTGGAACAGACTTCCATCCCTTGTTGTGGAAGTTGATTGCCTAAATAAATTTAAGGCTCAGCTGGACAGGTATTTCGAACGAACAGAGGGGTGAAATGGGAGTGTTTTTTTGTTTTTTTTGGCTGATGCTGCATAAGCTTGCTTTCTTGCATCATATGCCTCTACTAATGCTAATGCTAATTATTTTAAAGATAGGAAAGTTACAATTGTAATTAAATATGGGAAAGTTATTCAGGAAGTAACGAGGTGCTCCACAAGGTTCAATCATAGGTCGCTATAGTTGGAATATTGTATTGGATGAGCTACTGGTTCAGGATTGGGTAGGATGTGAACAGGTAGCATATGCTGATGATTTGTTAATAATTGTTGTGGGAAAGTCTAGAAAAGAATTGGAGGAGAGAATTAAGAGGGCTATGGGACAAGTGGAGAAATGGGCTGAGGTCCATAAAATGGAGATATCAATGAAAAAACTCACATGGTTCTGCTCAAAGGGAAGCTCAGTGAAAGAAGAAGGCCAACTGCAAAAATATTTGGTACGACAATAGCATATGCCCCCTTGGTCAAGTACCTAGGAGTTTATGTGGATGAAAGGATGTCCTTTTTGCCTCACGTGCAGAAATTAAGAGATAAAGTGAGAATGATTTATTTAAAAATTAGGAAAGTCACAAGGGTAGAATGGGGAGTGAAAGGCAAGTCCTTAGACATCCTCTATAAATGTATATTTCTACCAATTGTGACATATGCATGTGGGGCTTGGGGTCATAGAGTGACTAATAGCCACATTAAAAGAAGTCTTATTTCGGCACAGAGATTTGCCCTTCTAGCAGTGACGTGGTCTTGCAGAACTGTTTCAAATGATGCTCTGCAAGTTATTGCAGGAAAGGAACCAGTGGATCTGATTATACTTAAAAGGACAACAGAATATGCGATTAAGAATAATAAGAGAATAGAACTTAAGGGAATAAAATGTTGTAGAGAAGAGGGAAGAGAGTATGGAAGACACGACTTGAAGTAGAAAAGAAAAGGTTACAGCAAGATACAGATTGTATATGCCAGGAAAGATGGAGCAGTTCTGCAAAGGGGCGTGTTACCTTTGCCTTTCTGCCTGGAGTGAAAACTATGAAAGAGATTTTATCTTGGTCTAGTCTGTACCAAACAATGTTAATAACTGGACAAGGGTTAAAGAAAAGACTAGTAGAGCTTGGTATAGAAGAAAATCCAATGTGTATTTGTGGGATGGTAGAGGATACAGAGAATATTTTACGGCAGCGTGTAAAATATGATATACCAAGGAATATGTTAATTAGGCAGACTGGCTCCGACTCATACACCTGGAATGACTTTATTATGAAAAAATTAAGAATAAAGATTTTTCCAATCTTTATTCTTAATTGTTTAAGAATAAAGATTGGAATGAAGCTTTTGCTGAGTTCGCTAGAGAAGTAAGCAGGATAAGACAATTGTAAAAATTTGTGTATAGGTAAATAGTGTTTTTATGGAGTTGAGATTTAGTTGGAATTGGAATTTATTGATCTTATAGTTTATAGTTGTATAAAAAGGAAATGTTGAAAAAAAAAGTATAAAATACAAAATACAAAAATATATTGATAAATTTTATTGTTTAGAGTTCTAATTTAGTTGGAACAAGAATCAATTTATAGAAGTTTGCTTTGAAGTTTAAAGTTTAATTGAGCTCTAGATAGTGGATATCTGTCTCTTCGGGGCAGGGGCGGTAACATATCCGCAATGTTTGATTTATCATACGGAGGATATCATTAAGGATCAAAAGATTAAAGATAGGATAGAGGAATAAAGCGCAGATGACCTTATTGCTCAGGAAGCTTGTTGGTTGTTGTTTGTTATTTAGGAGCATTAGCAACTAAAGCCATATATTTTTTTTTTTATCGTATGATGTGAACAATACACAAAGGAACCGGCTTTTTCCTGCTTCCTTTGTGTATCGTGGCTGTGAGATCCAACCGGATAGTGCGGCACCATCATGATATCCAAGCCCGAGGCAGGATTCGAACCCACGACCTTTTGGTTGCCAGGCAAGCACTTACCCACCCGGCTAGCCCAGTCGGCAAGGCCATATTGCTCCGGGGATATGCGGTAGTCATTCCCTGACCTTCCCACATCCTCCGTATTTGGTGGTCACAGGCTCAAACCCCGGTCTAATCAAGAAGCGTGTGCTATGCACTGCTGCTCCTGCTCACCCGGCTATACAAGTAGGTGTTAGGACAGTGTTGATGATGATGTCACTGTAGTACCACAGTTGATACGCTACTCTGGGGTTACTGCTTTCCATATGCAGTACTTTACATTTGTTAATGGTAAACTTCAGTTGCCACCTCTCAGCCCATCTGCTCAATTTTTCTAGATCCTGTTGCAGCAGCGTACTGTCATTAAAAACCCTGCTGACCTTCGTGTTGTCTACAAACTTGGACATTAAGCCTGATATACCATCATCAATATCATTAATGAATAGAGAAAACTAAAATGGACCCAATACTGAACCCTGGGGATTCCAATAATAACCTTAGTCCACAAAGAGCAGTGTCCATTGATCACTACTCTGTCTTCTCCCACTCAACCATCTCTTTATCCATAGCAGCAATTTGCCTCCAATGCCACACTGCTCCTATTTGTGCAGTAGACTTCCATGTGCAACAGTATCAAAAGCCTTTCTAAGATCCAAATACAGTAAACCCTCGCTATTCGCGGGGGTTATGTTCCTGAGAAATGTCGCAAATACCGAAAACACGAATACTGAGTTATGGCTCCCATAGTAATAAAGGGGTTCCGTTCCAAAGTATGAAATATATAAGAAAAAGTAGTCTAAAATTTTGTCTATGCATGTATTATATGTACCTTCATAATATGACTATGTACATAGACAGTACATAGTGAAATGCAAGCATATGGCATCGAAATGAAAATAAGAAACAATTTAATATTAAATGTAATATTTATTAGAAATTTCAAACAAATCTTTCAAATCAGCGCCTTTGCTAGCAAAAAAAAACATCCCGCCAGTGCTATCACCAGTTTCGCTAAAGTGTTGATAAAGAAGTTTTGCCTTTTCACGAATGATGAGTGAACTTAACGGAATTTTATTTTGAATTCGGTCTTCTATCCACAGATTTAAAGCTTTTCCATTTTTTTTAATTTAACATCATGAGTTACAGAGCAAATTTTTGAAGCAATTAGCGCGGTCTCACGGACACTATGGCAGATTTTTTCTTCCGATTTCTTGATTGATCGTACTGTTGACTCATTGATTTTATAATGTTTTGCCACTGAGGAGACACTTTCACCATTAGAAATTTCGTCTAATAACTCAATTTTATTCGCTAGTGTCATCACCTTCTTTGATATTTTCACATTTCTCTTTTTATTCGTAGCCATATTTTTGTAGGGGTTAGAAAGAACTTGACCACAATAAAGTCACTTTCTTCCGTTAACGCACTCGAAAAAGTCTGTTTTACACTGAAAAACGGTAGTTATCATTTTTGTAAGCATATCAATTTATAAATTGATAAATTTATTCAATTTATAAACATATAAATTAAAATCAAACGACAAAACCTTCCATGACTAACACATACTGAACAAGGATTAGCGAGAAACATCCACGCTCGTGATTTTTTCACCCCTCTCCCCCACCCACTGAGCGCTGTTTTGACCGGGAAAGATAATTTTAGCCACGCCCATGTTTTTTATGGCGGAAAATATTCACGGCGTTTTAAAATTCACATTTTTTTAGGTTTCATTTTATATTAAATCAGCGATCGCGAATAGGCGAAACCGCGAATAGCGGGGGTTTACTGTATATGAAATCAAAATTATTATTTGCATCCAGTTCCTTTGTGACTACATAGTATCCAATCAAGTTGGTCAGACAAGACTTCCCATTAAATCTCGTGCTATGTCTCAACTATAACTGCAGGCTTGTCTAGATGATCCTGCACGGCTTCTTTAACCAGTGCCTCCATTAATTTCCCTGGAACAGAAGTTAAACTAACAGGTCTGTAATTACCTCTCCCCCCCCCTTTGATCCTCCTATGCACATTGGGGTGACATTTGCAGTCCATGGGTACCACCCCTGAGTCCAAGGAAGCTCTCATAATTATGGCTAAGGGTTTGCTTACTTCATTTTCTGCCTCCTTTAATATAACTGGATAGATTCCATCCAACCTAGGTGCCTTTCATATGTTCATCTTCAACAATTTCTACTCCACTTTACTTTCAGTTATTACAAGATCATCTAGCTTACTGCCAGAGTTTAATACACCTCTGGCATTCCCCTCGCTGAATAACTCCTCATGTGTGAATGTAGATGCAAAATATTCATTTAGTTTGTTATCTACCTGAGCAGGATCATCAACAGTTGAACCATCGATATCAAGTGGACCAATCTGATTCATTCCCTTCCTTCTAGAGTTTACATAAGTAAAGAACTATTTGCTGTTTTTCTTTACATCCTTTGCCAAAGATTTCTCATAATCTGCCTTTGCTTCCCTAACCTCCTTTGTGACTTGGTTACAGGCCAGCTTATATCTATCATAGGCTTCTGTGTCACCTGTTAATTTATGTGTATCACATGCATTTTTCTTCTCTACCACACGTCTAAGTAGTTCATCTGATATCCATTTTGGCCTAAATCTTCAACAATATTTCTTAATTGGCATGAAAAACCCAGTAGCTTCCAAGATTAATTCTTTGAATGCTTCCCATTTTAAATTTGCTGTTGGTAACATCATCAGTTGGTCCCACCGTATAGAATTTAAATACTGTCTCAGACCACCATAGTCACCTTTACGAAAGCAAAAACGCTTCCCTTTACCCCCAATGGTAGTTACCTCTTTGAGTAAATGCCACTTCAGCACACTGTGATCGCTGCCACCTAGTGGTTCCTTTATCTGCAGTTTCTTAATGCATGAAGAATCACTACTGATAATCAGATCAAGAGTATTACTCCCTCTAGTTGCCTCCCGAACATGCTGCTGTAGAAAACAATCATCCAATAAATCCACAAAAGACTTGCTAGTGTGTGAGCGACCAACCCACAAATTCCAGTCAATATCTGGGAAATTAAAATCCCCCATTATAAGACACTCTGATTTACTGGCCCAATCTATTTCTCTCATAATTGCTCATTATACTCATCAGATTCATTAGGCCTATAACACACCTACTCTCATTTTTCCTTTCCCAGTGGTTATGTCACACCAAACAAACTCAACATTGCATTGTCCACCAACATCAATTGGATGCACTTCCTTAGATTTTGTGTGTTTATTAACTAACAGCATAACCCCTCCTCCCTTCCTGTCCTGTCTATCCTTTCTGTACACATTGTACTGGCCAAATTCCAATTCTGCACTGCTAATGTCTGTGTGACACCATGTCTCTGATATCCCAACGATATCTGCCTTTGATGTAATGACTAGCACTTAAAGCTCATAAAATTTATTAACTATATTCCTAGCATTGGTGTACATGCACCTGTTTCTACTCTTAGTTACTTGTTCCACTATGACTCCCAGGCAGTTGTGGAAATCCCTATTGCCTTGCTTTCCAGGCTGCTGCTCAATTGCATTTCAATTGAAGCAGTGCAAGAATGACTTTCACCTCTGCCAGCGGCTACTGTTAATCTATTAGTCCGTGTATACACCCCCCCAAGCTAGCAGTTTTCCAACCACCTAACTCTGCCTCGATAGCATCAGCAAATATTCTTGCACCATTTCTATTTACGTGTATCCCATCCTTAGCAGCAGTCTTCTGTTAACAAACACTGACCAGGGTGAGAAAAATTCTACCCCTTGAGCCTTACACAGTCTTTCTAGGGCATATTTAATACATTTATTTACCGTTTCAACGTGAAGTTGTTAATGAAAGTATTTAACATTTGTTGTGAGTCCAGTAACAATGAAACAGGTGTAACAGTTGCCCTAAGTTCTTAAAAAATAACAGATATGTCTTCTTAGTGATGTTATTCAATTAAAAATGATAGTAATTTTAGGACAACTTGTGGATAATTATGTTGTTTCCAAAGTGCGCAAAATCTCAAGCCTGTTGTTTTCACTGGTAGGAAGATAGCTTCAAAAAAGTCAGCAGGGCAGAAAAATATAATTCAACAAAGTGGTTTTTTTTTTTTTTTTTTTTAAATCAAACAGAAAATCTTAATTATAAAATAAGAAGCCCATTCCTCTTGGAGGAAAAATAGAGGACAACAGAAAATAACACTTTCAACAAGAGGGTAAAAGTCACATTAAATTAAAAATTATGTTCTTTCTTAACAAAAATTTCAATTATGATATATTGTTTTCCATTATTAAAGTTTAAATCATTTCTAAGTAGATCACTTAGTATAACAAAAGAATGCCTTGCTCTGTACTTATTCAATACCACTGAATGGTCAAATATTAGTGTCTGATTATATTTAAACAAAGAAGTTGTAATTAAATTAACTCTGAACATATTAAAAATAAATTCACAAAGAATAGGTTATATTTTAGTTTCTTCTCAGGGAGGAGTGTGCTAGATTTCAATAATATATATTTTCTTCTATTTTCACTCTCCCATGTTTCTTTAGCAAAAATCGACATATTCAAAGTGATTAAGATAATTTATCTTCTTCTTCTTAGGATTTATTCCATTATGACAACAGTTATCCTCAACCTAACAACAAAGTCATTCCTTTATTTATTATTTATTTTTTTCCCACTCTCTTCAATCTTCCCGATCTCCATCCACTAGTCCTCTCCTCTATTCATACTTGTTCTTCACCCTCTATCCACATCCATCTTGGTCTTCCTCTCTTTTTCCTTTTCCATGGCATCCATTACATGGCTCCTCTAGGAAACCTGCAGTCCTCCATTCTCTTCACATGATCAAACACGCCAATATTTTCTCCTCTATTTTATCAATGATGGTTTTTTGGATGTTCACTGTATTCCTTATCATGTAATTTCTAACTTTTTAAGTCCTAGACTTTCTTGTCGATCTTCACCAAAAATCCATCTCAACAGCCAATAGTGTTTTTTTTTTTTTTTTTTTTTTTTATCTTTCAATTAAGGCCCAAGTCTCACATCCAGGTAATTAAATACTGTGTAATATTGCACTATATATTTGATGTTTAGTTTTATTAATGATATTTTTATTCCATAGCAGAGAATTGAGCATTCCTATGACCCTTCACTTCTACTCATTCTTCTCTCAATTTCCTGCACAGATGATCTGTCAGGTTAAATAATTGCACCCAAGTATTTAAATTGCTGTACAGTTTTCATCTGTATTCCATCTAAATCCAAAACATCCCCACTTCGATTCATGTATTCTGTCTTATTAAAATTAACTGTCGTGCCCCATGTTTTATATTATTTCGGTAACTTTCTGCCCGTGTAATTTGCACTTTCATCCTGTGCTATCACAACTTGGTTGTCTGCAAACAGTAGATGTAAAGGTACTTATTTTGACCAAGGGTAAAGGTACTTATTTTGACCCATTGCACTGCACTTCTGTGACTGTGGTCTAGAAAAACTTTCAGGTATAGCTTAAACAAAGCAGGTAACAAACAGCACCTTTGAAGTAGTCCTTTTAAAGTTTTAAATTTTCTTGATAGTCTAGCACCAATTTTAACACAGCATGTATTGTTCTTTTAGATCCTTTGAATTATATCAATTGATGGCTGGCTTATTGACATTTTTTCCATAACCTTCCACAAAAGATTTCTTGGCACGTTATCATATGATTTTTTGAAGTATATGAACAGCATACCTACATCTTGGTTTGTAGCCTGACATTTTTCCAGAATTTGCTTAACAGTAAATAAATGGTCTATACATGAGCATCCAGTTGAAAAGATGCACTGTTCCTCAGAAATTACAATCTCTTGTTCCGGTTGATTTTATCATTTTTCCAAATAGCTTAGCAATAGGACTCATTACACAAATTCCTCTATAATTGGAACATCTTCTGTCACCCTTTTTGAATATTGATATGATATATCCAACTGTCATCTTGTCTGGTATTTCATATCTATCACAATTTGTTGAACAATAGGTTTATAACTTTTTGATCTCCATATTTAAGCAGCTTCATGTTAATTCCACCTGGTCCTGGTGCTTTTCCATTTTTTGCCATTTTTATTTCCTGTTCCACTTCCGTAATTTGAATATTCTACCCTCGTTTTATGGCAACTGTCTTTGTTTCAGTTTCTCTAAATTCCTCTCTTCCTTCATTCAATAGCTGCTCATAATAATTGACTCATTCCTCCAGATCTATCATTTCCAGTCTAGCATTTTGCTTATGAAGTTCCCCCTAAACCAGTGGTTTTCAACCGTTTTTTAATAATAGCACCCTAAGTAATTTATTTTAGTTTGCGGCACCCCTACTCAATTTTCTGCCTGTTAGATCCGATTCTGTGTGTGTGTGTGTGTGTGTGTGTGTGTGTGTGTGTGTGTGTGTGTGTGTGTGTGTGTGTGTGTGTACTCGTATATATCTAATATTAAAAAATATATATGTTATATGATAGTTATTACAATAATATAGTTAGAAAAATTACATTTCATAATACAAATTATATATATACAGTATATAATAATTTTATTCTTTATATAGAGGTACTAAGTAAACATAAATTTAAAAATAAATAACTTAAACCCAAATTACGTGGCACCCCTGGAATGTTGTTGTGGCACCCCAGTTGAAAACCACTGCTCTAAACTCTTCAATACTCTCAATGCCTCTGTAGACCTTGATGTAGTTGTGGAAATTGATGGGTTGAATAAATTTAAGGAGGAACTGAGCAGGCATTTGGCGGGAATGTTGCGATTTTTTTTTTTTTTTTTTTTTTGGCTGATGCTACATAAGCTCATACACTTGCTTTCTTGCATCACATGCCACTACTACTACATTCTACTACTACTACATTCTATTCCACTAATACTACTTTGCTGTGCATCTCGGCACATGCTCTATCCCAAGACTCGTTCTTCCTTAATGACTTCCACTTTCATTTCCTTATTTTTTTTTAAATTTATATATTTTTCTGTGGACTTCACTTTTTTAGCTCAACCATCTTTGGTACACTTTCTTCTTTTCCTTTATTAATTCCTTTAAAATTTATATTTTCTTGATAGTTTGTTTTGTTTTTTTGTTTTGTTATTGGTTTTTAGGAGCATTAGCAACTAAGGCCATATTGCTCCAGCGATATGCGGTGGTCATTCCCTGACCTTTCCGCATCCTCCATATTTGGTGGTCATGGGCTTGAATCCCGGTCTAATCAAGAAACATGTGCTGCGCACTGCTGCTCCTGTCCACCTGGCTACGGAAGCGCCTTTTCTTGATAGTTTTGGACCAATTTTAACACAGCATGTATGTAATAAATTACGATATTCATTACTTAATTTATATATCATATTAAATACATGATATATAAATTAAGATTATTATATTAAAATAATAATAAAAAACATTTTTTATTATTAGTCACAACTGCAGTCAACTATAAACTTGATAAAAAATTTTGGAAGAATTAAACAATTAAGTAGACCTCTATCTGGTTTCCTATTGTGGAAAAGCAATGTTCTAACAAAAAAAAAAAAAAAAAAAAAAAATTTCATACCCCTCTTTATTTTTGCACTACTGATTCAAATCACCGGTGGCCACTGCTGCCCCCAGAGAATGTAGAGTTGCCAGGAATGCACCCCTGTGTTAAGGGTGGAGGGGTTACCTATATCATTTGGATATAATTTTTTTAAACATTCCTAATCTGCTCAAGTAAGATATGATTGAAAATAATGAACATAATAGGACTAGAATGCACACCCTGTGGAACATCATTGCTAACTTTGGCTTTGTTACCATATTTATTTGCCATTTTAAACAGTTCTTTTGTTAGCAAGGTAGTATTTATGCAAGCTATAAATTCCGCCTCTAAAACCACACTTCATATTTTGAGTAAAAAAAATTATAATCACTTAAATCAATGAATAAAAGTAAAATTGATATTGTTTTTTAAGTAAGCTGCTGTTTTCTCAGTTAAAGAGGCTTATTCTCTTATTTTTCTGCTAACAACAACAATAATAATAATAATAATAATAATAATAATAATAATAAAATAAAAAAAATATTACCTTATCTGAAAGGTAGAGTTCATAAATATGAATAGCTGCTTCTCGAAGTGTTTCTAAATCAGGAGGAGTAGCTGAAGATTGAGTGATCTGTACAAGCTCTGCCTGAGATAACATTTGTTCTGCTGAAACCTTAAAGCCCTAAATCAGAAGAGAATAGAAATATGAAAGATATGCAAGTTTTTTTTAAGATGCTATTTAAGAATTATTAAATTGCAAATAATTAATACTTATAGTTACTGTTTTCATTCATTGTAAGGAAAAGCTGAAGACTACTTAGAAAATAATTTATTTATATTAAATCATTATTATAGGGGAAAGCCTCATTTTTAGGCACTTATTGTCTTCACCACGTCCATTTGCCCATAGGTAATGACTTTACACCCAGTGGATGGATTTTAATGAAATTTTATATTTCTTCTTTTTTTTTTTTTAGAAAAATTTGTCAAGCCATCCAAAATTTCATTAAAATTACAAAAATAGAAATCTGGCAATTATTATTTCTTGTTTCCATACAGATTGTATGGAAAAATCAATGAATTTCCATACAGACTGTGTTTAATCAATGAATTTCTTTTTCCATATAGATTGCTAAGAAAAAAGAAATTCATTGATTAAACTGGTTTTAATGCAGTACTGTTAGTTTTAGATAGCCAATGCATGCTTCATGTGTGTCGTTATATAAAGGACTTGTGAATGTGGTGTCAGAGAGAGAGAGAGAGAAGAAAAGACAAAAAAAAAATAATAATAAAATAAATAAATAAATAAATAATATATATATACAGGAATACCTCGTATAGCGCAGTTTCGAACAGCGCGGGTTTCGCTATAGCGCGGTTTACAAATTGAAAAGAAATTAACTGTGTTACACACCAATACATTTGATATGTATGTATCTATTATAATGCCAGCACGTAGGCCAATGCATTATGGATTCAAGGCCACGCTGACTGTTGTCACAAATCCCATTATATACGGACTCTACTAGCTTTGATAGATTAGTAAACACTCTAGATTCCGAGCCATGAGGTGTTTGATTGTACATAAGCTGTACAAATATTTTTCGCTCTGTATTTTTATTTAAGATTATTTTTTAAAAATTTTATCCCTTTATACGCAAATACAAGTGGAAAGAAGAAATGTAATGGCGCCGAGTGTTCTTCTAGATCCAAACATTGAACGAGGTATAAAGTAAGGCAGGCGTTGCAAAAAAACAAGGGATCACAACTTCCTGTCCGGGAGTTGTAAGCACTATCCCATGAGCCTTTAAGACTAGAAATTTGTTGCGATAGGTTCGGGTTTGTTTGTTTGTTATTTGGTTTTTAGGAGCATTAGCAACTAAGGCCATATTGCTCAGGGGATATGCGGTGGTCATTCC
Source organism: Mastigoproctus giganteus (assembly GCF_048544385.1). Taxonomy (NCBI): domain Eukaryota; kingdom Metazoa; phylum Arthropoda; class Arachnida; order Uropygi; family Thelyphonidae; genus Mastigoproctus; species Mastigoproctus giganteus. Next base: position 34,643,438 of record NC_143575.1, on the reverse strand, counting down.
CTGACCTTTCCACATCCTCCGTATTTGGTGGTCACGGGCTCGAATCCCGGTCTAATCAAGAAACGTGTGCTGCACACTGCTACTCCTGCCCACCTGACTATGGAGGTGCCCAATAGGTTCGGGTAGAAAGGGATAAAGGCGGTCAAGGCGGAATCATTACTGCGCATGGTCCCGTGGCCAATACGTGGTTGTGAGCCTGTAGGCTACAGCTATCTACAGCACTGGTGGGGTAGTTGCACCTCGCCAGATCTGTCTTAACCCTAGAATTCTAAGTGCACCTCTCATCCGCAGAACTAGAGTGGCTCCAGGCGTGGATTAGTAGGGCTCATGCCGTGCCGTGCCAAGGTGATGGCTGCATGTGTGTGCTGACTGGTAGTTGGTGAACTAGCCAGCACACATCGGCTTGCAATAGACTGATGTCTTCAGACGTGTGCTCTCGCACTAAACAAGGGTATCCAAGAAAGGAAGAATTTGTCTAACTCCAGTTCGATGGTGAATTGAATGAATGGCGACAGAGAGTTAAGGTGGTGCACAAGTCGGCTGCCTGACCCACGAGGAATGACCACAAAACACATCATCCATGTAACAACACCAAAAGGCAATGGAATCTGGCAAACCCACAAATGAGCGACTCTCCGGCTGCTCCATTGCGATGTTTGCCATAACTGAACTAACCGGGGAACCCATGGCTGTACTGTGTAACTGTCTGTAAATGGAGTCACCAAACAAAACAGCCCCACTAGTCAAGCACAAACTAAGGGCAGTGCAAATGTCCTCAGAAGTTAGATAAGATCTGTTGCTCAGGGTTTGGTCACTGCCTAGAAGCTCCTTGGCACATATGATGCCAGTTAAACTGGGATTGAAGTGAAAAGAGAAACCACGTCAAATGAGGCCATGACTTGATCATCTGAGATGGATAGGGTACGAATCTGGTCCAGCAATTCCCCACTATTAGAAATGGTGTTGGCAGTCTTGCCCACTAGGGGCGAGAGCAGGCTCGAAACGAACTTAGATAATTCTTAGGTCAGGAAACCACAACAGGAGAAGATAGGTCTGAAATTCAAATGCATCTGATAATGCACTGCATACAGTAACTAACTTGTTTATGTAGCAGCGAACACTATTACTAAATAAATTGATCTTACATTGTGAAAGCCCTCTACCACAGCATGTCGCTTTAGTATTTAACTACTTGCAACTCATATATTATGAATATATCTCATTACTGGGTTATCAAGCCTTCATATAGTACCCATTCGCCTGCCAGTGAGACTCTGAATGAGGTCAAAACTGCAGTATAACTGGAAATATACTTCTCTCATAGAGCAGTACAATATCAAGACAAACCATAGTGTAGGGTCTTCACGTGTGAATAGTCAATGCACTTAGAAGCAAAGTTTGCCCACTGCTACATAAAATAAGCCTTACAATAATGTTCTATGGCACTCATAGCACGAGTCCTTTTACTCTAAAGTTTACTTGTCAATAATATCTCCATATTGTGGAAATATCTCGTTACTGAATTGTTAAGGTCCTTACATTGCCTATTTATGCACTGATGAGACCCTGAATAGTCAAAACTACACATGCTTTTAAGTAAACAACAATTTACAGGATGGGCCATACGCCAGTTAACTGAGAAATTATCTGCACATACCAATATTACCGTATTAATATTAACATCATATTTACATGATGTTATTTATGATGTTTAAATGAACAATTCATTTAAACATCATAAATAACATAAATAGTAAGTACATTACCAATTGTTATTGGTAATTTACTTACCGGAATGTTGCATCTCTTCTCACTAAACTGATGCATGGCTGATCCTTATACTTCTCCTTTGGAGCAGTGCTTTTTATTTAGAGTGGTGCAATACTGAGGCAACTTGGGGTGGAGGGGTCCACAATGAGATTGATACAGTTAGTAGCAAACCCAGGTTTCTCACTGCTATGTAAGGCTGATGATATAGTAAAAACTGTCTTGGGCAATATTTCACAATATTGCTTATGACCACAGCTACAGAGTAAGCTAGTTTAAGAACTTCCTCCATCCTCATAAACTCTGAGAACAGAGGAAGTAGTAAGCAGTATAAAAAAGAAACACAAATATGAACCTTTAACAAATAGCATTTTAATTAAAATAAATATGGTGAAAATTAAAATACGAGTTATCTTATATAGGTTTAAAAATACAAATGCAATTGGCAAGGGGTATCCTCAGTGCATTATTTGTTTTAAAATTTTTGCTTTGAATAACATGAAATCAAATAAATTATTTGATTTCTGTGCGTATCATGATAACTTTCACCATTAATTCATCATATTGAACAAAATGAATAGCCCAATAATTCTATCAGAAGTTCATTTCACATAATGCTGGAACTTTTTAAAAACTCTAGTTGTTTGTAACTGTTTCCTCAGAATCTTTTTTTTTTTTTTTTTTTTTTTTTGTAGTTGGTGCATTGGCTTCTGTGGCCATAATGCACCTCCCAAGGTTTTTGCAGTACTCTGATCCAAGCCCGAGGCGGGATTCGAACCCACGACCTTTGGGTTGCCAAGCAGGCACTTTACCCACCCAGCTAGCCCGGTCGGCTCAGAATCATATGGAATGCTCTAATGAATGGCTATTGTACCTGTTAAATAAATCCTCCCATTAAAGAAACAAATTCATCTGACCACAGGACACTGTTTAACATGCTCACTGCACCAATGCATATATTCAATAATTCAACAATAACCCAAGTGCTGTGCCATAAATTGCATATGCAGGAAATCATTCTTAAGTAATAAATATACAAGTGGTGTAAAAAAGGCACATGAAATGAACTGCTCAATTCTGTTGGCATTGGCACACTGATTGAATTGCTCAATTCTGTTGGCACTGGCACACTGATTGAATTCTGGACTATTAGCATCTATAATTCATTTTTGTTTATAGGTTGGTACATATTTTTATTTGTCTTTTTTGCTTGTGTTGAGATTTGTTTATGTACACAGAAGAAACTTTTGATAAAATTTCAAGTTTTGTTCTGATTTACAATGCATAGCACAAAAGTAAGTGTTTGCTTTTAGCTATGAATTCCAAACTTTTACCATTCAACTGTTAATTACAAATTTTCAGAATGCTGTTGCTTCTCAACATTCCAAAAATTATGGCACATTGAATGGGCTCTCTCAAATATAGGTAGCAGCAAATGTATTAAAAGAGCAGCACAGTCCTCCACCAGTTCCTGGAAGTAATGTGGCTCCCAAAGTCTCAATTTCAGTTCTTTTGTTTGAATATTCTACACAACATGGTGCTTTATTCCAGTTTCTCACAAAAATTACCCCTGGATTTTTGAGCATTTTGAATAGCTCGTCATTTGTCTGACTATTTTTCCAATGACTAATCCTGCTGTCATTTTCTGTGACAGCAGGATCAATCAATGAAGCTATAAATGAAACATTGAACCCAGAAAACCTTAGTGGCTTTTGGGTCCAATGTCTCATTTAAGTGTTAGTCATAAATTATATCAATCCTAAATTTCCACTAATTATTGCATATGATGTAAATATTATTCTGCTATTATATTAAATAGTATTCTGCTGTTGGCACACTGACTGTGTGTGGCCAGTGTCCCAACAGCAGAATACTATTTAATATAATAACAGAATATTTGCAGTTCATCAATTAATACAATAAATTTAGTCTATTCACTTCTAATGGCACACTGGCCATACAGCTAACTAAATGCTATGCCCAAATCTTATAATAATATTTACATACAGTAGCTAAATGCTATGCCCAAATCTCATAATAATATTTATATCACATACAATAATCAGTGTAAATTTGGGATTGATATAATTTATGATTAACACTTAAATTTCAATAAGCTTGATTTGGTAGTTGTTGGCGCATCAGCTTCTGTGGCCATATTGCACCTCCCAAGGTTTTTGCAGTACTTTGATCCAAGCCCGAGGCGGGAATCGAACCCGCGACCTTTGGGTTGCCGGGCAGGTACTTTACCCACTCGGCTAGCCCGGTCGGCTCTTAAATTTCAATAAGCCAAAATTACCTTAGTAATATGGCAGCATTTTGGAATGTAAATGATAACTGTGGTGTTGAGTTGTATAGAATAAGAGCATTGAGCATTAATATTCTTTAAATTTTATAAAATCAGTTTTGATAATTTATTGTCAAAGAGTGAAATTTTTTAAATTTATATTAAGCAAAAAAATTATGTAAATTAAATAAATTTTGTGGCAAAATTAGACAAAAATTAACTAATTTTACTGAACATTTTCAGTAGAACTAGTTTTCATTCTTGATAGATTATCCTTAAAATAACTTGAATTTCAGTCCTATGGCAAAAAAGCAAGAATAATCTGCAATTAATTCAAATTTACTCTTTACAGAAACGCTTACCTCAACTGAATGATAGAAGTAAACAAAACTTTGAGCTCCTATACTAGTCATAAAATCTGAAATATATGAATACCAAACTGTTATTTTATGTTTATAAAAATATGTTTATATGAATCATATATTTATATGTAACTGCTAATAGCTTCCTTATAGGTTACAGACCAGGAGCAGCTCGTCCATAGGCACTGCAGCACTCCCAGCTATTTAAATCTAGATACACAGTGAACAGAGTTATATGAAATTTTGTGAAGAACAATGCAACGCAATGAATATTTTTTATTAACAGGACCTGCATATAGTATGTGCATCCTCTATTTCCAATCATTTCAATAATAATTTATTGTTTCCATTGAAATCGTTTCCAACTTTGAAGTTTAATTAACCATAGACCTCACTGTGTGTCAGGCAGTGACACATTTTGCATTACAATGAATATCTGGTAGTTGGTTGCCATCGGCAACCAGCACATTGGCAACTTTCCAATATACATTTTTTTATGGGTGAAACAAATCAAAGTCACTGTAAAGCATGGAGTGCAGATTTCATTGTTGACCATTATGGGTGTGTAGCCACAATGTCAGTGTCTTTTTGTTATTCGCCTGAATTCCCATTAAGTAACTAAATAATATATCAGTGTTAAGTCAATACTCAACATTCAACAGTGTAATTATGTGATTACAGCTTAATTGAAAATTGAGCTTGAACTTGGTAAGTTGAAGTTATATTATGAGGTGATGTGTAAGTTAAACATTATTTCTACGACACACGATTTTGTGAAATTTGATTTGATCATGGCCTCCATGCTTCCCCATGAAGTAAATCACGTGACAGTGAATAAACTTCAGCAACTTAGTTTTTCACATTTATCTCTCCAAGGGAAAAAATGCGATTAAAAAAGAAGGCCACCCCACACCAAAGATTCAAATTTCTCAGCAGGGAATAAGTAATAATAAGAAATATATTTGCAGTTTTAAAACTGAATGGTACCAAAGAAAAAGTTGGCTTTGTGATTGTGAAGTTAAAAATGCATTGTTTTGTTTTCCGTGTTTACTGTTCGGAGGTGACTTAACATGGACAAAAAGTGGCTTTAAAAACATAAACAGAATGAAAGAAAAAAACTCTAAAACATGAGCGTTTGAAGAAACATATTGATAATGTGATTCCACTATCGCTTTTAGGAAGCGTAAATATTAAAGAACAGCTTGGTGAGGCCTACAGACTTTCAATCTGCAAACATAACAGAAAAGTTACCAAGAATCGTGAGGTATTATCTAAAATAATAGACTGCATTAAATTTTGTGGACAGGTTGAAATTTCTTCATGTGGACATGACGAAAAAGATGATTCTAAAAATTCAGGAGTATTCAGAGGATTAATAAATTTTGCCTGTACATTAGATTCCAATTTAAAGAACCATTTAGAAAGTAATGCAGCATTTAAAGGCATTTCAAAAACTATTCAGAATGATATTCTTGACTGTTTGCTGCAAATATGCCGGGATGAAATAAAAAGAGAAATTAAAGAAGCTTCATTCATAGCTGTAATGGCTGATGACACAACAGATGTTTCAGAACATATACAAATGGTAATTGTTCTGAGATATGAACTCAATGGAGACATTTTTGAGCTTTTTTGGGGTTTTTTCACTCTGGAAAACCAAACAGCAGACAGAATATCGAAGTGCTTTTGTTTGTTTGTTTGTTTGTTATTTGGTTTTTAGGAGCATTAGCAACTAAGGCCATATTGCTCCGGGATATGCGGTGGTCATTCCCTGACCTTTCCGCATCTATCGAAGTGCATTCTAGATCAGTTCGACAATCCTGGAAGGAAACACTCAAAAACTGATTGCTCAGACATTTGATGGCACAAGTGTGATGAAAGGCAAGAAAGGGGGCGTTCAGGTTAAAATAAAAGAAGTGTACAAAAATGTACATTTTATTCACTGCTATGCACACCAACTGAATCTGGTGTACCAAGATTCAAGAATATTCTTTTCAAACCTCATGTCGATACCAACATTTTTCTCAAGATCATCACAGCGTCTCTCCGTTCTCAGAAAGCATATGGACAGCCGTGTTGCCCGAACCTTCCCCTACAAGATGGAACTTCAATATACGCACCGTGAACAGCGTTTATGAAAATTTTGAATCCTGAAAAAAGTGCATGGGGGAAATACAGCGACAGCAAATGCAAATAAGACAATTTCAGAAGCAACTGGAATTTTGCACATCTTGAGTAATGAAAAATTTGAGTTCTGGTTAGAACTTTTCCATCAGATAATGCCTCACATGAAAGTTATTTATAATCAAATGCAATCTCGAGAAATTGAGGCAGTTAAAATACATGAATATATAGGAAACTTGAAGAATGCCATTCTGAAAATCAGGAATTCAATGTACTGTGAAAATCCTTCAAAACACTCACGATTGAAATGAAGTATATAAGATATAAGTATATATGCGACTATATAAGTGTTGACATAGGTGAGAGATATTCTTTTACACAGCAATTAATTGTTGCTAAATTGTTTAACAAGGAGAACTTGTTATTTTTTGTATGAAAATGCCAATGGAAGAGATACAGGAGACTACTGAGGCATATCCCATGATTGAAAGAGAAAAACTTCTTACAGAATTACAAGTTTTCTATAGCAGACATGATCTACACAATTATTGCAAATTAACTGACTCGCTGAAATTTATCTCAGAAAATGATCTAGCTGAAGTTCTTGGTAAACTTACAAAGCTCATAAAAGTTCTTTTGACCATTCCGATCACTACTTCAGAGCCTGAACGCTGCCATTTGACATTAAAAAGAATAGAACATTTTTAAGGAACACTATGAACCAGGAAAGGCTAAATACTCAAGCAATGCTTTCAATAGAGAAAAGCTTGGTCAACAGTGCACCAAACTTGAATGAAAAAGTTATTAATCTATTTTCATCAAACAAAAACTGAAGAATGGATTTTGAACTGAATATTCCAGTCCATACAAAATGATAATAAATGATAAAGTCCATACAAATGGAAATTTGGCTAATATTTCAACTGGGCATGTCACTTATGGGGGAGAGGTAGGTCTATCAGAATTAGCAACAAATACTACTTAGGTCATTTTTGGGATTTTAGGTGCATCAGTTACTTAGACCATATTCCACCACTGCGTATTAAGTCTGTACAAGTATGTACGTTCATGGGCCTTTCTGCATGTTGTGCAAGCCATAAATCCAAGAATAACTCATGGAGTGGAACCGTATTCTCTCTCTCTGCTTTGAGACCAGCTAACTGCAGCCTTAAATGAAGAATCCTTTAGAAATTCCTCCTGTCTTCAATGGGACACAAATCCAGCCTTCTCCAAATGAGTGAGAAGTGTTGAAACCATTATAATACCACAAAGGAATTTCATATTGATAAGTGCAATCTCCTCAAAAATTGAAGGCTGACAAGAGTGATCTACACCAACTTTCCTATTTTTGTGCTGCTATCTATTATAAACTGTCTACAATTACTTGGGAACAAAGATGAAGGATGGTAGAACTATATACAGTATGCATATGTACATACGCAAGGAAAGGCAAGTTAAAGGAAAGTGAACTTACTTTGGCTAGGGCTAAAGATTTAACAGGATATAGGAAAGCATGGAAGAAAACAGTGATTAGAGATCTGGTAATTCAGGACTAAATTTTACTCTCACAGTGACCTGTATGAACACCCATCGGGCATAACATATCTAGATGAGGATATAATAAAATTCTTTATTCACAAAATTTTACAAGGATATGATTCCCACTACAGGCATCCAGAGGAATCTAACAATCTAATTGAAGATATTATTTTAAATTACATACAAACTGCTAAACCAGAAAAACTGTATAGAATGCATAGAACATCCATATAATACAAAGAACAACAATACATATAACATCCCTATAATACAAAAATCACAGCAAATGTATTGCTTTCTCCAGCATAAGATTAACCTAAATAATTTTGAGTTATCAATAATTGCATTTGAACTGGATCTTCTGAGATACTGATTGATAATGACATTTATTACTTATCAATCAGTATCTCAGAAGATCCAGTTAAAATGCAATTATTGATAACTCAAAGTTATTTAGGTTAAGCTTTGAGTTATCAATAATTGCATCTGAACTGGATCTTCTGAGATACTGATGATATAGGGCCATATCGTAGAATACGATCCAGGTATAACCTGACAGACCAATTAGCATTAGCATTAGCATTAGTAGAGGCATTTGATGCAAGAAAGCAAGCTTATGCAGCATCAGCCAAAAAAAAAAAAAAAAAAAGTAACATAAATAAATAAAAATAACCACTTCCACTTCACCCCTCTGTTCGTTCGAAATACCTGTCCAGCTGAGCCTTAAACTTATTTAGGCTATCAACTTCCACGACAAGGGATGGAAGTCTGTTCCACCCACCAACCACCCGCTGGCTAAAGGCAAATTTCCGCACATCTATCCTACATCTGTCTTTCCTCAATTTGAATTTATGCCCTCTCAGGTGATTTTTCTGAGCTAGAGGAAGAATCCCATCAGCATTGAGCATGCTCAAACCATTCAAGGCTTTGTACACCTCTATCAGATCACCCCGCTGGTGCCTAGTTTCCAGACACTGTAATTTGCAAAACTTAAGCCTTTCTTCGTAAGAGAACCCCTTTGTCCCATTCACCAATCTAGTTGCCCTTCTCTGTACTCGTTCCAGCAGCTCTACATCCTTCCTGAAATGAGGCCTCCAGGCCTGTATACAGTACTCTAGGTGTGGCCTGACCATTGCCTTATACAAGGGAATAATCACCTCCTTATCCCTGCTAGAAAAATTCCTATATATCATTGACAATACACCATGAGCTACTCTTGCAGCTCGTCTGCACTGCTCAGAGAACTTCATATCTGCCTGCACCACCACCCCCAGGTCCCTTTCATTCTCTACCTCTGTCAGTGTAGTACCACAGAGTTGATACGTTGCTCTGGGGTTGCTGTTTCCCATATGTAGTACTTTACATTTGTCAATGTTAAACTTCATTTGCCACCTCGAAGCCCATCTGCTCAACCTTTCCAAATCCTGTTGCAGCAGCATAGTGTCAGTAGTGTCCTTGACAACCCTGCCAACCTTCGTATCGTCTGCAAACTTGGACATTAAGCCTGATATACCATCATCAATATCATTTATAAATACAGAAAACAATAAAGGCCCCAATACTGAACCCTGAGGGACTCCACTAATAACATTAGTCCACGATGAGCAGTGTCCATTGATTACCACTCTCTGTCTTCTCCCGCTCAACCACCCCTTTATCCATAGCAGCAACTTGCCTCCAATGCCACACTGCTGCAATTTGTGCAGCAGTCTTCCATGTGCAACAGTATCAAAAGCCTTTCTAAGATCCAAGTATATAATATCAAAGTTATTCCCTGCATCCAGTTCTTTTGTGACTGCATCATAGTATCCAATCAAATTGGTCAGGCAAGACTTCCCCTTAACAAAACCATGCTGTGTCCTAGCTATAACTGAAGTCTTGTCTAGATGATCCTGCAGTGCTTCTTTCACCAGTGCCTCCATTAATTTTCCGGGAACAGAAGTTAAACTCACAGGTCTATAATTACTTGTGTCAGCCTTTGATCCCCCTTTGTGAATTGGGGTCACATTTGCACATCTCCAGTCAATGGGTACCTCCCCTGAGTCCAATGAAGCTCTCATAATTATGGCTAAGGGTTTGCTTACCTCCTTTGCTGCCTCCTTTAATATAACTGGATAGATCCCATCCACCCCAGGTGCCTTTCTTGTGTTTATCTTCAACAATTTCTCCTCCACTTTGCTCTCAGTTATTACAAGATTCTCTAGCTTACTGCTAGAGTTGAATACACCTCTGGCATTCCCCTCGCTGAATAACTCCTCATGTGTGAATGTCGATGCAAAATATTCATTTAGTTTGTTAGCTACCCGAGCAGGGTCATCAACAGTTGACCCATCGATCTCAAGTGGACCAATCTGATTCATCCCCTTCCTTCTAGAGTTTACATAAGTAAAGAACTCTTTGCTGTTTTTCTTCGCATCCCTTGCCAAGGATCTCTCATAATCTGCCTTCGCCTGCCTAACCTCCTTTGTAACTTGGTTACAGATCAACTTGTATCTATCATAGGCATCCGTGTCACGTGTTAATTTGTATGTATCCCATGCATTTTTCTTCTCTGCCATATGCCTCATTAGTTCATCTGACAACCATTTAGGCCTAAACCTTGAACAATATTTCTTAGTTGGTATGTAAAGCCTAGTAGCTTCCAAGATAAGTTCTTTGAATGCTTCCCATTTTGAATTTGCTGTTGGCAATATCATCAGTTGATCCCACTGTATAGAATTTAAATACTGTCTCAGTCCATTGTAGTCGCCTTTACGAAAGCAATACCCCTTCCCTTTACCCCTAATGGTAGTTACCTCCTTGAGTAACTCCCACTTCAGCACACTGTGATCACTGCCACCAAGTGGTTCATTTATCTGCAGATTCTTAATGCATGAAGAATCACTACTGATAATCAAATCAAGAGTATTACTCCCTCTAGTTGCCTCCCGAACATGCTGATGTAGAAAACAATCATCCAATAAATCCACAAAAGCCTTGCTACTGTGTGAGTGACCAGCCCCCAAATTCCAGTCAATATCTGGGAAATTAAAATCCCCCATTATAAGACTCTCTGATTTACTGGCCCACTCTATTTCTCCGAACAGTTTCTTATTATACTCATCAGAGTCATTAGGCCTATAGCACACTCCTACTCTCAATTTTGATCTCCCAATGCTTATGTCACACCAAACTGACTCGACACTGCACTGTCCAGCGATGTCGACTGGCTTCACTTCCTTGGATTTTATGTGTTTCTTAATTAATAGCATAACCCCTCCTCCCTTCCTATCCTGTCTATCCTTTCTGTACACATTGTACTCCCCAAATTCCAGTTCTGCATTTCTTATATCTGTGTGACACCACGTCTCTGAAATCCCCACAATATCTGCCTTTGATGTTTTGAGCAATACCTCAAATTCATCAAATTTATTTACTAAACTCCTAGCATTGGTGTACACACAAGTATACATGCACCTGTTCTTTCTCTTAGCTACCCTAACACAACCCATGTGTTTACTTGTACCCCAATGATTCCCAGCAGTCTCTGAAATATCCTGCATCTTATTTTCCAGGCTGCGGCTCATTCCAATAGAAGCAGTGCAAGAATCACTTTCACCTCTGCCAGTGGCTACTGTTAATCTATTAGTCCTTGTATCCCCCCAATCTAGCAGTTTTCCGACCCACCTAACATTGCCTCGATAGCATCAGCAAACATTCTTGCACCCTTTCTATTTAAGTGTATCCCATCCCTGTAGAAGCAGTCTCTCCTGTTAACAAGTACAGACCAGGCTGAAAAAAATTCTACCCCTTGAGCCCTGCACAATCTTTCCAGGGCCGAATTGATTGACAGGGCTCTCATCATATACTCCCTCCTATCGTGTCTGGGCAGAATTGCAGACACTTTCAATTTCAGCCCTAATTCACGGCTTTTTTTCATCAGTGACCTGTACTTGTCAAGTAATTCCGCCGGTCTCCTACTCTTAATGTCATTAGTGCCAACGTGTACAACTATATCACCTTTTGTGCCCTTAAAAGATGATATCCGCTCTACAACGTCATCAACTTTTGCCCCTGGCAGATATACCCTGGTCCTATTCCACCTATCCTTTTTACAAAGCATGTTTCCCGTTTCCCTGACAATAGAGTCACCAACAACTACTAGTTCCTTTGGGACCAGCGCATTCTGCCTTGGGGGTTGCCGCTGTGTTCCGCGATGACCAAGTGCAAGCTCTGGCATTGGTGTGGGCAGCTGAGAGCTTGATGGGCCCCTCACTTGTAATCCTCCGAGGGCATCCACCCTATCCTTCAAGCTCTCATATAGGCCCATAACAACGCTGAGTTGTCGCCTTATCTCCTTACACTCCTTGCATCGCACACACACAAAGACATCCCCCATGGCAGTATCATGTCCCATACTTGACTGCTCCGCAAACATCAAGCAAATAGTGCATCTTACAAGGCTGTGATTCAGAGGACAACTGCCCCCCTCAGTTCTCCCCTGGGCCTCAGCATTCCCATTAGCTTGAGCCCTTTGCTTTGCTGCTCTGGTTTGAGTCATGATTTAGATTTACTTTCAATAAAATTTCAATTTCTGTACAAAATTAAATCCTAAACTTGTATCCAAACACAGTTATAACGCTATATTTATGTTTCAGTAACGAGTGTTATCTACGGAATATTTACGTTTCAGTAACGAGTGTTATCTACGAAATATTTACGTTTCAGTAACGAGTGTTATCTGCGAAATCCCTTTATATAACTTTCGTATCAAGTTATGTATTAATTATTTGTTTTTACTAATTATTTATGTTACGTAACCTAAGTGGTTATATGTATAATTAATTATGTTAAATAAAATTAATTATATTACGTTTGTAATCTAAGTCGTTATATGTATTTATTTAAACGTACAATTTAACTGCTAACGAAGTTCAACTAACGCTATCTAGTACGGTATATCGTATCACAAAGGCGGGAAAATTACGAACGGTTAGCGGAGTTGAAACACGTGGAAACCTTTACCGATACTTTTATGCAATTACAAGGCCGAGTAAAGAATAAATACACCAAATTAATCAGAAAATCACAAAATAATGTTATACTACTAAATTTAAATCAAAAGTTTTAGAAAAACAATAATTTCAAATCAATAATTAACAAAAATCCACTTAGCGGCTTTGAAAACGACCGTCTCTAGTAGCCTCGTCAGCAGACTCCATTGAGCCAGTCTGGACATCTTTCACTTTGAGCCAGTTTTAGTTTTAATAACAGTTACAGGAATGGTGATGGCACGTGAATATGGATTTTCTCTTTTTTCCTCTGAAGGTTAAATCACTGGACCACAGTTGTTGTTGTTGTTTAAGGGCTTTACGGCGCAAGGACAGCAAAAGCCATAATGGGCCTAACTATGGTGATGTTAAATACATAGTTCTATCTGTATAGATGTTATTCAAGTTTATATCATGTTGTATAGTTTTATCTGTTTGAGGAAATCAAAACTTTTGGTCACACGTAGTGTGTCTGCTAGTAAGTCAGAAATGTTGAGAGAGGTGTTCGTCGTGTGAAATGAGATAAACATAGCTTGTCACTCAGTACTGTACTTGGGACAATCAATAAGTAGATAGTGGACAGTAAGCTGAATGTTGCAGTTTGTACACAGTGGTGGGTCAGTGGCTGCAAGCAAATAAAGATGTGTCAGGCGCGTGTGGCCTATCCTTAATCGGGCTAATAAGACTTCTTCATGTCAGTTCTCATGTATACTAGATCTCCGTGGTTTTAGATCTTTTTTTATACCAAGTAGCTTATTGTTGACTTGATTCTGCCAGATGTGTTGCCATTGTTCAAGGCATCATTTATTTATAACGTTGGTCTATAGGATCGGTAGCAGTTTTGGCAGCTAGGTCGGCCTGTTCATTTCCAGAAATTCCAGCGTGACCAGGGATCCAACATAACAGTCCTTGTTTCTTCTGGTTTAATTTAGTCAGAGTATTCCAGATCTGTCTAAGTAAGGAGTTATCATTTTTTGTATTGTGTTGTATAGCTTGGATAGTACTAATGGAGTCGGTATAAATAACGCTGTGCAGTCTAGTTCTTAAGAGTGTGTAGTTTAAGGCTTTGTGGATAGCACAGAGTTCTGCAGTATAGCTGCTACATTCAGTGGGGAGTTTCTTGGACATAGTGATGTTATTAAATAATATGGCTGCACCAACATGCTTTTCAGTTTTAGATCCATCTCTGTAGATCGGTGTGTACTGGCCGTGCTGGGTTCTCAGTGTGGCATGTATTTGTAGCATGTTCTGTTGGGACATGGTGTGTTTTCCTCAGACTGTGAATGAAAAGTCACACGGCAGTATATGATACATCCATGGTGGAACTGCATGAGAGGCAGTAGGCTTTATCTTACTCAGGTCAATTTACCAGTCAGCTTGTAGTGAATGAAGACGTATCCCGGTTGGTGGGTTTATAGATGGGTAAACTCTATAAAGGTTTTCCCATTTAGGATAGAAAACACCTTTCCAAGTGGGATGGTTTGGATGCCCTTTGAGTTTTGCGGCATAATTTAATAAAAGTATTTGTTTGCGTAGCTGCAAGGATGTTTCGTGCACTTCGGCATATAGGCTCTGGATGGTACACCCCTAGTGCAAGACGAAGAGCGCTGTAGTACAGGATCAAGCCAATGTAAAGCGTTTGGTTTAGCAGAGCTATACGCGACAAAACCATAGTCCAGACATGACCATATTAATGCACGGTAGAGATGTAGCAGTGGGTAACGATCAGCTCCCCACGTTGTGCCCGATAGAACTCTTAAAATGTTAAGCTTTTTAAGACAGTTAATCTGGAGTGTTTTTATATGATCATGGAAAGTGAGTTTTTGGTTGAATATCACACCCAGAAAGTGGACACTAGGGACCACTGGTATGACTTGATTTTCTAGTCCAAGTTCCGGATGTTGGTGTAGGTTACGCTTCCTACAGAAGTGTATCCAACTGTTTTTTGATGTTAGAGATGAAATACATTGTTTTGGGACCATTTAGCTATTTTGTTGATGGCACAAATGCCTTTCATTCATTCGCATGTTAGGCGATACTGAAGTCATCAGTGTACAGGGTAGTGGATATTGTTTGTGGTAGGTCATGTGTTATTCAATTCATTATTATACTAAAGAGAGTGGCACTTAGCACTAACCCTTGTAGTGGTACTCCTTCCTGGATGAATTTTGAAGATAAGTGGTTGTGAACTCTAACTTGAAATGAGCGACAGAAACTGATAAACTGATTTAACAGTTTCTGATAAACTGGGTGTCCGCGAAATCCCAGATTGTAAAGGGTTTGCATAATACCATATCTCCAAGAAGTGTCAAAAGCTTTTTCGATGTCAAAGAAGACCATTGCAAGATGTTCTTTTCGGATGAAGGCATCACAAATGTTTATTTTTGTCTTGATCAAAAGGTCAAGAGTGGATCTACCTTCCCAGAAACCACATTCTACAAGATTTAGGAGATCATTTTAAGCTAAAAAACAGGTTAGTTGGGCGTTGACCATTTTTTCCATGACCTTGCTTATACAGCTAGTGAGTGCAATAGGTCGATAATGTTGCAGATTTGTAGGGTCTCTGCCTGGTTTTGGAAAAGCCAGAATGTATGCATGATGCTATTTGTCGGGGAATGTGTTTTCTTTGAATATTCTGTTACAGAGGAGTAACAGAGTCTTGAGAGCCGGTTCAGTGAGTTTTGCTATCATGATGTAGTGGATTCCATCTGGCCCTGCTGCACTGAGTTTAGTAGACGATAGAGCATGATGCAACTCTGACATTGTGAAAGGGAGATTGTACACAGAAATTGATGCTGATTCAAAATTGATACGGTTTTTTTCAGCTTGTGCTTTGTGTGCCTGAAAATATTGCGAGTATGATGTCGCAGCTGAAATATATATCCATGAAAGATCTACCCAGGGTGTTTGCAAACTCCTCTGGTTTTGTGATATCATGGCCATTGACAGTGAGCATGGGACAGTTGATGCGTGGGTGTTTTGCATACATCCGCTGTATTTTTGTCCATATTGTTTGAGTTTTTGTCGTGATTGTGGACACGAAGTGTTTCCATGCTTCCCTTCTGCTAGTCTGCCTGACTTGTTTTGCCTTTGCTCTTGCCTGTTTAAAGCGGATGAGGTTTTCTGTTGTTGGGAACTTCCTGAAGGTATTCCATGCTTTGTTCTTCTGTTTTTTAGCTGCACTACATTCATCATTCCACCACAGTTTTGAGTTGGCCGATATTTTTGTGGATTGTTTTAGAATTGCTTTGTCTGCTGCCTGCAGTATTTGACTAGATATGTATTCTACTGCCAGGTTTATGGATGTTTGTTGGATCTGGTTTTCTTCTAGTATCACTAGCTGCTTTTACACGTCCCATTCAGCTTTGGAAAAGTTCCATTTGGGGATCCGATAAGAAAGGTGGGGAATGCTTGTGTCAATGTGACATATCACAGGATAATGATCACTGCCCAGCGGATTGCTGTGAATAGTCCATCCAAATAGAGGATATATGGTTGCTGTGCATAGAGAGACATCAATAGCTGATGTAGATCCTGTCAGAAGATGTGTATAGGTGTGAGCCCCATTATTGAGAATTATCAGATTCTGTTGATCAAGTAGTTTTTCAATGGTTTGTCCACACTTGTCCAGATTATGTTTTCCCCACAGCGGATGGTGACTGTTGAGGTCTCCTAAGATACAGTAGGGTTTGGGAAGTTGTATCACTAATTCTTCTAAGTCAGCATAGCTTATATTTTGGTTAGGTGGCAAGTATAACGAGACTATGGTTAAATCAAAGTTAATACTGACTCGTGCAGCAACTGCCTCAAGGTTTGTTTTTAGTGGGAGTAGCTTTGAGGGTATCTGGGGGTTGATGATCAGTGCTGCTCCTCCATGGGCAGGATTGTTCGGATTTTGTGCAACACGATCTTGACAACGTATTATGTATTTCTGAAGGGAAACATTTATATTTGGTGTCAGATTGGTTTCCTGTAAGAAAAAGGCAATAGGGTCATATTGTGAAAGGAGATCTCGGATGTCGGACAAATTACTACGAAAGCCTCTGCAATTCCACTGTAAGAAAGTAAGCATTATTTGGGTTTAGTGGAACCCTCAACTTCTTTTCAAGGGACAGAGGATTTGCTTCGTTCAAGTTTACCTTTCCCCTTCTTTGGGAAATAAAGTTTCCTTGTATCCATATCCTCATTGGTAAACAGTTCTAGAACCTGTTCGTCATGATTTAAATTGTGTTCTGAGTCCATGTATTCTGTTTGGTTTGAGTCAGGAGTAGTAGATACTGTGGTATTCTGTTGAATGGCATCAGGTTGTACTGAGATTAGCATATTTATGGCTTTGCTTTGTTTGTTTTTGTTTTGTGCATTGGTACTGGGGACAACAGTGACCTTGCTCATTCAGCTAGTGATTTACTTGGTGGTATAGTTACCTCCGTTTGGGTAGAAATTGATATGTGTTTTGTGCATAAGTGGGCTTATTAGTATTTGGAACCAGTAGGGATTTTTTAGCCCCTTGGTAGATTAAATTATGTTCAGTTTTGTACCGCTGTATCTTTTTTTCATGCTTCCAAAGGGAACACTCCTTGGAATATGATGGGTGTGCCTCTTTACAGTTAAGACAGATTGGTCTTGTGGCTGTGCAGTCAGTACTAATGTGTTCAATGGATCCACACGTGGCACAGGCAGCTACTCCTCTGCAGACTGTCTGTGAGTGCCCAAACTTCTGGCATTTATAGCAGCATAATGGGTTCGGGATGTACGGTTTAACTCGGCAGTTAAGATAGCCTGCTTTTATCACTGTTGGTGGCTTGGGGTTGTCAAAAGTAAGTATTATGTTCCGTGTAGGAACTAGTATTCCGTCTTTCTTTGTCATAATTCTTCTGACATTAATGATTCCTTGGTCGTGTAATTCTTGTTTTAGTTCTTCATCTGAAATGTTCATGAGGTCCCATTCAGTGATGACACCTCTTGACGTGTTCAGGGAAACGTGGGGTGAAACAGTGATAGTTGACATGTTCAGGGAAACGTGGGGTGAAACACTGATAGAAGTTCCACCAAAAGTTTTCAGTTTTTGTAACTGCTCAGCCTGTCGAGCAGTGACAACTTCAACTAGTAGGTCTCTGATCTTAGACGACGAACTGTCCTGGGAGTACCTACTGTGCTTTCTAGACATTTCTGCACTAGAAATGGAGAGAGTTTTCCAACTGGTTGTTCTTGAGTTGAATGAATAATCAAGAAAGTTGGAGTTCGGATTCTGCCTACGTCAGTCTTTTGATGTTTTGCTGCAACAGAACTAGACTCTCCTCTTGTTCTTGCCTTGTCAGGTTTCTTCTATGCACCCAGTGTTTTTCTGGGTTTTACGGGCTTCTTGCTCCATTTCGCCCAGGAAGGGAGACCTTTTCCCCTCCAGGTTACCAGCCCCCACCACGTGGAGGCAGGAGCAGTGCCACCTTTGTGACCAAGCGATAGTGGGTTAGTAGTAATAAGCAAAATAAAAAGAAAAAAGGTTACTTTTCCTCCTGTTCCAGTAAAGTGATTTCTTTACTGAAGCTTATTTGATTGGTTGTTAGTGTAACGCTGTAAATAAAGAAGACGATTTTATTTATTCAAGAGAGTGCAAATTCACTGGCAAAGACACTTGATCACAAAATCGCTTGGCACCTGAGGCCACTAGACCATAGATCAAAATCAATGTCGGCAGAGCTCAGTGCGCCGATGTTGCTGTTGGGAAAGCACCACTTGAAGGTCAAGAGCTTCTGCAGGTTTGAGCAGAGTACTAGAGGGTTTCTAACAAATTGCCAGATGTTGATGAGGTCATGACCACAGACTGAGCACAAATCGAGTGCCATTGTGAGCTTCCATGCATATGCCAAGTGCTGGGCTGGGGTGTAATTTAGATTTTTACAGAGCTGTGATCCTGATGTTGTATAGAGAAGGTGAGCCCAATTGTTGGCCCACACGAGAACCCAGAATTCTAGACCACAAAGCGTCTTCAGGCTAGACAAAGGTGCTGTGGACCAGACTTCAATACCATAACCGATAATTGAGCTGAAGTAGTAGAAGAGAAATTTCCTGATGTTTCTTTATTATGCAATCTACAGAGGCCAAGTTTCATGCCCCAGAAGGCCAGTAGCACT